>NC_087206.1:45554681-45584681 GCF_015104395.2 Macrobrachium nipponense | reverse complement strand
CCTCCTTATACACCTCAAAGGTATGAGTATAACCGGTTTTGGTATCACAAAGGCACCATAGCTTGACACCAAACCTTGCATGCCTTTTTTGTGGGATGTATTGTCGAAGATGAGGCGTGCGACCTCTAAAACTGACCATACTTTCATCTATCGTAATGTTTTGCGAGGGATGAAAATGCCTTTTGAACACGTGTACAAAATAATCAATAACTGGTTTGTTCTTATAAAGTGGATCATAATCTTGAGAGTCTTGGGCAGGCATTCCATCATTGTTTGCAAAGTGCAAAAATTTCAAGAGGAGTTTGAACCTGTCTCGTTCAAAATGTTCCCGAAACCAAGTTTGGGAGATTGGTTTATGACAAGTGTCCCAGTAATCATTTATCCCTGGCAATCTCACAATGCCCATATTGAGAGCTATGCCAATAAAAGCTCTCATTTCTCTGATGTTAGTGTGCCCATCTGTAATCCTATTATGAACGGTTGATCATGGATGGCACTGCAAATACTCCCTCTTATTAGATACAAATGTATCACGGTACCTATTTATTTCATTTACTACAGTCAGCATGAAAGAACCAGGAAAAAATAAATTGAAATAAGCAATTGGGGGGGCATTGGCCTGTGGAGAATGCATAGGTCCTGGGGTGGCACTGGAATAGGGCCAGTGTCCTTACCAATGAGGCAGGTCACACACCACCTGATACACATGCATTAGTTTCACTTTCTGAAGATGATCTGTCATCCTCATCACTGTCGCTTTCCGTTTCACTAGCAGTATCATCAGAATCTAAAACTTCCTCATCACTTGTTTCATAAAATGAAATGTCGGTGATTTCATTTGAAACTGAAGGGGACGCCATAACTGACAACCTAAAATAAATAAGGTAATAACATTTGGCAACTAATTCACTGATATGCAATGTATTTACACCACTTAAAGCTTGTATGAACTCCATTTCCTCTATACAGGCAGTCCCCGGGTTACGATGGGGTTCCGTTCTTGAGATGCGTCGTAAGCCGAAAATTGTCGTAAGCTAGAACATTGTCAAAAATCCTAAGATAACCTTACTTTTAATGCTTTAGGTGCATTCAAAACTATGTAAACTGCCTTTTTCATAAAAAAATCTTTAAATATTGATTATTTTGCATTTTTGGTGTCATATTTCATCTGCCAGATCAGCGTTTGTAGGCGTCGTAACTCTGGAACATGCGTCGTAACCCTGGAAATAATTTCTGATGAATATAATTGAAAAGCGTCGTAACCTCGGAACGTCGTAAGCTGAGACCGTCGTAACCCGGGGACTGCCTGTATTACATTTTTATCCAACATCAGCATGTAATAATTATGAAAAATAAGAACTATGATAAAGATTATCTCTCAAAACCAAGACGCCAACCATAATATCTCAACTTTTATTCTAAAAAATATTAGCTTTTGCTACGAATTCACTTATATGATATAACTATTCTTCTATTGCTGGTAATTCCTATTATCCCTTAAAACTTATATTATCATTCTATATCATGTCTTTATCCCATATTACGTAACCTGTAATAATTACAAAAATAATGATGAAGAAAGTAGTTATTGAGAGCCGGTCATAGAACACTCAAAACCAACGACGAGACTGAAGTTTTCCCAGGAGTTCTTGCTTTTTTCCACGTCATAAACCTTTAACCAATTAAGTAACGGGATTATGATGATGTCATTGTGATGTAATAACATTTAGCCAATGACACTGAAGTATTGATATGTCATCAGAGAGCAAGGTACTGGCATTGAAAACCTCTCTTATAGTATTGGTATGCGGTTTCAATCGGACCACTCAAGTGGCTCAGCATCGGGAATAGAAAAGCCAGAAAAGTGGCTCTTCGTCTTTTGGGGGTCAAAATAAAACTTATGAAAAAGTTACAAAAATGACACTGTCCATCAACAGTCCAAGTTTATATGTTAATATTAGGAAACAGAAACCTAACACAACAAACCACTCTGTCTAAAAGAGACAAATCTTTAGTAGAAGCAGACATTCACACCCCAGAGAACAGTATTCTAGTAAAGGAAGGACAAATGACCTAAAACAGGTTGTACCAATTTTATCAGTTATAAATATATGAGGCCTTTTATATAATACTTAACTTGCGTGTGGCATTTGCCGACACATTCATTAGATGTTTCTCAAAAGTCAGTCCCATCCACCTTAGGGAGGGGATATGATGGAATATTTGTACAAGATTTGCTAATAAAATAAAGACTGATAACATGTATCTTTATGGGTACTCTCCATAGTCCTAATATACCTAATTTGTTCTTACATTCAAATGAAAATGCATTTTCAACTATTAATCATGTTTACGATAGATAAAATGTATTTATAATTTTAAATGTACTGATCATGCTTTATAAAAATAGAATAAGTATAAGATTTAAGCCAAAGGCCAAGCGCTTGGACCTATGAGGTCATTGAATGCTGAAATGGAAACAGTAAAATGGTTTGAAAGGTGTAACAGTAGGAAGACCTCACAGTTGCACTATGAAGCAATGGTTAGGAGAGGGTGGAAAGAAAGATGGCAACCAAACACTATTAGGTATATCTATATGATTAGTATAGCTGGAATACAAAGGACTAGCTATGTTTCTGTAAAAAGTATTTCTGTTATGTTGATAGTACACACTCCCACATTGTATACTATTATCATTATCTATCATCATATTTTGGTGGTCTGATGCAGCCAATATTTCATCCATATGAAGTAATATTATTGGATACTAAATATTCCACATTCAGTGGCTATTTGAATGACAGTACTAGTTGCTTATGTTTTTGCTGCTATCAATTTTACCTTTTGGGGTACTGAAATGTATATACATTAGTTATATGCACCACTTTCATCGTTAAATATGAACTATTGTATTTCCACTCATTACTGAAGTTCTCATCACTCAAAGTAAATGTAATAAAACTGACACGAGCATGTGGCAGGGAGGGCAAAGACTTAGGGTCAAATTGAAACCACTTCCTAGTTCCAAGTTCAGATCTGCCAGTCATGTTACTCAAGAGTGATACTTGCCACGCAATATTCTTTCCAAATATAATTCTTTTCTTGCTTATTCTTTCCCCTCACACATTTTATACTTTTCTCTCTACCTGGTACTAAATTTCCTGTAATTTGTTTATTCTGTATACTGTACATAAAGGTACAATACTGTTTTGTACATTATACATTCTGAATGAGAAAAAAATGCTATCATTTTTAGCGTGCAGTATTTTTATTTTGTATACAGCTTTTTTGTAAACATTTTTATTTTTCTTGAAAGCAGACATGTAACAAAATAACTGTATGAACTATATGAAACAGAAATTGTTCAATAATACTGTTCAGTATTATCTAAAATAGTTATAATTTTATTACAAAATGAAAAAAGAACTGTGTACAGTAGTAAAAGAATTAAATTCATTCATGAGAATCTGGCAGTTTAGTTTTGCTTTGTAGTTCTACAAGCTACTGTTAGGGATACTGTGCTTAAGTGCTATTTTTGTGCATTTTCCATGCAACTTTTATTTATTGTATAGAAAAGTTACAGTATACAATATTGTACACCACATTATAAAATTTAGATGATTATAAAAAATACTACAGAGTTTAGTCATTACAGTATTTTAATTTACATAGCAGTTGACCTACAAGAATGTTACACATTTGGTTGATCTTGTACAGAAAAGTTACACAGATTTGTTAAGGTCTTGGAAAAGAGGACTGTGATATAACCGGTAAACACTAATGGGGTACACTTCATTTGTTGTTGGTTGGTGAAGCCCTTCACTTGACTTTCAATTAGTCTCCAGTTACTATTCTAAGAAGAAATGCTTTTAATTTGGTAGCCATATTAATAATTTGCTAATGTCAAATATTCAAATCATTTAAATCTGTGAGTAACTTTCATTGTGTATAAACTTTAGAGCAGATGAATGATGGGTAACATTTACTGTAATCTTTATGATTAATTATCTAATATGATGCATTTAGCTATCATACTTTAAGCAGTTATACTCAAATACATATGGAACATATAATGCCTTCAATACAAATTGTGTATATTTCTAATGTGTTTACTATTTACACACATGTACTAAATCCTTCAACTGGTTAAACTATAACATAATTGAAAATTATATTTCTTTTTTGCATTAACTTGTGTTGTACCATGTAATTTTGATAAACACCTCTCCAATTAGTGATATTTTATAAGCCAACGCTTAGAGTGAATGACTGCTTTATTAGCATTAAGATCTACCTTTAATGCCTCTGACTTATCAAAAAGAAGAAACCAAGAAATCTTATCATTCAAGCAGAGTACCTACCGCCTATTACACAAACTGTTTTCATTACCATGCTTCAGTGCCATAGTTACTGAACACAAACACTCTGAAGGACATGGATTATCAATGGGTGATTTGAGGTTGTCCCATCTCTCTTTAAGTCACTTACAAAGGCAGATTCTCCTTTGGAGAAGCTTGGCTTAACATTAGTCACAAAAAATTGAGTTAGCTACTCTTCATGGGACAGCAGAAGAGCAAGAACAAGGTATGAGCACAGGAAAAGTGATTGCACATTTATAGAAGGAAATCAATAAATCTGTGATAGGTGATTTTAGTGACAATAACAACTGACTGTAGTTGCTCTCCAATGGCCCCACCGTGACAGGCAGCTAGGTCTGTTCTTTGATGTTCTTGCCTCTATAAGCAGCCTCATAATACGTACCTATTATTTACTTCCCAGATTAGGTCTTCGGAAATCAGCTTTAGATTTTTCTTACTGATTCCGATAATCTTCCACTTTTTTTGGGGGTTAAAAACAATTTTTTTTCCTTTCCTTATTCCCATCTTGTCCATGGTAGATAAAAATCTGGGGTCACTGGTTCCCTTGGCTTGCACAATAAAAATGAAATCTAAGCTTTTGCTATTTCAACACAAAATAAGCATAATGTTACAGACATGCAAACATTAATATCCAGTTTAAAGTTGTACTTTTGACATTCTTCAATCAAATTAAAATAGTATATATAAATAAACCTCCTCACTCTAAAATATGCCTTTTATTCTTTTATTTACGTATATATGTATAATTCAGAAATCAATGTGTATAATTTAAAGAAACATTGCATTTAAAGTGCTGAAAAAATATCAAGGTGTAATGAAATTTAAATTATAAGTCAACTGGTTGATGCTTGTAAGAAATTCTTGATGAGATTACTATGCTTCTTTTTTCTATTATGTCTTCCTCTGCCAATTTTTGCCGTATCTTTTTCTTCACCCTGACTTTTGAAGCCTTTCTTACAAGGAAAACGATGTTTTTTTTTGAACTTTTTCTTCTTGGGTTCTGGTTGGTCACTATTTTCCTCCCCTAAATACTTTCTCTTCATTGCTTGCAATGTGCTTTCTTCATGATGAGACACAGAACTGTGAAAATGTGAAATATACATTATAAAACTAATACTACATATTTCTTGTGGCATTAAAAATTCATAATTCAGAAGTCAGTAACTTTTTCATAAACACAAAATAAAAAGATAAAGAAGAATGCAGCTCACTGGCAGTAATCCTTGGTTCAAATGTACCTCAACTTGCAGGAAATAGTAATTTTAAGTATGTCAGCTGGTCTGAACAGATCTGCCGCCTTTGCTCCCCAGAACTTGAACAGTTCCTGCTTTTACTTCATAAATCTTTGCCTTTTCACTGTTTAGCACAAATTACCCTTCAGTTCTACATTATAAATAAGGTTTGGCCTTGTTTATCTATAATCTGAATCCTTTGGGCTTTAAATAAGTGTATCAAGTACTACTTATTTGAATTTCCCTCGGAGTCTTACTGTTACTGCTAGTGCTTACTGTAAATCTCCATTCTATTCTATATTGGAACTGCTGCTTCTGTTCACTCTGTTTACATATTTTTTGTTAGGAATTTAGCGATGCAAATAGAAATTTTGATTTTAATTAAAATCATCTTGTATGGTTAATCAACTTTATAATGCTCTGCTTAAAGTTCTCTGACCTTTGCTGTGCTTATTTCATATACTCTTATACAGTAGTTCAAGGTATTTTCTCCTTTGACCAGTTTATTGTTAGTTACACTCTATGTTCTTAGGTTATTGCTGTAATCATTATACTATATAAGAATTTCTAATTACTGTATCACAATCAATGTTTTTTCTGACCAAACTTCAACCTCAAAGAAATATGACATGGCATTAGGTTCTGAAGTCTAGCTTAGTGATTTGAGCTCTCTTACAGAGTTTGGCTTGGCATTTGTTAAATCATTCATATCGTTCAGTATAGATGCATGCGGACCTATCGTGGACAGTGTATAGTCTCACAGCTAACTTAAAGAGGTACCCTAATTTACTGTATAATACCTGTATGGGTAAAGTTTGTAGCTAGGATGTGCCTTGTGAACTGCATTATGACTGGTCACAACCTCAGTGGCAACAATATAATAGTAAAAAGTGTTAAAAGGCCTCAACAGTTCTAGGAAGGCTTATGCTCTGCTTCAGTTACGTCCTTAACCATTTCTGTTTCAGCTTCATCTACTTCAACAAGGTTTTCCTGCAGCCACCAAGGCTTTCAGATCTGGGAGGTTGAAAAGCTAACTTTCAACTTTGTTGCATAACCAAATGGACTTGGGGTTACAAAAGCTTTTGGTGAATCTGCCTAATAATTTCCTTCCCCCTCATAGATAAACTTCGGTAGTCTATCATTCTCCTCTCTGATTGCTGAATATTACCATTTGTTATTGATGTCAACACCACATGCTGACCCAATGAAGTGTAACAGATGTCAAACACCCATGAGTGTACAGCATTTACTTGCTGAGTGCCCAAACTGGACCCAGTAAAGATCTATTTATCTACAGAATTCAAAAATGAAAAGTATTCTTGCTGAAAGCAAAGATTTTTCAATTAATAACATCATAAATTTTTAAAATAAGACAGGTTTCTCAAATAAAGTCTATTTTTTTTATTAATTTTTTAAAATTAATTAATTAATTAATTATTTTTTTTATTTTATTTATTTCTTTAAATTTATTTATTTATTTTTTTTCTTAGGATTGATCCCTGAGAACGAGCCCGAGAAGAGTCTACTTGAGACTCAGAGGTCTGGAAAAACTAACCCCTGTTAATAATAATACCATTTGTTAGATTGAGAGCACTCATCGATTGGGTGTGCTATGAGTTAGAGAGAACATTGAATTTCAGTGCTTCCTCGCACATCTGTGAGACAGGTTTCTATCAACTTGGAAAATTTTTCAAGATAACTTGCATTTTTCCTAGATTTACAAACTTGGAGTCTTTTATATGGAATACATTTGGGAATAGCTGGTCTAGTCATCGAAGGTTGGTAACCAGGTTGGTAAGTGAGTGGGCAGGGGGAATCCATCCACTCATCTTTTCCTTTAGCAATAGAATAACTGCAAAATTGGTTTAAAGTGGGATTATAATAAAAAGGCTTAAGATTCCCATATCTAGGGAAAATGCATATGCATATCTTAAAAATGTGTGATTTTTCCTAAAATAATACCTTCTTCTATTATACAGAAACTAATAATTGGTAAGTGAGTGGGGAGGGGAAATCCATCCATTCATGTTTTCCTTTGACATAAGAATAACTTCAGGGTTGGTTTAAATTGGCATTATTATAAAAGGGCTTAAGATTTATGTATCTTGGGAAAATGCATATTATCTTAAAAATTAGGGATTATTCCTACAATAATACCTTTTTCTATTATTTGGAAACTCATTCCTTCTGAATGAGTAACTGTCTTCAAGAAGACCAGCTTGGGAGGCAGTGTATTATTGCAAAATCCAAGGTAGATGTTCTACCAACCACTTGTTAAATAGAGGGCAGAGGAAGTCATATCTACTGACTAATGAAAGCTAGATTAGAAACTCTGTCAAGCAACATACCTGCATCTGGCTTGACCAGTGAGAATCTGTCCACCAGCTGCTGAGGGGAAGAAGATAGGAAGGAAAGAGTACTAGTCATAGAAAGAGGTGAAGGTGGTTTGGTGGTGCCAAACATCTGCTTCCTCAGTACCTGTGAGGTATGCCAGAGAGGAGGCAATGAAAAACATTGTGAGTCCTTGCATGGTATACACATTTGTACACTTGCATGATGACTTCCCAAAGCCAGAATGAGATGGTTTTCTTGGATACTTCTTTCTTGTGCTTGCTGGTGCTGATATTAGCAAACAGTTAATAATCAGCATCTTATCTTGCCTGTTATCCAAAAAGGCTTGAAGAGAAGGGATAGAGAAAGCTTGTAACTCTCAGTTTATGTTTTTGCTACACTTCAGGATAGAACAAAACCAGGAGGGATCTCCATCCCTACAAGTGTAGTGCTAAATAGAAGAGGCAATGCAATTCGCCCACCCTCGGCCAATGCTAAACATCCAACCTTTGCCTCCCTCTGCGGTTTGTATGATTGTAAGATGCCTGGGTGAGACTACAGAAGATGAGCTACATCTCATTCTACAAACTCTTGAGTTTGCAGAGTGGGCAAGACCATTTGAAGTTTCTTCAGAGTACATAGGCCTTTAATGAGATAGGAGGGGTCATGCCCACTTAAGCTGGAAGACCTGGGATAGAGCTGTTTAGTAACCCGTAACCAGGGACACTGATAGGAACTTATCATAGTGGAAGTAGACTGGAAACTGCAATCTGCTGAATAGTGGTTCTGCCTGGAGAGATATCTCTTACATGACAATAACTACAGAAGATGGCTCACTTTGCCTGGTAAACACCTGCCAAATATAACCGCAAGGTTATAAATACAAGAGAAGCTGGATAGTTTCCAGCCACTGACTGCAGGAATTGGTAATAACTGAGTAGTTTGGCTGCTGAAGAAGTGTGAGCCATTTGGTGTTTCAACAAGAGGAAACAGCAGATCCAGATAATACCTGGTTTGTGGCAAGCAACGAACCTTCCAGATTATTCTGAAACAAGGAATGCCCAACATTCAATTTATCACTAGGCAGATCAGCCATAAATGTTGAGGTTGCCCTTAGGTTGTTGGACGGCATCTCCCAACACAGCCCAAGATCCAACACTGATGAGTAGAACACCGTAGATTCCTATTTAGCCAAATGGTGAACAGGTCAAGCTCTGCCCTCAAAAAGTTTCTACTCTATGTGCAGGTGGAGGGTTCTCACCAACACAACCAAGTGTCCCGTCAACTAATCTTGTATGCTTGTAATGCCTATCTCAAGAATGTTGATGAGCAAGTAAAAATTTTCCTGCACCCATACCCCCAAAACAAGAACCATTCCACACTGGAAGAAGCTCGTCCAGCAGCCTCACTTCAGGAGATACCACCAAAATCTCAGCTTCCCAAATATTCATGTCTAGAAGCTACCCAGCATGGCCTCATCAAGAGAAGCTTTTCAAGCAGGTGTCAAGGTATCTCCAAAAGCTATCCAGCATGGCCTCATCAAGAGAAGCTTTTCAAGCAGGTGTCAAGGTATCTCCAAAAGCTATCCAGCATGGCCTCATCAAGAGGGGCTTTTCAAGCAGGTGCCAAGATATCTCAAACTCAGGCAAGGTATCCACACCCAGGCTTTACCAGGACAAGTGGACAGTGAATTGGACCTGGCCAGGGCTTTGATCCATTTACTGCCTACATTCTGCCCTCAAAGAAATTAAAAATGTCCTCTTACTGGTATTCAAGAGCATGGACTCTTCCATTGACCTTGAATGCATGTGTCTTTTGAGAGGGAATCTCCACCTGGTTTATTGTCCACACTCAGGTAGTGGTGCTGGTGTTAAGACACCTATCCAGTTCATGTGTAAAGACCCCTAAAGGATGCTCATCTAAGGGATCTTACCTTGCAAACATTTTCTCCAATAAGTTTTCTCTAGCCAGGTTTCTTACATACAGAACTGGGGATGTATTAGCTTATCCTGTGACTGTTTCATGGCATAAATGCAACTTCTCTCACCCTCATCCAGCACCTTAACTTACGGTTCCATCCTTGAATGTTCTGCAAAGGATCAAGGAGAACCATGCAAGAATCCATTGGAATGCATAGGGCAGTTGTGTCTGAAAACATTAATTTGTTCTGGCTACATCAAGTAATATGCAGAGCTTATGATGATATTCCCAAACTAACAGTAGCCAGCTTAAAAGTCATAAGTAAGAAACTGGAGCTGACTACATCCCTGGCCTTTATAAAAGAAATACAGAAATTTCTTCTATTATCAGTTCTGGTTTGTGGAGGTAAGAGTTACCTTTGAGTTCTGACTCAGAAATCCTTTGACTTGTTCTCAATTGGAGCTTTGTGGAAGTAGAAATAACTTTGAGTTGTTACCTTTGAATTCTGACTCCTAAATCGTTTGACTAGTTCTCAACTGCTGGCTAGATTTTTACTTTTTTTCAAAAAGAAGATAATACTCTTGACTATGACTCCTCACCTCATTCTTATATGCTTGATCACTTGTTGCAAAGTGTTGTCAGCTGGGGTACTCTACATTGCTAATAAAAAGTACTTATTAGTCCCGAAAACTCCTGAACTCTTGGACAGATGTCTTCAGAAGTTTACCAGCTCAAAATCCTGAGAATCAGTGTCTGAATCATAGCTACTCAACCAGTTCAACAATTATGGGTTTTTACTTAAAATATTTTTCTGCATGAAAATGGTTTTCTTGGGGGTAAAAATCCATCACTTTACCAGGTAATTTACCCTCCTGATCCCAAACAGCCTGTAAAGTAGACAGACACCATTTGGAATGACAATTTTATGCCAACTAAGGGACTTGGGAGCCAGGAAAAATGGATTCGTCCTTTGAGTACTTCTAGAAAAAGTAAGCTGACACACTTTAAGACAGTTGTAAGCCGAAAATCGTCGTAAGCCGGAACATCGTCAAAAATCCTAAGAAAACCTTCCTTTTAATGCTTTGGGTGCATTGAAAACTATGTAAACTGCATTCATATTGCATTTTTCATCAAAAAACCTTCAAATATTGATTATTTTGCATTTTTGGTGTCATATTTCATCCGCCAGATCAGCGTTGTAGGCATCATAACCCTGGAAATAATGTCTGACGAATATAATTGAGAAGCTTAACCTAACCTGGAACGTCATAAGCCGAACCCATCGTAACCCAGGGACTGCCTGTAATTGAGAAGCGCCTTAACCTCGGAATGTCGTAAGCTGAACCTTTCGTAACCCGGGGACTGCCTGTGTATATGTATGATATATATATATATATATATATATATATATATATATATATATATATATATATATATTTACGTATATATATATATATATATATATATATATATATATATATATATATATATATATATATATATAATATATATATATATATATATATATATATAAATATATATATATATATATATATATATATATATATATATAAATAAATAAATATATATATATAAATATATATATATATATATATATATATATATATATATATATATATAATATATATGTGTGTATATACAGTGGACCATACGTATTTGTGTTCTCCAGATTCGCAGACTCTGGATAAAACTTAAAAAAAAACAGGTATAAAAATTTTAAGTGGGGTTTTCTTGAGTTTTAACTAACAAAATAGGAGGTTTTAAGCATTTTTATAGGGGTTCCAACTAGTATTCGTGGGTTCTCACTATTCACGAGGGGGGGAGGTCTGGTATGCATCCCTCGTGAATACGGGGGGGGACCACTGTGTGTGTGTGTGTTGTGTGTGTGTGTGTGTGTGTGTGTGTGTGTGTGTGTGTGTATATAATATATTATATATATTAATATATATATATATATATATATATATATATATATATATATATATATATATATATATATATATATATATATATAATATTATATCTATATATATACACATATATATATATATATATATATATATATATATATATATATATATATATATTGCTACTTTCAAAATGCATGTTTCCCCTCTTTGAAATGTCATGTAAGATTGTGCAACATTTTTTCAGATTCCTAGATAAGCTTAGAATAGGATGTTTTAAAAATGTGTGTTCGATTTCGCATTTCAAAGATGTAAAAGAATATATATAACGTAAAAAGAGAGAGATTTTCTCTTTGTCCGTTCGAAGCTATGAATGTTTAACTTTTATGTCAACACTTTAAGATTAGAGGGTCTGCGAGATCCGTTTGCTTTCCTAAATCTGTCAACGCATGTGATAGCGAGAGAATTGAGTCTTGCGTTGTTATCAAAACATGTCAATCTTAATTGTCGCTCAGCATCCGTTTCGATCGCGTAGAGTAAGTCTTTTTTTTAACAAACTCGTCTTGTACGCGTATGTCTTTGCCGAGTCCCACGTGGAGATTGCATATTTCTTTATGAAGATTGCATCAGATTTCGAAGCTACTGGAAGCATTCGTGACAAGAACGTTTTGTATCACCTACCCTGTCTAGTTTTAGCAAGGGAAGAAGATTTTATTAGATCATAAAACCTCGAGGCGGTTAGATCGTTCTCTCTCTCTCTCTCTCTCTCTCACTTGACATCATTGAGATTATATTAATGTAACGTAAATTGGTCACTCGTAACTTAGAGTTTCATATTTGATATTTCTTAGAGTTTATTTAGTGTTATTTAGTTTCTTTTGTGAAATCTGAACAAACATTATTTAGTAACGGCGCCTGGTTTTTGTGGAAGTGTGATATACAAGCTGCAGCAGAGAAAGAAGTTAAAGGTATACCCCAAAAAAGGTAAAGTGTTATATTTTTATTAGTTGCAACTAATAACGGTTAGGTAATAACTAATAACTAATAATGGATAGGGAGTGTGGTTAACTAATAATTGATAGGAACTGTGGTTAACTAATAACAGATGGTTGCGAAGGTTTGGTAAAAACTGTTGGTTACCGTGTTTTGAGTGAAAAAGATTTACACTTTTACACATTGCGTATTTTTGTGTTTGTGATTGTTCCATTGTTTGTGCACTATTTCATTTCTTATTGAAGTATGTCTTTTTATTTTATATTTTCATTTGCATTCACAATTTAATTGACTTAGTTATTTTCATTGCTTAATCATTGCACATTTAATTAAATTTAACATTTGTGAATTAATTTGCATTTACTTAGAATTCTTTTCAAGTTTTATTATTATTTAGCACTTGTGAATTAATTTCAAATTTTCAATTATTGCCTAACACTTTTGAATTTCAATTGAATTAATTTTCTTGAATTTTGTGATAAATTAATTTTGATTTAATTTTACTTAATTTGATTCAAGAATTATTTAAACTTTACTTTGTTTTCAAGTAACAGTAATTTTCCCTGATATTGTGAATTTCACTTATAAATTTTGAATTTAATAATAAATTTTTGTACTTAAAATTTTTATAAGTGTTTTTATTTTTATTCCAGTATATTTTCATTTGATTATGTTGATGATAGGTAGAAACATAGAGTGGTATTTGATTTGCTTTCCTTCAATTTACTTGAAGTGACTTAGAACCAGGGAAGTACTTAGACTTCTGAAATCAGGGAAATACCTAAACTTTTTAAGTTGTTGATGGAGTGATGCCCTTTGATTAATTTAATTACTTACAAGATTACCTCACACCTGTTTTGATGAACTTAGTCTGATTTTCTGCAATACTGGTAAGTGTTAAGGGATCACTGTTGCCTTTAGAGTATTCAGTCGTTTAAACGTGTTATGAGGGTTCAGGTGTCTGGCTTTTGGTGAGGTAATTATTGATAAATGGTAACCAGATACTTGGCACTTTGTAACGTTGTTTAATGGTGCCCAGAGACCCGGGAAAGCAGATTTCATTATCACTCTAGAATATACTGGTGGTGTTAGGGATATATTTTGTTAGGAGAGTGACCATATAGTTTTTGTTTTGCATTTATTGTATTGAATTGTAAGTTGATAACTTAGAGGAAAATGGCTCAGTTCAAGGTTCAGGAATTTTTAGCAGCCCCTTCCATCCAAGTTTTGTCTGAAGAAGCAGAGAGAGAAAGCGAGAGAGAACGAGCGGAAGATGTGTCATCTGTACAGAATGCAGCAGTACCTGCCGCCCAAGAGGTGGGTACCCCAACCAACACCCAACCCACGCTAATAACTCCGGCCAGACTTCGCAGGTCTCATCACCTCAGGGAGAGATTTCGTTACCATCCAACGACCAATTAAAATCCCTGCTCATCGACCCCCCCACCAATTGTACACGACCTTGCATCCTATAAATATTTGTAAAACGTATCTTAATTCACTTTACTGTATACTCTCATAGATGACTGCCTGTGCGCTGTCGACACGCTAGAGGAATAAACCTAAGACAAATGAAAATCTTGACATGTCCTTAGGAAACTTAATACACCAGCTACATGCTGACGAGAAGAGGATAATAAGAAGAATTGAGAAGATTCTATTTAAATTAACCCTTAAACGCCAACTGGAAGTATTTTACGTCGACATTTTTGTATCTCGGGTGCCGACTTGGACGTATTTTACGTCGACATACAAAAGTTTTTTTAAAAATTCGCGGAAAAATACTTTAAGGCCTACCAGCCAAAAACTCTTGAATCACGCGCCTTGGGGGATGCTGGGAGTTCACGGATCAAGGTGTTGTTTTGTTTACAATCGTTACCCAGGCGCGCAAGCGCGAATTTCTTTCTTGCCGCACTAAAAAGTATCTGTGACACATCTCGGAAATTATTTCGTCACTTTGACATAATTTTTGTACCATTTTAAAATTAGCCGTTTACATGGAGTATTATATATGAAATGTGCGCATTTTTATGAAGAATACAACAAAAAATACTCATGATTGTAGCTTTTATCAGTTTTGAGATATTTTCATATAAATAACGATAAGTGCCAAAATTTCAACCTTCGGTCAACTTTGACTCTATCGAAATGGTCGAAAAATACAATTGTAAGCTAAAACTCTAATATTTTAGTAATATTTAATCATTTAACTTAATTTTGCAAATAATTGGAAGTCTCTAGCACAATATTTCGATTTATGGTGAATTTATGAAAAAACTTTTTCCTTACGTCCGCGCGGTAACTCTTCCGAAAAAATCATACATGCGATTGTGGTAATGTTTGCACCATTTTAAATTAGCCGTTACAATCAGTTTTATATATGAAAATGTGCGCAATTTCATGCACAATACAACTAAAAACAACCCATGGCTGTAGCTTTTTATCAATTTGAAATATTTTCATATTAAAAATGATAAGTGACAAATTTTCAACCTTCGGTCAACTTTGACTCTACCGAAATGGTCGAAAAACGCAATTGTAAGCTAAACCGCTTATATTCTAGTAATATTCAAGCATTTACCTTCAGTTTGCAACAAATTTGAAGTCTCTAGCACAATATTTCGATTTATGGTGAATTTATGAAAAAAATAACATTTTCTTTACGTCCGCGCGGTAACTCTTCCGAAAAAATCATACGTATACGATTGTGGTAATGTTTGCACCATTTTAATTAGCCGTTACATAAAGTTTTATATATGAAAATGTGCGCAATTTCATGTAGAATGCAACAATAAATAATTGGAGGTTGTAGCTTTTCATCATTTTGAAATATTTGCATATAAAAATAAACGATAAATAGAAAAAAACCACGTTCGGTCAACTTTGGACTCTACCGAAATGGTCGAAAACGCAATTGTAAGCTAAACAATCTACAGTCTAGTAATATTCAGTCATTTATCTTCATCTTGAAACAAATTCGAAGTCTCTAGCACAATATTTAGATTTATGGTGAATTTAAAAAAAAATCTTTCCTTCCCTCAGCACGCGGATTCTCCGCCACAAATCTCCGAAATGCGTACGTTCCATTCTCGGAATATTTGCTCCATTTCATATTAGGCATTTCATAGAGTTTTATATATGAAAATGTGCGCAATTTCATGTAGAATAAAACGAAAAATATTTGAAAGGGGTTGTAGCTTTTCTTATTTTCGAAAATAATTGTATATAAAAAAATATATATATAAAAAAATTGGAAAAAACGACTTTGGTCAACTTTACCTAGTCAGATATGGTCGAAAACTGCATTTGTAAGCTAATATTCTTACAGTATAGTAATATTGAATCATTTGTCTTCATTTTGAAAGAAATTGGAAGTCTCTAGGACAATATTTAGATTTATGGTGAATTTTTGAAAAAAATATTTGTTTACGTCCGTGCGTTACGAATTCATGCATTATTTTGTGATAATATTTTCTCTGTGTTGCTTTTATCGTTTTACGATGTGTTATATACCAAAATGATCGCAATTTAGTGTACATTACAACGAAAAAAGAAGTAACTCGTTACCTTTAACCGTTTCGTGCACAGCGCGATTTGAATACAATTATATATGAAATTTCGTTTTTGCGCTATCATATATCGCATTATTTATATATGATAAATATAATTTTTTTCATTTCTGATGGTTGCATACTAAACTTCAGCCAATGACAAAAAAAGGAGCCAAAAATGAACTCTTAATCTTGAAAACTAAGCGCGCTGTGATTTTTTGAAAAAAATATTTTTTCCGCTTCCGCACTCACTCTGAAACACCTCCGGCACACGGGAGACATTTTTTTTTTTAACCGCTTCGGCGTTTAAGGGTTAAATGCCGTTGAAACAGCTATTACTTCTATTATTATTATTATTTGAAAATAAAATAAACACGTGCATCTACCATAAAAAATTCTCTCATCTCAGTAAGAAAGAGGGGTTATCCTTACAAGTGAAATGGAAAGGTCATTTTCATCTCTTTAAAATACTACCATTAAGAATTTTGTAATTACAGTTTTATTATCATTATTATTATTATTATTATTATTAAATAACTGAAATTATCAATAAACATTTTACATACTAGTAGTACCATAAAAATTCTTTCATCTCGGTAAAAGAGAGAGAGAGAGAGAGAGAGACAGAGAGAGAGAGAGAGAGTTTATCTCTCTCTGTTCTCTCAAAAAATACTTATAACGCTTCCAGCGAAAGAGAGGGAGGGAGTTACCACTATGACACATTATCTTGTGTGGCAAGAGAGAGAGAGAGAGAGAGAGAGAGAGAGAGAGAGAGAGAGAGAGAGAGAGAGAGAGAGAGTTAACCTTAATTAAAAGTGACATGGATAGATTAGTATTGTATTTCTTTAAAATACTATCACATAATATGAATTTTGTAATTACAGTTATTATTATTATTATTTGAAAGTATTAAAAACAAATAGTACAAGTACTATAAAAAATCTCCAGTCTCAGTAAATGAGAGAGAGAGAGAGAGAGAGAGAGAGAGAGAGAGAGAGAGAGAGAGAGAGAGAGAGAGGAGGAAATTTCATGAGCACTTGATGGCAGCAACAAAACAGCTCCTTCCCCCTCCTGTCACTTAACTTGATACGTATATCTGACAGTTTTAGTACCTGGAGTTATAGAAGACTGGGATTTCCTTCATTCTTCAATAATTTTTGAAATTTATAAGCTAAAATCTTACTAATTCACTATGGTATTTTCTTTAATGAATTGATATTATTGCTGTATAATTTAATATTAATATTTGAAAATAGTAAATCATTTATTTATCATACAAAAAACATACATCTTTGTAGTAGAGAGAGAGAGAGAGAGAGAGAGAGAGAGAGAGAGAGAGAGAGAGAGAGAGAGAGAGAGAGAGAGAATTATTATTTTTATTATGTGACATCATTTAAACTTATTAAACTTACTAATACAGTATTAATCAAAATCAATAATTGAAAATTAGTAAATCCTTTTTGTATCATAAAAATGTATTTAGTCATGAAAATAAACATCAAAATACACTAATTAGTGATTATTTTTGTCGGAAAATTCCGCGAATGGGCAAGTCCGTCCGCGAATAATTTCTAAATAGGTTCCAAAGAAAAATCCGCGAATGTGTGAGTCTCGAATACGGAGAACGCGAATACGGGGAGACCACTGTACCTTTATTTTGCAATGAATTGGAAGTCTCTAGCACAATATTTCGATTTATGGTAAATTTTTGAAAAAAAAAAACTTTTTCCTTAGGTCCGCGCAGTAACTCTTCCAATAAATTTTTTTGTGCAATTGTCGAAATGTTTGCACCATTTAAAATTAGCTGTTACATAAAGTTTTATATATGAAAATGTGTGCAATTTCATGTAGAATACAAAAAAAATTATTGAAGGTTGTAGCTTTTCTCTTTTTCAAAATATTTGCATATAAATCACGATAAATAGAAAAAAAACCACGTTCGGTCAACTTTGACTCTACCGAAATAGTCGAAAAACACAATTGTAAGCTAAAACTCTTACAATCTAGTAATATTCAGTCATTTATCTTCATTTTGAAACAAATTCGAAGTGTCTAGCGCAATATTTAGATTTATGGTGAATTTAAAATAAAACTCTTTCCCTCCGCGCGCCGATTCACAGCCGCAAATCTCCGAAATGCGTAAGTCGCATTCTCCTAATATTTGCTCCTTTTCATATTAGGCGTTTTATAGAGTTTCATATATGAAAATGTGCGCAAATTCATGAAGAATAAAAAAAAAATATTTGAAGGTTGTAGCTTTTCTCATTTTTGCAATATTTGTATATAAAAAAATATATATATAAAAATGTTGACATTCAGTCAACTTTAACTCTTCCAAAATGGTCGAAAACTGCAATTCTAAGCTAAAACTCTTACAGTATCGTAATATTCAATCATTTGTCTTCTTTTTGAAACAAATTGGAAGTCTCTAGAACAATATTTAGATTTATGGTGAATTTTTGAAAAAAAAAAATTTTTTTACGTCCACGCATTACGAATTCATGCATCATTTTGTGATAAATATTTTTTCTGTGTTGCTTTGATTGTTTTACAATGTGTTATATATCAAAATGATCGCAATTTAGTGTACAATACAAAAAAAAAAAGTAATTATGTATGAATTTTTTGTTTTTGCTACCATATATCGCATTATTTATATATGATTACGATATTTTTTTTTTATTTCTGATGGTTGCATACTAAACTTCAGGCAATGACAAAAAAAAGGAGCCAAAAATGAACTCTTAATCTTGAAAACTAAGCGCGGTGTTTTTTTGAAAAAATTATTTTTTCCGCTTCCGCGCTCACCCAAACCCGCCTCGGCATACGGGAGACGTTTTGGTTTTTAGGGCTTAGGCGTAAGAGGGTTAATTGACGTACGATACGTTGACTAAAAATTTTTTTTAAATATTCGCAGAAAAATAGTTATAAGCCTACTTTGCGAAAAATTTTGAATCATGTGCCTTGAGGATGCTGGGAGTTCACGGATCAAGCTGTTGTTTTGTTTACAAGTGTTACCCAGCCGAGCATGCGCGAATTGCGTTCTTCTCGCACCAGGAAGCATCAGCAATGAGTCGTCCGAGAGCGATCTCTTGCCGCATTCGCATTTTGCCGAACTTTTGCGAGTGTTAATTGTGGCAGTACAAGACGTACGTAGAGATGTCCCAACATCCGTCAGGAGCACAAAAGGCGCGTTTTGCCTGTCGGTAGGGATTGTGTGAGGCTTGTTTTGGACTTGGATGCTGGAGAGGGACCAAGCACCAAAGATGTCTCAGCTTCCCAATGCCATGTTGTGCGGCTTCGTGTGGCCGAAAGTGTCCAAGGACCACATCGTGTGCCTTTTACAATCCCTAGGAGGCATCGGGGTGTCCTGAGGGGCATTCGTAGACATTTGGGATGCCTCCAACAAATGGACATTGATGAATACTTGTTGGAGCTCGATCGAGAGCAGGTCGCAAGTCCTCATTTTGATGGCAGTTGGTCATCTAGTGACGAGGACATCACGCCCAATATAAGTGATGATGAATATTTGCCCCCAAATGTCCGTACGGGAGTCACAGGCTGAAAGTGAGCTTGAATTTAGTGGTTTTAGTGCATATGAGGGAGAGTCTGAGGAGGAGGAGTTGTCGAGTTTTGTTGTTGGGGATGAAACAGAGAGCAAGGGTGAAAGCGAGGGAGATGGGCCAGTGGTGTGTGTGTGTGTGTGTGTGTGTGTGTGTGTGTGAATCAGTGCCCAAGCACATGGCCGTAGAAGGTCGCAATGTTGCGCCAGCCTAGGTGAAGGCCGTACTTCCGAAAGTGACGAGGGGTGGTTGGAGGACCCCACCCCACCTAACATGCACCCATTCACGGCAGCACCTAGACTCACCGTACCTATTCCTCTCACTGCTCTGGGGTTCATTCAGCTGTTCCTGATGCGGGAATTGCTGGAATACCTGGTAGCAAAGACAACGGACTATGCTCAGTACTGCCGTGACGAACTGCGGACGACATTGTCGTATCGCTGGCGGGGCTGCAACCTCACCGACATGGCACATTTTTTGGGGCTCCACATTTTTTTTGGAATGATGCCTGCTGCCGACGTCAGGCAATATTGGAGGCGGAATTTTTTATTTTAAGTACACCCACTGTGCCCGACATTATGGCCCGTGATAGTTTCCTGGTGTTGGACAGGTCTTTCAATGCCTTCAACCGAAGGGCCATACCCCAGAATAACCCTGACCGCCTCATCTTAGTCTGCCCAGTGTTGGATTACATTTGTGAATGGTGCCAGTTTCTCGTGGTTCCTGCCAAGAACCTTTCTTTGGATGAGGGGATGATGCCTTACAAAGGACGTCTTAGTATAAAAATGTACAACCCCAAGAAGCCAAAGAAATACGGTGTAAAATTATTTTTTATTACAGAGTCCAACACTGGATACGCCGTGGACTTCTCGGTGTATTCCGGGGTCTTCTCCATGCTGCATGACACTGTCTTCGGTCTTGAGGATCGTTTCCGTAACCAGGGTACCACCTGTTTATGGATAATTATTATAACTTGGTATCCCTGGCCCAGGAACTGTATGAAGCAGGTGTGCACATCCTCTTGCCAGCCGCAACATCTGGCAAGAGGAGAGACAGAGTGGCGGTGGAATGGAGATGTCTTCGTCATCTGTTGGAAGGGGGTCCGACTCGTCCCCATGAGCCCATCCAAGAAGAGGTCGGTTCAGCGGAAATAAGACTCGTCGGCAAGGCGGCCGAGTTATGTACGAGGAGTTTCTTGTCCAGTGGCCTACCGTCATTGGACACTACAATAGGCACATGGGAGGAGTTGATCTCTTTGATCAACTCATCCAGTATTAACCCTTTACCAGGAGAACCAGAAAGTGGACACAGAAACTCCTCAAATACATACTTCAGTTGGCCCTCCAGAATGCCTACATCCTCTACTGTGGGTACAATTCAGACCTCCAGAGGTTGTCCCTCATTCAGTTTCTCGAGGTGGCCGGGAATGCCCTCATAAACTTCAATCCCGTTGAGTGGCCTTCCATTACCGGCCCCCTGCCCCGAACTCCAGATTTGCCCCTAGAGGAAAGGGCAGATGTTAGGAGGGCCAACCTCGGTCCTGCCGCTGCTGCCGCCGCCCTTGATGATCCTGCCCACGCTCAGATTCCGACTTCCCGTCGGATAGTGGACCCTGTGTGTTGGCTGCAGCCAGGGGATCACACACTGGACCTCCTACAAGGGGGCAGGCAGAAACGGTGCCGGGTGTGCCATATGAATGGCAGAAGGAGAGACACCCGGTGCGTCTGTCGCACGTGCAATGTAGCACTTTGCAGGTTTGGGGAGTGTGACCGCAAGTACCACACTGCGGTCATATATTGGAGTGCGCCTGCCCAAGGGACAACGGAGGGCGCAGTTACATATGAGTTTTATATATGAAAATGTGCACAATTTCATGTAGGATACAACAAAAAATAACTCATGGTTGTAGCTTTCATCATTTTTGAAAAAATTGCATATAAATCACGATAAATAGAAAAAATTCAACATTTGTTCAACTTTAACTTGACCGAAATGGTCGAAAAAAGGGATTTTGACGTAAGGAAAAATCTATTTCTGGGCGATTGGCTCGTGTCGCCAGCGAAATATCCTTTAATCTATTATTTCTAGGGTAAATGTACTAACACATACCAGAGAATAAATAAAATAAAGAAGAAGGTCAGTATAACTGACTCGCTCACCCTCCAGGAGGGTGTCGGTATGAACACTAGGCGAGTGAGACCACTACCACGAGCCAAATGCCAATAGAAATCTCCCACTACGAAATCCCTCCAAGAGGGGAGCCGATCCACAGAGTGAGCAGCTCGTACTACTACTACTCCATCCCATGCTGCCGACTGCTGCGCCTCTGGTGGCCATCCTTTTCAGTTAGCTCGCACGAGTCACAAGTGCTTTTTTTTTTTCTCTCTGTGTATTTTGTGCCCTTTCTTCGGATTTTTCGATAATGGAGCGTGCAGCTATTGCAGCAGCTAAGTTAAGTACTCAGTATTTACGGTTAGTTGGTTTTTTCCGTCCCTGAGACAGTATTTGCCGTTTTTTAGGTATAAATACGTTCTCGGGGTGGGCGGAAGCATGGCGGCAGGTCCTGCCTCGTGTTGGGTTCGTTCTTGGTCTCCCATACCTAGAACATCCCTTTCTCATTACGCTATGTTGATTATCCGCGTTATTTAATTTAAGGTCTACTCAGGTTGTCATGCATGCATGTATTTCACCTTTTGTAGGCTTTTTCTATCCAGACCCTAGTCCAGGTTCTCAGTATCGGCCCCTGACTAGCTTTGAGTGGTAGACTTGCTTTCGGGTTAGTCGTACACTCCTGGATTTTTTCTCCTGAGCTATATCTTCTTTCTTTCTTTTATTTTATTTATATATGTATTTTGTCATATTGTTAGGTTAGTGTGGCGTCTGGCTTAGCCTAGGTCCCGGCTCGTAGAGCCTATACTACCGCTGATCAGTTCGGTTGCTTCCACATAGCTTCTCTCTGATCAGTCGGTTTTAGCCCTGTGGGCCTATATGCTACCGCTTTTCAGTTCGGGTTGCTTCCCGATAGCTTCCCTCTGTTCAGTTGGTTGGCCTAGGCTTGGTTCCCGTATCTCTGTTTACCGCCTCGTGGTCACTGCGTGATCACGGGACAGCCAGACGCCTGCCCAGTCGCCTCCCCCCCCCCCCCCCCCCCCCCATATCCCGCTCTTCCATAGTAAGTCGGGCGGATGGTGGGTCGGTCTGTCCATGCTCGCCTCACATACCCGAGCCTGCCTCCCCCTCTCCCCTCCAACGGAGGGGCCAGGGAGTCGGACAGACCCAGACTGGTTCCGACCTCTCCGCTTCTCGGTCCGGCCGGGTGGTACGTTGTGGGGGGCCCTGGCCTTCCCCCCCTCCGTTACTACCTTGTCGCTCCGGGTTAGCTCGAGCCTGTATGTCCTCTCGCCTTCTCTCCTTACTAGAGCTCCTCCCTACCGGAGTCCTGGTATCCAGCGGAAGGAGATAGTCCACCCATAGATGGACCGGTGCATACAGTAGGTCTCTACTAACCTTACCGTTTGCTGAGTTACTACACTCCGCTTCACTGGACCTAGTCCGGTCCGCTTGTGTCTAGGTTTAAGTTATCTTTAAGTTTATCTTAAGTTTCTTAAACCATCCCCCCCCTCCCTTTCATATTTTACCGGATCGCTCCGGGATTATAGCCTATTCAGGCAATGCAGGGAGGGGTTATGCCCAAATTTTTTCCGAGCTCCGGCATGTAACGGAGTTCTTTTGTCCTTTAGTCTGTAAGTGATCCCCCCTTTAAGATACTCATGTGTCTTCCCACTTACAGGCCACCAACTGTGAGCATCCGGGATGTTCCGCTACACTTCAAGACCCCTGTGGACACGAAGTTTGCCGGTCCCATGCTCCATGCGCGACTCCGCACGGGGACATCCAGGTCTGGTACCATGAAACGTGTACCATATGTTACGATCTGGTGAGCCAGCTTTTGGAAGGCGTAAGTATTCCACCTCCAGTAGCTGCTCCGCTTCTTTTAGTACTTAAGTTTTCATCATTTACTTTAACTTAAGGCATCTAGTTTAAGTTATACTCTAAGTTTTAGTTTTAAGTGATTCTTAAATCTAAAATACGTCCTCTCTTACAGGCTCCGGCAGTAAGGGATACAGCACTGGCTACCCTGCGGGCCTGGGTCGGAGGTTTTGGCAAGAACGCCGCCAAGGGTCAGCCCTACATACTTGAGAAGCGTCTAGCATTATTAATCTTTCCCGGAGGCAAGGCGACTGGGTACGTCGACCCGGTAGAGGCGGACCCTTCTATTGCCTTCATCCAACAACAGCTGGCGGCCTCCTTAACTGAACAAGACCAGGATATCTCCACGGATGTCGCAACCCTGGATATTAATGTTGAACCGATGGTAGGTATAGACGACCTGTTGGTCGAGGTAAGTAATGCAGGTACCCAAGGGTCTCCCTTGGGTCTGACTGTTTCTTCTACCCCTGCAACCTCTCCATCCTTCCAAGGCTTTACGGCTGAAGATTTGTATACTCCTCCTGAGGCTTCGGTTAGGCCTAAGATCAAGTCTAAAGTAATGACCTTGACTAAGACGTCATCGTCTTCGAAGAAGACGTCCTCGTCTTCTTCCTCGCATAAGTCTCCGGCTCGTAATCCCGGCCCAGACAGGTCTAAAGGGTCTAGCTCCGGCTCGAAGTCCTCGAAAAGTAAATCCAAGGAGAGATCTCGCACCCCGGCAGTATCACCAGTTCCGCTACCTTTGGTTCCTATTCAGAGCCTACCCTCCACCTCCGCAGCAGCTCCGGCTTTGGACTCCAATGCTGGCCTGTTGCAACAGGTGGGAGATCTAGTGGGATCTCTTAAGAGTAGTATGGAACAAATGATATCTCGCCTGTCGGACAGGATCACTTTCTCAGGACTCTATTATAGCCGGCCTAAGAGAAGCCCCTCTAGCCTCTCCCTCAACCTCCAACACTAGCGGATCTCAGCTTCCCCCGTATGACTCGCTGCCCGCTTTCTCCATGAACAATCCTTGGAGAGTAGCGTCATACGCCCCCTTCCAGGATGGTCTCATCTCCATACCGGAGTTTGGAACTCGAAGAATAGAGGACTTCGAGTTCTACCCGGAAGGCCTACAGCCTCCTTTCATAGGCTACGCAAGGCTCACGCCTTCGGCTATGGTTCGGGACGATAGGGTACCGAAGGAGACAGTCCTCTACTCTCGAGACCAGGCTCAACGAGAATGGCTCAGATGTTTAGAGGACATGGATTGTTCGAACACCAAAATACAACCATTTAAAAGTCCCTTTACCGTTAGCTATGGATCGTCAATCTGCTTCCCCATCCAAGTTAAGTACTGGTTTTTTGTTTGACACTATTTAGGGAGTGATTTTTGACCTTTGTGGTTCTTTTATTTAGAGTTTTGTCTGAAGTCACCTTCGCTGAAGAGGCTGGGCGGCGCCATTACGCGTTCCCCTTTTGTGTCGTTTCAGTTTCGCCATAGGTCATTCCACATTAGCTTCGTGGAACCGAGGGTTGTATTTCAGTACCCTTTATTTGCCTTTTCTTGGATGGCAGTTTTTGTCGATCGTGTTTATGTTTATTATTTTCGTGTTTTCCACAGGGGTTTCCTTTCGAGCACATGTCTTTGTTTCGTGCCTCATCGGGTACCCACTGTTATAGTTTTACTACTGCTTTTCATTATGATTTTATTTTATTTCTTTTTCGTTATCATATCTACCTCTGCCCTTCGGTTTAGTTATATCGTTACGGCATTAGCTAAAACTCTAACAGTCTAGTAATATTTACAGGCAGTCCCCGGGTTACGACGGGGGTTCCGTTCTTGAGATGCGGCGTAAGCCGAAAATCGTCGTAAGCCGGAACGACGCTTGGAAATATGTCTTAAACTAATAAAAAGTTATAAAAACCTTACTTGTAATCCTTTGGTTACACTACATGTTGTTTCCTGTAAGTTTTATGTACAACTGGAGTTATTTTCATAAAAGAATGCTGGTTCTTGAAGGTAAAAACTATTGTAATCCTCTGGTGACACTACATTCTTGAAGTTTTATGTACAACCTGGAGTGATTTTGCAAAATCTTGAGGGCTACAAGAACAGCTGATTACTATTTACGTATCATATAGACTAATTAAAGTAAATGTATCTTTAAATAGGCTTATATATTAGTATCAACAAAACATTTCCTGCCATGAGTCAGAGGCCGTTTAATGAAACGAACACTTCTCTGTCCTATCTGTTCAGAAAATAAACGTTACGTCAATCCCCGAGACCATTGTTGCCAAAGCGTCTCTCTCTCTCTCTTCTCTCTCTGATCAAATTACATTGGAAACTTGACATACGATTGCCCTAATATACGAATGTTTTGAGATATAACAGAAAATTTGCGAAAATACAAGCTTTGATATACAACGAAATATTTGAGATACGATTTGCGATGAGTGTTAGTTGTATAGGCGACCGATAAATGGCGTTCAGTCTGTTGTTTGTTGGTGCTGCATGTTAACACGTCGTTTGTTTCAGTTCGTTGTATTTGCGCCTATTTTTCGTGTTATTTTGTCTATTTTATTATTAACCATGGGTCTCAAAGCTAAAGACAAAGCAGGTGATAAGAAAAAACCAAGAAAATGATTTCGATGGAAGCAAAACATGAAATTATAGCAAAGCATGAACGTTGGCGTTCGTATCGTCGATTTGGCAAAACGAGTATGGTCGAAATCCTTCTACAATATCCACGATCATCAAGCAGAAGGAAGCTATAAAAACCCCCGAGACCATTGTTGCCAAAGCGTCTCTCTCTCTCTCTCTCTCTCTCTCTCTCTCTCTCTCTCTCTCTCTCTGATCAAATTACGTACTGGATAATGTCTCTCTTTGGATACTTCGATTTTGCCAAATATTGAGGGCTACAAGAACAGTTGATTACTATTTACGTATCATATAGACTAATTAAAGTAAACGTATCTTAAATAGGCTTATATTATTAGTATCAACAAAACATTTACTGGCATGAGTCAGAGGCCGTTTTAACGAAACGAAACACTTCTCTGTTCCATTAACTCGGAGCGTCGGAAGACGCTCTCTCTCTCTCTCTCTCTCTCTCTCTCTCTCTCTCTCTCTCTCTCTCTCCTCTCTCTCTCTCTCTCTCTCTCTGATCAAATTACTGGATAATGTCTCTCTTTGGATACTTGGAATTTGCGTTGTAATCTAACCAGAAACTTCGTTTTGTTATTATTACTGGAAACAAGCAATGATTTTTTTCATTATTTGCGCTTTTGGACTGTTATATGTAAACTAGTATGTATTCATTCGCTCGGAAACTAGTTCCGCATATGAGGCGTCACTAAAAAACATAGAAAAATACAACATAAAAAGTGTCGAAAATCATCATAATCTCAAACCGTTTAAAAAACGAAACGAAACCACTTCTCTGTCCTTAACTCGGAGCGTCGGAGACGCCTCTCCTCTCTCTCTCTCTCTCTCTCTCTCTCTCTCTCTCTCTCTCTCTCTCTCTGATCAAATTAACGATAATGTCTCTCCTTTGGATACTTGGAATTTGCGTTGTAATCTAAGCAGAAAACTTCGTTTTTGTTATTATTACTGGAAACAGCAATGATTTTTTCATTATTTGCGCTTTTGGACTGTTATATGTAAACTAGTATGTATTCATTCGCTCGGAAACTAGTTCTGCATATGAGGCGTCACTAAAAAACATAGAAAAATACAACAAAAAGTGTCGAAAATCATCATAATCTCAAAATTTTTGTTGTAATCTAACCAGAAACTTATTTTTTTATAATATACTGTGCTAAACTATAAAGGATTTTTTATCATAGTATGCGTTTTTTAAAAGAAAAGCGTCGTTAACTCGGAGCGTCGGAAGCGTCAGCGTCGTAACCTCTTGGAACAAGCGTCGTTACCCAGGACGGATTTTTCCATTGAATATTTAAAGAAAAAGCGTCGTAACCTCGGAACGTCGTAAGCCGGAACCGTCGTAACCCGGGGACCGCCTGTAATCATTTACCTTAATTTTTCAAGAAATGGGAAGTATCTAGCACAATATTTTGATTTATGGTGAATTTTTGAAAAAACTTTTTCCTTCCCTCTGCACGCGGTAACTCAGCCACAAATCTCAGAAGTGCTTGAGTTAATTTGTCGTAATTTTTGCACCATTTTATATTAGCCGTTACATAGAGTTTTATATATGAAAATGTGTGCAATTTCATGTAGAATACAACAATAAATAACTCATGGTTATAGCTTTTATCATTTTTGAAAAATTTGCATATAAATCACGATAAATAGAAGAAATTCGACATTCGGTCAACTTTAATTCGACCAAAATGGTCGAAAAATGCAATTGTAAGCTAAAACTCTAACAGTCTAGTAATATTCAATGATTTACCTTCATTTTGCAGTAAACAGGAAGACTCTAGCACAATATTTCGATTTATGGTGAATTTTGGAAAAAAACCTTTTTCCTTCCCTCCACGCGTGGTAACTCGGCTGCAAATCTCAGAAATGCTTGAGTCACTTTGTCGTAATTTTTGCACCGTTTTATATTAGCCGTTACATACAGTTTTATGTATATGAAAATGTGCGCAATTTTATTTAGAATACAATAAAAAATAAGTCATGGTTGTAGCTTTTATCATTTTTGAAAAATTTGCATATAAATCATGATATAGAAAAAATTCGACATTCGGTATACTTTAACTCGACTGAAATGGTAAAAAAATGCAACTGTAAGCTAAAACTCTTACATTCTAGTAATATTCAATCATTTAACTTCAGTTTGCAACAAACGGGAAGTTTCTAGCACAATATTTCGATTTATGGTGAATTTTTGAAAAAAAACTTTTTCCTTCCCTCCGCACACGGTAACTCTGCTGCATATCTCAGAAATGCTTGAGTCACTTTGTCGTAATTTTTGTACCGTTTTACATTAGCCATTACATAGAGTTTTATATATGAAAATGTGCACAATTTCATGTAGAATACAACAATAAATAACTCATGGTTGCAGCTTTTATCATTTTGAAAAATTTGCATGTAAATCACAATAAATAGAAAAAATTTGACATTCGGTCAACTTTAACTCTACAAAAATGGTAAAAAATGCAACTGTAAGCTAAAACTCTTACAGTCCAGTAATATTCAATCAATTACCTTCATTTTGCAATAAACGGGAAGTCTCTAGCACAATATTTCGATTTATGGTGAATTTTGGAAAAAACTTTTTCCTTACCTCCGCACGCGGTAACTCGGCCGCAAATCTCAGATGTGCTTGAGTTAATTTGTCGTAATTTTTGCACAGTTTTATATTAGCCGTTACATAGAGTTTTATATATGAAAATGTGTGCAATTTCATGTAGAATAAAAAAAAAATAACTCATGGTTGTAGCTTCTATCATTTTTGAAAAATTTGCATATAAATCACGATAAACAGAAAAAATTCTACATTCAGTCAACTTTAACTCGACCGAAATGGTCTAAAAATGCAATTGTAAGCTAAAACTTTTACAGTAGTATAGTAATATTCAATCAATTACCTTCATTTTGCAACAAACAGGAAGTCTCTAGTACAATATTTTGATTTGTGGTGAAGTTTTGAAAAAAAAATTTTTATGTCCGCTCGTTACGAATTCATGCATCATTTTGTGATAATATTTTCTCTGTGTTGCTTTGATGGTTTTACAATTTTTTATATACCAAAATCATTGCAATTTAGTGTTCAATAAAATGAAAAAAAAATGAACTCATTAGCTTTTACTGTTTTGCTCACAGCACGATTTGTATACAATTACAGGCAGTCCCCGGGTTACGACGGTCTCAGCTTACGACGTTCCGAGGTTACGACGCTTTTCAATTATATTCATCAGACATTATTCCCAGGGTTATGACGCATGTTTCAGGGTTACGACACATGTTCCAGGGTTACGACGCCTACAACGCTCAACTGGCAGATGAAATATGACACCAAAAATGCAAAATAATCAATATTTGAAGTTTTTTTTTATGAAAAATGCCATAAGAATGCAGTTTACATAGTTTTCAATGAATCCAAAGCATTAAAAGTAAGGTTTTCTTAGGATTTTTGACGATGTTCCGGCTT
>NC_087206.1:45543042-45554181 GCF_015104395.2 Macrobrachium nipponense | reverse complement strand
AAGCCGGAACATCGTCAAAAATCCTAAGAAAAACCTTACTTTTAATGCTTTAGATTCCTTGAAAACTATGTAAACTGCATTCTTATGGCATTTTTTCATCAAAAAACTTCAAATATTGATTATTTTGCATTTTTGGTGTCATATTTCAATCTGCCAGATGAGCGTTGTAGGCGTCGTAACCCTGGAACATGTGTCGTAACTCGAAACATTCGTCATAACCCTGGGAATAATGTCTGATGAATATAATTGAAAAGCGTCGTAACCTCGGAACGTCGTAAGCTGAGACCGTCGTAACCCGGGGACTGCCTGTAATTGTATACAAATCGTGCTGTGAGCAAAACAGTAAAAGCTAATGAGTTAATTTTTTTTTTCATTTTATTGAACACTAAATTGCAATGATTTTGGTATATAAAAAATTGTAAAACCATCAAAGCAACACAGAGAAAATATTATCACAAAATGATGCATGAATTCGTAACGAGCGGACATCATTTTTTTTTTCAAAACTTCACCACAAATCAAAATATTGTACTAGAGACTTCCTGTTTGTTGCAAAATGAAGGTAATTGATTGAATATTACTATACTATAGTAAAAGTTTTAGCTTACAAATTGCATTTTTAAGACCATTTCGGTCGAGTTAAAGTTGACTGAATGTAGAATTTTTTCTGTTTATCGTGATTTATATGCAAATTTTTCAAAAAATGATAGAAGCTACAACCATGAGCTATTTTTTTTTATTCTATATGAAATTGCACACATTTTCATATATAAAACTCTATGTAATGGCTAATATAAAACTGTGCAAAAATTACGACAAATTAACTCAAGCACATCTGAGATTTGCGGCCGAGTTACCGCGTGCGGAGGTAAGGAAAAAGTTTTTTCCAAAATTCACCATAAATCGAAATATTGTGCTAGAGACTTCCCGTTTATTGCAAAATGAAGGTAATTGATTGAATATTACTGGACTGTAAGAGTTTTAGCTTACAGTTGCATTTTTTACCATTTTTGTAGAGTTAAAGTTGACCGAATGTCGAATTTTTTCTATTTATTGTGATTTACATGCAAATTTTTCAAAATGATAAAAGCTGCAACCATGAGTTATTTATTGTTGTATTCTGCATGAAATTTTGCTCATTTTCATATATAAAACTCTATGTAATGGTTTATGTAAAACGGTACAAAAATTACGACAAAGTGACTCAAGCATTTCTGAGATATGCAGCAGAGTTACCGCGTGCGGAGGGAAGGAAAAAGTTTTTTTTCAAAAATTCACCATAAATCGAAATATTGTGCTAGAAACTTCCCGTTTGTTGCAAACTGAAGGTAAATGATTGAATATTACTAGAATGTAAGATTTTAGCTTACAGTTGCATTTTTTTACCATTTCAGTCGAGTTAAAGTATACCGAATGTCGAATTTTTTCTATATCATGATTTATATGCAAATTTTTCAAAAATGATAAAAGCTACAACCATGACTTATTTTTTATTGTATTCTAAATAAAATTGCGCACATTTTCTAATTACATAAAAACTGTATGTAACGGCAATATAAACAAAAGGTGTTATAAAAATTACGACAAAGTGACTCAAGCATTTCTGAGATTTGCAGCAGAGTTACCATGCGTGGAGGGAAGGGAAAAAGGTTTTTTTTGTTTCCAAAATTCACCAAAATAAATCGAAATATTGTGCTAGAGTCTTCCTGTTTACTGCAAAATGAAGGTAAATGATTGAATATTACTAGACTGTTAGAGTTTTAGCTTACAATTGCATTTTTCGACCATTTTGGTCGAAGTTAAAGTTGACCGAATGTCGAATTTCTTCTATTTATCGTGATTTATATGCAAATTTTTCAAAAATGATAAAAGCTACAACCATGAGTTATTTATTGTTGTATTCTACATGAAATTGCACACATTTTCATATATAAAACTCTATGTAACGGCTAATATAAAATGGTGCAAAAATTACGACAAATTAACTCAAGCACTTCTGAGATTTGTGGCTGAGTTACCGCGTGCAGAGGGAAGGAAAAAGTTTTTTCAAAAATTCACCATAAATCAAAATATTGTGCTAGATACTTCCCATTTCTTGAAAAATGAAGGTAAATGATTAAATATTACTAGACTGTTAGAGTTTTAGCTAATGCCGTAACGATATAACTAAACCGAAGGGCAGAGGTAGATATGATAACGAAAAAGAAATAAAATAAAATCATAATGAAAAGCAGTAGTAAAACTATAACAGTGGGTACCCGATGAGGCACGAAACAAAGACATGTGCTCGAAAGGAAACCCCTGTGGAAAACACGAAAATAATAAACATAAACACGATCGACAAAAACTGCCATCCAAGAAAAGGCAAATAAAGGGTACTGAAATACAACTCGGTTCACGAAGTATGGAAGACCATGCGAAACTGAAACGACAAAAGGGGAAAAGGGCAACGTGTAAATGGCCCCCCCCCCCGTGGCGCCCAGCCTCTTCAGCGAAGGTGACTTCAGACAAAACTCTAAATAAAAGAACCACAAAGGTCAAAAATCACTCCCTAAATAGTGTCGAACAAAAAACCAGTACTTAACTTGGATGGGGAAGCAGATTGACGATCCATAGCTAACAAACAGCAAAAAGGCACGAGAAAAATAGAGCTGCAAAAATTACGTGCAGCTCTCCGAATGGCTATCAAAGGAATGTCGGCCCTGACGCTACCTTCGCGGTAGCAGGGAGTGAGCTGTAGCACGGCTCCCCTTTTCTAAAGGGTTTTGATGTGGAAAAGGCTAATTGGAGATGCTGCTGTGGTAGTGTTTTTCACTCGCCCCAGATTCATATCGACACCCTTTTAGAAAGGGTGAGCGAGTCAGAATATTCTGGCATGTCCAATTTAGCAGTTCTCTGGTATTTTAGCAATATTTTACCTTCCTCGCCCAGAAATAGATTTTTCCTACGTCAAAATCCCTTTTTTCGACCATTTCGGTCAAGTTAAAGTTGAACAAATGTTGAATTTTTTCTATTTATCGTGATTTATATGCAATTTTTTCAAAAATGATGAAAGCTACAACCATGAGTTATTTTTTGTTGTATTCTACATGAAATTGTGCACATTTTCATATATAAAACTCATATGTAACTGCGCCCTCCGTTGTCCCTTGGGCAGGCGCACTCCAATATATGACCGCAGTGTGGTACTTGCGGTCACACTCCCCAAACCTGCAAAGTGCTACATTGCACGTGCGACAGGGTGTCTCTCCTTCTGCCATTCATATGGCACACCCGGCACCGTTTCTGCCTGCCCCCTTGTAGGAGGTCCAGTGTGTGATCCCCTGGCTGCAGCCAACACACAGGGTCCACTATCCGACGGGAAGTCGGAATCTGAGCGTGGGCAGGATCATCAAGGGCGGCGGCAGCAGCGGCAGGACCGAGGTTGGCCCTCCTAACATCTGCCCTTTCCTCTAGGGGCAAATCTGGAGTTCGGGGCAGGGGGCCGGTAATGGAAGGCCACTCAACGGGATTGAAGTTTATGAGGGCATTCCCGGCCACCTCGAGAAACTGAATGAGGGACAACCTCTGGAGGTCTGAATTGTACCCACAGTAGAGGATGTAGGCATTCTGGAGGGCCAACTGAAGTATGTATTTGAGGAGTTTCTGTGTCCACTTTCTGGTTCTCCTGGTAAAGGGTTAATACTGGATGAGTTGATCAAAGAGATCAACTCCTCCCATGTGCCTATTGTAGTGTCCAATGACGGTAGGCCACTGGACAAGAAACTCCTCGTACATAACTCGGCCCTGCCGACGTGTCTTCTTCCGCTGAACGACCTCTTCTTGGATGGGCTCATGGGGACGAGTCGGACCCCCTTCCAACAGATGACGAAGACATCTCCATTCCACCGCCACTCTGTCTCTCCTCTTGCCAGATGTTGCGGCTGGCAAGAGGATGTGCACACCTGCTTCATACAGTTCCTGGGCCAGGGATACCAAGTTATAATAATTATCCATAAACAGGAAGTGGTACCCTGGTTATGGAAACGATCCTCAAGACCGAAAGACAGGTGTCATGCATCATGGGTGAGAAGACCCCAGAATACACCGAAGAAGTCCACGTCGTATCCAGTGTTGGACTCTGTAATAAAAAATAATTTTACACCGTATTTCTTTGGCTTCTTGGGGTTGTACATTTTTATACTAAGACGTCCTTTGTAAGGCATCATCCCCTCATCCAAAGAAAGGTTCTTGGCAGGAACCACGAGAAACTGGCACCATTCACAAATGTAATCCAACACTGGGCAGACTAAGATGAGGCGGTCGGGGTTATTCCGGGGTATGGCCCTTCGGTTGAAGGCATTGAAATACCTGTCCAACACCAGGAAACTATCACGGGCCATAATGTCGGGCACAGTGGGTGACTTAAAATAAAAAAATTCCGCCTCCAATATTGCCTGACGTCGGCAGCAGGCATCATTCCAAAAAAAATGTGGAGCCCCAAAAAGTGTGCCATGTCGGTGAGGTTGCAGCCCCCAGCGCAGCGATACGACAATGTCGTCCGCAGTTCGTCACGGCAGTACTGAGCATAGTCGTTGTCTTTGCTACCAGGTATTCCAGCAATTCCCGCATCAGGAACAGCTGAATGAACCCCAGAGCAGTGAGAGGAAATAAGGTACGGTGAGTCTAGGTGCTGCCGTGAATGGGTGCATGTTAGGTGGGGTGGGGTCCTCCGACCACCCCCCTCGTCACTTTCGGAAGTACGGCCTTCACCTAGGCTGGCGCAACATTGCGACCTTCTACGGCCATGTGCTTGGGCACGGATTCGCGAACGACACACACACACACACACCCACTGGCCCATCTCCCTCGCTTCACCCTTTGCTCTCGGTTCATCCCCAACAACAAAACTCGACAACTCCTCCTCCTCAGACTCTCCCTCATATGCACTAAAACCAACTAATTCAAGCTCACTTTCAGCCTGTGACTCCCGTACGGACATTTGGGGGAGGCAAATATTCATCATCACTTATGGATTGCGTGATGTCCTCGTCACTAGATGACCAACTGCCATCAAAATGAGGACTTGCGACCTGCTCTCGATCGAGCTCCAACAAGTATTCATCAATGTCCATTTGTTGGAGGCATCCCAAATGTCTACGAATGGCCCCTCAGGACACCCCCGATGCCCCTCCTAGGGATTTTGTAAAAAAGGCACACGATGTGGGTCCTTGGACACTTTCGGCCACACGAAGCCGCACAACATGGCATTGGGAAGCTGAGACATCTTTGGTGCTTGGTCCCTCTCCAGCATCCAAGTCCAAAACAAGCCTCACACAATCCCTACCGACAGGCAAAACGCGCCTTTTGTGCTCCTGACGGATGTTGGGACTCTCTACGTACGTCTTGTACTGCCACAATTAACACTCGCAAAGTTCGGCAAAAACGCGAAATGCAGGCAAGAGATCGCTCTCGACGACTCATTGCTAATGCTTGCTGGTGCGAGAAGAACGCAATTCGCGCATAGCTCGGCTGGGTAACACTTGTAAACAAACACAGCTTGATCCGTGAACTCCCAGCATCCTCAAGGCACATGATTCAAAATTTTTCCCAAACGTAGGCTTATAACTATTTTTCTGCGAATATTTAAAAAAAAATTTTTAGTCAACGTATCGTACGTCAATTAACCCTCTTACGCCTAATCCCTAAAAACCAAAACGTCTCCCGTATGCCGAGGCGGGTTTGGGTGAGCGCGGAAGCGGAAAAAATAATTTTTTCAAAAAAAACACAGCGCGCTTAGTTTTCAAGATTAAGAGTTCATTTTTGGCTCCTTTTTTTTTGTCATTGCCTGAAGTTTAGTATGCAACCATCAGAAATAAAAAAAAAATATCATAATCATATATAAATAATACGATATATGGTAGCAAAAACAAAAATTCATACATAATTACTTTTTTTTTTGTGTTGTATGACACTAAATTGCGATCATTTTGATATATAACACATTGTAAAACAATCACAAGCAACACAGAAAAAATATTTATCACAAAATGATGCATGAATTCGTAATGCGTGGACGTAAAAAAAACGTGTTTTTTTTCAATAATTTCACCATAAATCTAAATATTGTTCTAGAGACTTCCAATTTGTTTCAAAAAGAAGACAAATGATTGAATATTACGATACTGTAAGAGTTTTAGCTTAGAATTGCAGTTTTTGACCATTCAGAAGAGTTAAAGTTGACTGAATGTCGACATTTTTATATATATATTTTTTTATATACAAATATTGCAAAAATGAGAAAAGCTACAACCTTCAAATATTTTTTTTTTTTTTATTCTTCATGAATTTGCGCACATTTTCATATATGAAACTCTATAAAACGCCTAATATGAAAAGGAGCAAATATTAGGAGAATGCGACTTACGCATTTCGGAGATTTGCGGCCGTGAATCGGCGCGCGGAGGGAAAGAGTTTTATTTTAAATTCACCATAAATCTAAATATTGCGCTAGACACTTCGAATTTGTTTCAAAATGAAGATAAATGACTGAATATTACTAGATGTAAGAGTTTTAGCTTACAATTGTGTTTTTCGACTATTTCGGTAGAGTCAAAGTTGACCGAACGTGGTTTTTTTTCTATTTATCGTGATTTATATGCAAATATTTTGAAAAAGAGAAAAGCTACAACCTTCAATAATTTTTTTTGTATTCTACATGAAATTGCACACATTTTCATATATAAACTTTATGTAACAGCTAATTTTAAAATGGTGCAAACATTTCGACAATTGCACGAAAAAATTTATTGGTTGGAAGAGTTACCGCGCGGACCTAAGGAAAAAAGTTTTTTTTTTTTCAAAAATTCACCATAAATCAAAATATTGTGCTAGAGACTTCCAATTCATTGCAAAAATAAAGGTACAGTGGTCTCCCCGTATCGCGTTCTCCGTATTCGAGACTCGCACATTCGCGGGATTTTTCTTTGGAACCTATCTAGAAATTATTCGCGGACGGACTTCGCCCATTCGCAGGAATTTTCCGACAAAAATAATCACTAATTAGTGTATTTTGATGTTTATTTTCATGACTAAATACATTTTTATGATGACAAAAATGATTTACTAATTTTCAATATTGATTTTGATTAATACTGTATTAGTAAGATTTAATAAGTTTAAATGATGTCACATAATAAAAAATAATAATTCTCTCTCTCTCTCTCTCATCTCTCTCTCTCTCTCTCTCTCTCTCTCTCTCTCTCTCTCTCTCTCTCTCTCTCTCTCTACTACAAAGATGTATGTTTTTTGTATGATAAATAAATGATTTACTATTTTCAAATATTAATATTAAATTATACAGCAATAATATCAATTCATTAAAGAAAATACCATAGTGAATTAGTAAGATTTTAGCTTATAAATTTCAAAAATTATTGAAGAATGAAGGAAATCCCAGTCTTCTATAAACTCCAGGTACAAAACTGTCAGATATACGTATCAAGTTAAGTGACAGGAGGGGGAAGGAGCTGTTTTGTTGCTGCCATCAAGTGCTCATGAAATTTCCTCCTCTCTCTCTCTCTCTCTCTCTCTCTCTCTCTCTCTCTCTACTCTTCTCTCTCTCTCTCTCATTTACTGAGACTGGAGATTTTTTATAGTACTGTACTATTTGTTTTTAATACTTTCAAATAATAATAATAATAACTGTAATTACAAAATTCATATTATGTGATAGTATTTTAAAGAAATACAATACTAATCTATCCATGTCACTTTTAATTAAGGTTAACTCTCTCTCTCTCTCTCTCTCTCTCTCTCTCTATCTCTCTCTCTCTCTCTCTCTCTCTCTCTCTCTCTATCTCTCTCTCTCCTCTCTCTCTCTCTCTCTTGCCACACAAGATAATGTGTCATAGTGGTAACTCCCTCCCTCTCTTTCGCTGGAACAGCGTTATAAGTATTTTTTTGAGAGAACAGAGAGAGATAAACTCTCTCTCTCTCTCTCTCTCTCCTCTCTCTCTCTCTCTCTCTCTCGTCTCTCTCTCTCTCTCTCTGGTCTCTCTCTCATCTTTTACCCGAGATGAAAGAATTTTTATGGTACTACTAGTATGTAAAAGTTTATGATTTAATTTCAGTTTTTAATAATTTTCTAATAATCAAATTAATAATAATAATAATGATAATAAAACTGTATTTACAAAATTCTTAATGGTAGTATTTTAAAGAGATGAAAATGACCTTCCATTTCACTTGTAAGGATAACCCCTCTTTCTTACTGAGATGAGAGAATTTTTTATGGTAGATGCACGTGTTTATTTTATTTTCAAATAATAATAATAATAATAGAAGTAATAGCTGTTTCAACGGCATTTTAACCCTTAAACGCCGAAGCGGTAAAAAATAAAAAAGAAAAAATGTCTCCGTGTGCCGGAGGTGTTTCAGAGTGAGCGCGGAAGCGGAAAAAAATATTTTTTCAAAAAAATCAACAGCGCGCTTAGTTTTCAAGATTAGAGTTCATTTTTGGCTCCTTTTTTTTGTCATTGGCTGAAGTTTAGTATGCAAGCATCAGAAATGAAAAAAATTATATTTATCATATATAAATAATGCGATATATGATAGCGCAAAAACGAAATTTCATATAATAATTGTATTCAAATCACACTGTGCACGAAACGGTTAAAGGTAACGAGTTACTTCTTTTTTTGTTGTAATGTACACTAAATTGCGATCATTTTGGTATATAACACCTCGTAAAACGATAAAAGCAACACAGAGAAAATATTATCACAAAATAATGCATGAATTTCGTAAAGCAGGGCGGACGTAAACAAATATTTTTTTCAAAAATTCACCATAAATCTAAATATTGTCCTAGAGACTTCCAATTTCTTTCAAAATGAAGACAAATAATTGAATATTACTATACTGTAAGAATATTAGCTTACAAATGCAGTTTTCGACATATCTGACTAGGTAAAGTTGACCGAATGTCAAATTTTTTATATATATATTTTTTATATGCAATTATTTCGAAAATAAGAAAAGCTACAACCTTCAAATATTTTTCGTTTTATTCTGCATGAAATTTCGCACATTTTCATATATAAAACTCTATGAAATGCCTAATATGAAACGGAGCAAATATTCCGAGAATGGAACGTACGCATTTCGGGAGATTTGTGGCGAGAATCCGCGTGCTGAGGGAAGGAAAGATTTTTTGTTTTTTTTTTTAAATTCACCATAAATCTAAAATATTTGTGCTAGAGACTTCAAATTTGTTTCAAGATGAGATAAATGACTGAATATTACTAGACTGTAAGAGTTTTTAGCTTACAATTGCGTTTTTTTCGACCATTTCGGTAGTCAAAGTTGACCCGAACGTGGTTTTTTATATTTATCGTGATTATATGCAAATATTTCAAAAATGAGAAAAGCTACAAACCTTCAATTTATTTTTTGTTGTATTCTACATGAAATTGCGCACATTTTTCATATAAAAACTTATGTAACGGCTAATTACAATGGTGCAAACATTACCACAATCGCACGTATGATGTTTTCGGAAGAGTTACCGCCGCGGACGTAAAGAAAATGTTATTTTTTTCATAAAAATTCACCATAAATCGAAATATGTGCTAGAGACTTTCAATTTGTTGCAAAATGAAGGTAAATGCTTGAATTTATTACTAGAATATAAAGCGGTTAGCTTACAATTGCGTTTTTCGGAACCATTTCGGTAGAGTCAAAGTTGACCCGAAGGTTGAAAATTTGTCACTTATCATTTTTTTTAATATGAAAATATTCAAAATTGATAAAAGCTACAGCATGGGTTGTTTTTTAGTTTGTATTGTGCATGAAATTGCGCATTTTTCATATATAAAATAAAAACCTTTTATTGTAACGGCTAATTTGTAAAATGGTGCAAACATTACCACAATCGCTTGTATGATTTTTCGGAGAGTTACCGCGCGGACGTAAGAAAAAAAGTTTTTTCATAAATTCACCGTAAATCGAAATATTGTGCTAGAGACTTCCAATTAGTTGCAAAATTAAGTTAATGATTAAATATTACTAAAAATATTAGAGTTTTAGCTTACAATTGCATTTTTCGACCATTTCGATAGATGTCAAAGTTGACCCGAAAGGTTTGAAATTTTGGCACTTATCGTATTTATATGAAAAATATCTCAAAAAATGATAAAAGCTACAATCATGAGTATTTTTTTTTGTGGGGGGGTTATTCTTCATAAAAATGCGCACTTTTTTCATATATAATACTCCATGTAACGGGCTAATTTAAAATGGTACAAAAATTATGTCAAAGTGACGAAATAATTTCCGAGATGTGTCACAGATACTTTTTAGTGCGGCAAGAAAGAAATTCGCGCTTGCGCGCCTGCGTAACGAGTTGTAAACAAAACAACACCTTGATCCGAGAAAACTCCCAGCATCCCCCAAGGTGCGTGATTCAAGAGTTTTTGGCTGGTAGGCCTAAAAGTATTTTTCCGCGAATTTTTAAAAAAAAAAAAAAACTTTTGTATGTCGACGTAAAATACGTCCAGTCGGCACCCGAGAGACAAAAAATGTCGACGTAAAATACGTCCAGTTGGCGTTTAAGGGTTAATTTAAATAGAATCTTCTCAATTCTTCTTATTATCTTCTTCTCGTCAGCATGTAGCTAGTGTATTAAGTTTCCTAAGGACATGTCAAGATTTTCATTTGTCTTAGGTTTATTCCTCTAGCGTGTCGACAGCGCACAGGCAGTCATCTATGAGAGTATACAGTAAAGTGAATTAAGATACGTTTTACAAATATTTTATAGGATGCAAGGTCGTGTACAATCGGTGGGCGGGTCGATGAGCAGGGATTTTTAATTGGTCGTTGGATGGTAACGAAATCTCTCCCTGAGGCGATGAGACCTGCGAAGTCTGGCCGGAGTTATTAGCGTGGGTTGGTTGTTGGTTGGGGTACCCACCTCTTGGGCGGCAGGTACTGCTGCATTCTGTACAGATGACACATCTTCCGCTCGTTCTCTCTCGCTTTCTCTCTCTGCTTCTTCCTCTGCTTCTTCAGACAAAACTTGGATGGAAGGGGCTGCTAAAAATTCCTGAACCTTGAACTGAGCCATTTTCCTCTAAGTTATCAACTTACAATTCAATACAA
>NC_087206.1:45513042-45538042 GCF_015104395.2 Macrobrachium nipponense | reverse complement strand
TTGCCGAGGTTATTGCGCTGATTCGTCAGCACAACGACCTCGCGGAAGGATCGCCACTCCCACCATCCGAGCCCACGTCCCGGCTCGAGTCGTTCTGGGGCCCGAAGAGGGAAACCCAGAACCGACGGTGGGTTTGCCGCGTTCTGAGCTTGCGGACTCAGTGCTGGACCAGGTTGAATCGCTTGTCTCCGGACAAGACGGTTCGCTCAAGTCTGGCAGGTCGAGCAAGCTGCTTCCACCTCCTCTGCTGCGACAGCGGCGTTTTTTACGTGCCATCTGAAGACCCGATGCCGCCCAAAAACAGGTGAAACCCGGAGTTAGCCAGGCTGACTCCGTGTGTGTCTCTGCAGCAGCTCCTGTCCGAGAACCTGTGGTTCTCGCAGCAAGAGGCACTCGGCCTGGAATCTACCGCCATGGCAGCTTTCCAGGCGTCTCCTGGCTAGATCTGTGGTCCCTCACAGTATCTAAGGTCGCAGCCAACTCCGGGGGTAATTTCTCCCGACGAAGATGACTCGGCCTTCTGGAGACTTTGCCAGTCTGGAGGAAGAGCCATCTCCTTCCTTGCCCACCAGACGGTGAACCTGTGGGCCAACCTGGTTCTCCGACGAAGGGACGCTGTCCTTACTCGGGTTTCCAGGGCGGCCGGGCGTGAAGCGGCGTTGGGACTTCGCAACGGACCTTTACGGAGTTCCACGTCTCTCTTCCCAGGAGAGATGGTGGACGCTGCGGTGGACAGACGGCGCACTGACGACAGTGACCGTCTGGTTCACCAGGCAGTCTCGAAGGCTTCTGGGCAGCCTCGACTGCGGCCAAGTCTAAGAGCTCGGCTAGCGCTTCCTCGGTGGCTAAGACGGTAGCTGCGTCGAAGCCCCGGGGAAAGACTCTGTCTTCTTCGACTTCTACCAAGGGGAGCCGTAACCAGCCCTCCTCCCAGCCCTCCTCCTCCCGTGGAGGCTCTGGGAAGAAGTCGAAGAAAGGGGGGAAGGGGGGAAACGCTAGGACGGCGTTCCCCCTCACCTGCTGCCGGAAGTGGGGGGTGGGGGGGGCCTGGCCAGCCATTGGGCAACTTGGCAGCGCTACGGCGCCGAGACCTGGATTGTAGATGTCCTTCGGGAGGGATATCTATTACCCTTCGAATCTCGGCCACCCTCACCTCCAACCCGGTCCAACAGCAGTCGTACGTTCCAGGGTCATCGAAGGACGTAGCATTGAGACAGGAGATCAAGACCATGCTGAGCAAGAGAGCTGTAGAAATCGTCACGGATCAGTCACCGGGCTTTTACAGTCGACTCTTCCTGGTGGAAAAGTCTACGGGAGGCTGGCGCCCGGTGATAGATCTCTCTCCCCTGAACCGGTTTGTTCGCCAGACCCGGTTCACGATGGAGACGGCACGCTCAGTGCTAGACTCCATCAGGGAGAACGATTTCATGCTTTCAGTGGACTTGAAGGATGCGTATTTCCAAATACCCATTCATCAGTCCTCCAGAAAGTACCTCCGCTTCATCCTCGACGGGACGGTGTACCAGTTCAGGGCACTTTGCTTCGGTCTCTCAACCGCCCCACAGGTGTTCACGCGAGTGTTCACTCTGGTGTCTGCTTGGGCCCATTCGCACGGGATACGTCTGATGAGGTATCTCGACGATTGGTTAGTCCTGGCGAGCTCCCGCTCGCAGTTGCTACAGGACACGGATCGACTGCTCGAGTTCTGTCGCGATCTGGGGATCGTTGTGAACTTCGAAAAGTCCGATCTCGAGCCCAAGCAGAGGATGAAGTACCTGGGTATGCTGATCGACACGGTAGCAGGGCGAGTCTTCCCCGCAGACTCGCGGATCAGCAGATTCAGGGAGGCAGCCAACCAGTTCCTGTCTCGGCAGGAACAGGTAGCTCAGCGATGGCAAGTCGTGATCGGACACCTGTCGTCACTCGAGAAGTTAGTCCCTCACGGGCGTCTTCAGTGGAGACTAAAGGAGAGTTGGTCACAGGCGACGGATCCCCCAAGCTTTCCAGTGTCACTGACACCGGAGGTGAGGCAGGACCTAGCCTGGTGGCTGGACGACAGGAACCTCTTAAGAGGAGTGCCTCTGCGCACTCCCCCCCCGGACATGCAGCTGTTCTCAGACGCATCGACCGAGGGATGGGGCGCACACCTGAGGAGTTGCTGACTTCAGGAGTGTGGGACGAGAACGACAAGCACCTTCACATCAATGTACTGGAACTCAAGGCAGCGTTCTCGCTCTCCAAGAGTTCCAGGACCGCTTGATGGGACACTCAGTGGTGTTGTGATGTGCGACAACACCACGGTGGTGGCCTACGTCAACAAACAGGGGGGCCTAGTGTCTCTCCCGTTGTACCAGTTGACTCGGCAGGTGCACGAGTGGGCCGAGGCACACTCAATAGAGCTGTCGGCACGCTACATTCCAGGGAAGAGGAATGTAGTAGCAGACACGCTCAGCCGTCGGGATCAGGTGATAGGGACCGAATGGTCTCTACACCAGGACGTGGCGGAAAGGCTCTTCGACCTGTGGGGGCGACCAGTCGTGGATCTGTTCGCCACCCGGTGGCACAACAGGAAGCTCCAGGTGTTCTTCTCGGCCGTGCCGGACCCATGGGCAGCTGCAGAGGACGCTCTTCAACACCCGTGGGACAACCTCTTCGTCTATGCCTTTCCCCCGTTCAGCCTGATTCGCAAGGTGATCAGTCGAGCACTGGTCACCCCGAATCTCAGGATGATCCTGGTGGCTCCCAAATGGCCACAGGCCATTTGGTATCCGGACCTGCTGGCTCTTCTCGCAGGAGAACCGAGAGAGATTCCCCCTTGGCACAACCTTCTCGCCCAGCCACACGTCGAGCGGTACCACCGAGCAGTCCAGTCCTAACGTCTTCACGGCTGGCTGTTATCCACCATCTCTTGCGAACGAGAGGCTTTTCTCGTAGCGCAGCAAACAGAGATGGCTGGAAACGTCCGTCAGTCCTCTGCAGCTGTGTACCAGGGGAAGTGGGCCGTCTTCTGTGGTTGGTGTCGTAGACGGGGTCTATCTCCTCTCAGAGCCACTCTTCAGCAGGTAGCGGATTTCCTCGTTTTTCTTCGCCGAGAGAAGCTCCTCTCAGTCCCCACAGTCAAAGGATACAGAGCCGCCTTGGCACTCGTCCTGAAACTGAGGGGATTGGACATCTCGAACTCGTTCGAGATCTCCTTGCTTATGAGGAGCTTCGAAAGGTCTTGCCCACCCAGGGAACTCAGGGCCCCGGTGCGTGGGATGTGACTCTCGTCCTTAGGAGTTTGACTCGAACGCCTGTTCGAGCCACTCCGAGAGTCGTCAGACAGGGATCTGACCCTCAAGACCCTCTTCTTGCTGGCCCTGGCATCGGCGAAGAGAGTAGGGGAACTTCATGGTCTTTCCTATGATGTACGACACTCCAGGGGATGGGGATCTGTGACGCTCGATTTCGTCCCGAACTTCGTTGCGAAGACTCAGAAACCGTCGATCCCTGACGACAGGTTCGAGTCATTCACGATTCCCTCCCTATTGGACTTCACCGATAATGATGCGGATGAGATGCTGCTTTGTCCTGTGAGGGCGCTACGGCGCTATCTGAAGAGAACTCGACACCTCAGGCCTGAGTGTCGACGCCTCTTCGTTAGCACCGGGTAACCAAGAAAGAAGTATCCAAGAACACTCTTTCATTCTGGCTGCGTGAGGTCATCAGGAGGGCGTATGAGGCTGATGGTAGTGACGACATCCGTACGTCCCGTCCGAGAGCTCACGAGTCAGAAGTATTGGCCCTCGATGGCGTTTCGTAAGAACTTCTCCGTGGCGCAGGTCTGAAGGCAGGGGTCTGGTCTAACCAGACTACCTTTACGTCCTTCTACCTTCGGGATATTGCCCACAGGTCCTTGGATACCTTTTCCTTGGGACCCGTGTGGCTGCTCAACAAGTTGTGTAGCTAACTCAGACCCTCGCAGGCTGAAACAGCATCGAGTCCTGGTGTGACTGTGTGGATGGATGTGTGAATGAGTGAGTGACTGGCTCCCTCTTCCCGTCTTTCCTACTCCTCTACCTGTGGGCAGAGGGCCACGGTCGTCACTACGCTGGATGAGGACGAGATGCAGGTGAGCTATATGACAGAGCCCCATCCTATCCCTTTCACTAGGGATGGAGGAGAATATCCACCACTCCTTCTACAAGGGGGGAAGTGGATGCCTACAAGAGTCAAACCCATGACTTTATATTTGCCTGTACAGGAACAAGTTTCTTACATTGCTGGTACGAAGAGATACGCTTGCCTCTCTCTTATAGTACTCGGTTCCAGAGGTCTGACCATTGATCCTGCGGTGCACACCCCGATCAATCGGACAGAGGCTTGGATCCCTCCCTCGCTCTTACGACCAGGGAGGCTTCCAAGTTGGGCGAACACCAGTCTGTTCACAAAAAGACTCAGATTCCTCCCACCAAGAAGTGAGTCTTCCTATTGTAAAAGGACCGAAGGTTTTGTATGCCGTGTCGGAACAAATGACAATTTGTCCAAAATTGCATTTTTTCCTAACTATACAAACCTGAGGTCTTTTGCACATAGCCACACCTCATGCCACCCCCTCACTCTGCAGTTTTTGCTTGGGCCAAAAGCAAAGTGATTTGTTTACCTCCCAGTCGCGCGCGCGCGCCTGTCGGACAAGCAGTTAACTACCGAACCCCTTGTTCGAAAGCTTACGACCTATCCAGCTGCCGCTAGTACCTTCCTATTGTAAAGGACCTCAGGTTTGTATAGTTAGGAAAAATGCAATTTTGGACAAATTGTCATATTTTTTATGTAAAATTGTAATTAGAAACTCCACTTGAGACCTTTTTATTAGCTAATAACGAGTTATCTATAAATATATCATTTTATTCTATCACGAGATATCTCGTATGCTTCGTTTTAGTAATTTTTGATAATAGGAATTGAATAAAAAATCATATTGATGCTTGATAACTTTTTTTCTGGGCTCAGCTCGTGTCGCTTGCGCGAAATATCCTTTAATCTATTATTTCTAGGGTAAAATGTACTAACACATACCAGAGAATAAATAAAATAAAGAAAAAGGTCAGTATGACTGACTCGCTCACCCTCTAGAGGGTGTCGGTATGAACATAGGCGAGTGAGACCACTACCACGAGCCAAATGCCAATAGAAATCTCCCACTACAAACCCTCCAAGAGGGGAGCCGTCCCACAGAGGGAGCAGCTCGTACCACTACTACACCATCCATGCTTGCGACTGCTGCGCCTCTAGTGGTCATCCTTTTCAGTTAGCTCGCACGAGTCACACGTGTTATTTCTCTCTCTGTGTATTTTGTGCCTTTCTTCGGATTTTCGATAATGGAGCGTGTGCAGCTATTGCAGCAGCTAAGTTAAGTACTCAGTATTTACGGTTTAGCGAGTTTTTTCCGTCCCCGAGACGGTATTTGCCGTTTTTTAGGTATAGATACGTTCTCGGGGGCTGGAAGCATGGCAGCATGGTCCTGCCGCATGTTGGGTTCGTTCTTGGTCTCCCATACCTAGAACATCCCTTATTATTTTACGCTCTATTTTTGATTATCCGCGTTATTAGTCTACTCAAGTGGTTATACATGTATGTATTTCACCTTATGTAGGCTTTTTCTATCCAGACCTAGTCCAGGTTCTTAGTATCGGCCCCTGACTAGCTTGAGTGGTAGACTTGCCTTCGGGCTAGTCGCACACTCCTGGATTTTTTCTCCTGCTATTTTACCTTCTTTCTTTCTTTTTCTTTTTATTTTTATATATATATTTATATGTTTTGTCACTGTGAGGTAGTTAGCGTCTGGCTTAGCCTAGGTCCCGGCTCGTAGAGCCTAGCCTACCGTTGATCAGTTCGGTCGCTTCCACATAGCTTCTCTCTGATCAGTTGGTTTAGCCCTATGGGCCTATATGCTACCGCTTTTCAGTTCAGGTTGCTTCCCGATAGCTTCTCTCTGATCAGTTGGTTGGCCTAGGCTTGGTTGCCGTATCTTAGTTTACCGCCTCGTGGTCACTACGTGATCACGAGTCAGCCAGACGCCTGCCAGTCCCCCTCCCCCCTCTCCCGCTCTCCCATAGAGTCGGGTGGGGGTGGGTCGGTCTGTCCTTGCTCGCCCCGCATGCCCGAGCCTGGCTCCCCCTCTCCCCTCCACCGGAGGGACCTGGGAGTCCGACAGCCCCTGACTGGTTCCGACCTCTCCGCTTCTCGGCTCGGCCGGGTGTGGACGTTGTGGGGGGCCCTGGCCTTCCCCCCCTCCGTTACTTCCTTGCCGCTCCGGCTAGCTCGAGTCTGTATGTCATCTCGCCCTTCCCTCCTTACTAGAGCTCCTCCCTATCGGAGCCCTGGTATCCAGCGGAAGGGTATAGTCCACCGTAGTTGGACCGGAGCATACAGTAGGTCTTTACTAACCGTACCGTATTGCTGAGTTACTACACTCCGCTTCACTGGACCTAGTCCGGTTCACTGCATGACATTGCATGTAGGTTTAAGTTATCTTTAAGTTTATCTTAAGTTTCTTAAACCATCCCTACCCCTCCCTTTCAGTTTACCGGATCTCTCCGGGATTATAGCCTATTCAGGCAATGCAGGGAGGGGTTATGCCCAAAATTTTTCCGAGCTCCGGATGTAACGGAGTTCTTTGTCCTTAGTCTGTAAGTGTTCCCCCTCTAAGATACTCATGTGTCTTCCCACTTACAGGCCACCAACTGTGAGCATCCGGGATGTTCCGCTACACTTCAGGACCCCTGTGGACACGAAGTTTGCCGGTCCCATGCTCCATGCGCGACTCCGCACGGGACATCCAGGTCTGGTACCATGAGACGTGTACCATATGTTTACGATCTGGTGAGCCAGCTTTTGGAAGGCGTAAGTATTCCATCTCCGCATGCTGCTCCGCTTCTTTTAGTACTTAAGTTTACGTTATTCACTTTAACTTAAGGCATCTAGTTTAAGTTATATTCTAAGTTTTAGTTTTAAGTGATTCTTAAATCTAAAATATACCCTCTCTTACAGGCTCCGGCAGTAAGAGATACGGCATTGGCTACCCTGCGGGCCTGGTCGGAGGTTTTGGCAAGAACGCCGCCAAGTCAGCCCTACATACTGGAGAAGCGATTAGCTCTGTTAATCTTTCCTGGAGGCAAGGCAACTGGGTACGTCGACCCGGTAGAGGCGGACCCCTCTATTGCCTTTATCCAACAACAACTGGCGGCCTCCTTAACAGAACAAGACCAGGATATCTCCACGGATGTCGCAACCCTGGATATAAATGTTGAACCTATGGTAGGTATAGACGACCTGTTGGCCGAGGTAAGTAATGCAGGTACCCAAGGGTCTCCCTTGGGAGTGACTGTTTCTTCTACCCCTGCAACCTCTCCATCCTCAAGGCTTTACGGGTGATGAGTTATATACTCCTCCAGAGGCTTCGGTTAGACCTAAGATCAAGTCCAAACATATGACCTTTGTTCTAAGACGTCATCGTCTTCGAAGAAAACGTCCTCGTCTTCTTCCTCGCGCAAGTCTCCGGCTCGTAATCCCGGCCCAGACAGTCTAAAGAGTCTAGCTCCGGCTCAAAGTCCTCAAAGAGTAAACCTAAGGAGAAATCCCGCACCCCGGCAGTATCACCAGTTTCACTACCTTGGTGCCTATTCAGAGTCTCCCCTCCACCTCCGCAGCAGCTCCCGGCTTTGGACACCAATGCTGGCCTGTTGCAACAGGTGGGCGACCTAGTGGGCTCCTTAAGAGAGTGTGGAACATATGATATCCCGCCTGTCGGACAGGATCACTTCTCAGGACACTATTATAGCCGGTTCTAAGAGAAGCCCCTCTTGGCCTCTCCCTCAACCTCCAATACTAGCGGATCTCAGCTTCCCCCGCATGACTCGCTGCCCGCTTTCTCCATGAACAATCCTTGGAGGAGTAGCATCATACGCCCCATTCCAAGATGGTCTCATCTCCATACGGAGTTTGGAACTCGAAGAATAGAGGACTTCGAGTTCTTCCCGGAAGGCCTACAGCCTCCCTTCATAGGCTACGCTAGGCTCACGCCTTCGGCTATGGTTAGAGATGACAGGGTACCAAAGGAGACAGTCCTCTATTCTCGGGACCAGGCCCAACGAGAATGGCTTAGATGTCTAGACGACATGGACTGTTCGAATACCAAGATCCAACCATTCAAAAAGTCCCTTTATTACCATTTTCACGATGGACGAAGGTACCCCGCTCCTTTCCTTACCAAGATAGCGAGGTCGACCATCTCAGCAGCTCAGAAAGGGGAACCCATGCCTCAGCTGAAAGAAGCAGACCCCACTTCTCCGTTGCTCCCGTCAATTGGAGAATTATGGGAGGATTTGCCTAACACGTTTACAGCTGGCAAACTCAAACCTGACTGTGCTATGGAGCAGTTTGGTGAAAAGCTGCCCAGGCTTCCTGATAGTCTTATTCAAACGGAGTTTGACTCGAAAACACGACTAGCCAGGTCAATCAACCTGATGGCTATGTCTGAGGTAGCAACCATGGCTTATGGTTCAGAACCAATTTTTAAGCTTATAACCAAAGCCCTGACTCAAACGGTGCAGTCAGACATGTTCGAGTGCCACTGCTAGAACAAATTGCAGAAAGCATGTATTACTAGAGGCAACCATTCGGCATGAACCAAATAGGTTGCTTTCTTCTAACATCTGGGGCGCAGATCTCTTCCCAGAGGCTATGGTAAAGGAAGTACAAGCAGAGGCTACGAGGTTGAACCAAAGCCTTAAGGACCGTTGGGGTCTTACGGCTAGGAGAAGGCAAGACGTGACACCAAGAGGTAAGGGTCAAAAGAAGCCTAGACGTTTCCAACCTTACCAAAAGAAGCAGCCGCGCTTCCCTCAACAAGTTCCTACAGTGCCGTTAGTGCAGACAGCTCAGCCCTCTACGTCTAAAGGTCAATCACAGCCTATTTATGATATCCCTCAGCCTCAACCCTCCACCTCATACGCCATCTCTCCAGCTTACAATCCAGCCTTCGAGAGTCAAGCTTCTCAGAAGTTGACCGCTCGACAAGGGAGGCAGAGGTAAGCGGTCCTTTCGTGGGAGAGGATCGGGAGCCCCCTATAATAGGGGAAAAAAGCACTTCAGAGGAGGTAGAGGGGGTTACCAGAACCAATGAGGAACTTCAGGTAGGAGGGAGGCTGTTTCACTTTCGCCACCGTGGAACTTCAGCCAGTGGGCTCAGAGCATAGTGTCAAAAGGGCTGGGTTGGAGCTGGTTGAACGAACCCACCTCCAGCCAGAACCTTTCCGTCAACTTCCTTCCAAGGAATTGACAGAGTACGCAAGAGGACCTCCTTCAGAAAGGAGCTATAGTCAGAGTCAAGAGATTGAAATTTCAAGGGTCGCTTGTTCAGCGTCCCAAAGAAAGGCTCAAACAAAAGAAGGGTAATCTTAGACTTGTCCCGCTTAAACTTAGCCATCCGCTGCGACAAGTTCAAGATGCTCACGATCTCACAGGTGCGGACCTTACTTCCCCGTGGGGCCGTCACCACCTCTATCGATCTTACAGACGCCTACTATCATATCCCTATTGCAAGACACTTCCGTCCGTATCTGGGATTCAAGATAGGAGACCAGACGTTCTCCTTCAAGGTAGTCCCGTTCGGGCTCAACGTGGCACCCAGGGTGTTCACGAAGCTAGCGGAAGTAGTAGTACAACAGCTCAGAGCTCAAGGGATTATGGTAGTAGCGTATCTCGACGATTGGTTGATCTGGGCATCAGTCGAAGAATGCAACAAGGCCACACTGAAAGTGATCCAATTCCTAGAATATCTAGGATTCAAGATAAACAGATCCAAGTCCAGACTCACCCCAGAGTCAAACTTTCAGTGGCTAGGCATTCATTGGAATCTATCCTCACACACTCTGTCATTCCGTCCACCAAAAGGAAAGAAATAGCGAAGTTCAGTCAAGCAATTTCTAAGTCACAAACTAGCATCAAGGAGAGCTCAGGAAAGAATCCTCGGCTCTCTCCATTTTGCTTCAGTAACGAACATCTTAATGAAAGCCAAACTGAAAGATCTAACCAGGATCTGGCGCTCTCGAGCAAATGTCAGGTCAGGGACAAGCTATCCTCAGTTTCCTCTGATTCTAAAGAACCGGCTCGGCCGTGGGCAAAAGTCAAGAATCTGTCAGTGTCAGTCCCTCTTCAGTTCCCTCCACCAGGGATTACCATCCACACAGACGCGTCTTTAAGCGGCTGGGGAGGGTACTCCCAAGTCAGAAAAGTGCAAGGAATTTGGTCAACCCAGTTCAGTCAGTTCCATATAAACGTACTGGAGGCAATGGCAGTCTTCTTGACTCTGAAAAGATTACGCCCACCAAGGTACTCCCACATAAAGCTAGTCTTGGACAGCGCAGTGGTAGTACATTGCATAAACAGAGGAGGCTCCAAGTCACGTCATCTAAATCACGTCATGATAGCCAATCTTCTCCCTGGCAGACAAATTCAGTTGGCACTTTCTCCACCCACATAGCTGGAGTAAGAAACGTCATAGCAGACGCCCTATCCCGATCAGTACCCCTAGAGTCGGAATGGTCTCTAGACGAGAGTTCGTTCCAATGGATCCTTCAAAGAGTCCCAGGGCTACAGGTGGATCTCTTCGCATCACAAGCGAACCACAAACTACCGTGTTATTGTAGCCCCAACCTGGACCCTCTGGCTTACGCCACGGACGCCCTGGCTCTGGACTGGAACAACTGGGAGAAGATTTACGTCTTCCCTCCAGTGAATCTCCTTATGAAGGTCTTAGACAAACTCAGGGACATTCAGGGGTCAAGTGGCTCTAGTAGCCCCAGACTGGCCGAGAGCAATTGGTACCCCCTGATCCTGGAACTGGGTCTTCGTCCCCTTCGGATCCCCAGTCCCAAGCTCTCCCAGTCAGTACAAACGAAGACTGTGTTCGCTTCCTCAGGGATTCTCAAAACCCTAACTTTATGGATTTCATGAAGTTTGCGGCAAAAAAGAGATGCGAATATTGACCCTCAGAATATTCTTTTCCTGGAATCCGATAAAAGAGATTCAACTTTGAGGCAGTATGATGCTGCCGTCAAAAAGTTAGCAACCTTCCTGATTAGAGTCAGATATCAGAATCATGACAGTTATTCTGCTATATCCTTTTTTCCAGATCTTTATTTGAAAAGGGTTTAGCAGCTAGCACGATTACGAACAAACAAGTCAGCATTGAAAAAGATATTTCAATTTGGATTTAACATAGACTTGACAGATACCTATTTCTCGTCTATTCCTAAAGCATGTGCTAGACTTAGGCCCTCTGTCAGGCCTACGTCAGTTTCGTGGTTCTTAAAACGATGTTCTAAAACTGGCTTCCGAAACCAATAATGACACATGCTCGTTTATGATGCTCCTAAGAAAAACCCTGTTTTTATTAAGCCTAGCTTCAGGAGCAAGAATTTCAGAACTGTCGGCTTTATCCAGAGATCCGGATCATGTTCAATTCCTTCCCACGGGGGAAGTGCTACTTTCTCCGGAACGTAGCTTTTTAGCAAAGAATGAAGATCCTTTGATGAGGTGGGAACCTTGAAGGTACTACCTCTTCCACAAGATGTTTCCCTTTGTCCGGTTTCAACCTTACGAGCCTTTCTATCCAGGGACCTCCTCTTCCTCATCGGGGCCCCTCTTTAGGAGGGAAAAAGGTGGGACTTTATCCACTAAAGGCATCAGGCAAACAAATCCTGTACTTTATCAAACAAGCCAATCCTGACCTCCAAAATTTCCAAAAGCCATGATGTCAGGCAGTAGCCACCTCAATTAATTACTTCCAGCATATGAATTTTGCTGATTTAAAGAAGTATACCGGATGGAAATCGCCGACAGTGTTCAAACGTCACTACCTTAAGTCCTTGGAAGCTCTGAAATTCCCAGCAGTAGCAGCGGGTAACATTGTTTCCCCTGACTCTAGCTAGATATAGTAGAAGATTCAGTCCTCCTTTCTACCTGCCTCACCCAACAGTTCGTCTATTCCTGCCTTGTTCATTAACATTTACCTTGTGTCTTAGCTGCTTTATGATTGTATAGTGCCCCTTTTGTCTGGTTAGGGACACTCACATCTGATTACCATACTGATCTCATAGATGTTATCCCCTTATTTTTATAATGCTAGGGGATACATCATATGCAATGGTTTACGGGTTTTGTATATTAGTCATATACATTCCTAGATATATTATTTTATCATTGATCGAATATTTATGTAAATTTATACTAATTGCTATTTCTAATTTTGATACATGTTGTTACACAGATTTAATATCATAGGTAATCATTGTACCTATTTGTATATGTAAATTATCCTTATATTATTAAACATAATTAGAATTAAGGGTAATTTAAGCATATTTTCTGATTTTGTTTTACTGTGTACTTGTATCTTTCTAGCAATTATATTCATTCTTTTATTTTCTATCTTTTATTTGAGACCTATTTTGTTTTATTATATTTTGTTTATTTTGTTTACAACCTTGAGCTGTTTCTCTGGTACGATTTCGCGCAAGCGACACGAGCTGAGCCCAGAAAAAGGATTTTGACGTAAGGAAAAATCTATTTCTGGGCGATTGGCTCGTTGTCGCCAGCGAAATAACCCCCCCCTACCCATCCCTTCGATGCTCAAGATTGTCTGCTAACTTCAGGATGGCCACTAGAGGCGCAGCAGTCGCAAGCATGGGGATGGTGTAGTAGTGGTACGAGCTGCTCCCTCTGTGGGACGGCCTCCCCTCTTGGAGGGTTTTGTAGTGGGAGATTTCTATTGGCATTTGGCTCGTGGTAGTGGTCTCACTCGCCTAGTGTTCATACCGACACCCTCCTAGAGGGTGAGCGAGTCAGTCATACTGACCTTTTTCTTTATTTTATTTATTCTCTGGATGTGTTAGTACATTTACCCTAGAAATAATAGATTAAAGGATATTTCGCTGGCGACACGAGCCCAATCGCCCAGAAATAGATTTTTCCTTACGTCAAAATCCTTTATTTTTCCACTTCATTTTGATAAAAGTATTTTTTCATTTCATTTGAACTAAAAAAAAAAAATAAAAAAAAAAATTTTCACCAATTTAGAATAAAACAAAAATCATATATTTCTCTTCATTTGGGTAAAACAAAAAAAAAAAAAAAAAAATCACTTCACATAAACCAGTGTATTTCCCAATCATTTTGTATGGTATGATTTGAAGCAGGGGGTTATACACCAGACTAACTTCACATATCTCACACATGTAGCGAGACTCTCGTCTGATCGGTTTTTCCATTATTTATCCTTTTCTTAGAGCAAACAACACATTGCCTTGAGGAAATTTCTTTTTGTGGGTGTAGGAGGAATGTCAATTGGAAAATGCCTTCTTGAATAGCGGGTAGGATTCGTTGAAATAGATGGTCGACCTGGTCTTGTTTGAGGGATTTCAGCATCAGACTCTTCTTCAGGAGTTGAATCAGTTATTTCCAACCTGAATTTGAGAGATGAACAGCAATTTTCATAACTCATCTTGAACCACTGTAATGGATTCCAAAGGGCTAGATCTAGATGATGGAAGAAAAAACTTTTTGTAATTTTTTTGTCTTTTCCTGGAACAGGATAACTTTTGCCAAGTTTTTGATCCAACTTATCCACACCACCCCCTTGTGGTGGTTATAGTCTACTACAACAAAAACTTTTGGGTTCTTCTTTTTCGTACCTCTCCTACTCACAATTTCAGCTTCATCACTATTGTGAACTGTGGAGAGTAGAACAACATCTTTTTTTATCCTTCCATCTCATGGCCATAACTTTACCTCTACAATAAGCAGACATTTTCCCCCTTCTTCAACTTTTCAGTTCAATGAAACTGGCAGGTCTTTTCGATTTATTCTAACAGTGCCATAGCAATCTGTTTCTACATTTTACTAGAATATCCACTAACTCAGGACTGGTGTAATAATTGTCTATTGTAAGGTAATAGCCTTTATTCAAAAGAGGTTTCAGTAAAGTCATTTAAAACAACTGTAAGGATTTAGGCAATTCATTGAAATCCTGGTCGAATTGTGTTCCTTTACCTACATAAATAAAAAAACTCCACACATATCCTGTACTGCTTCACATAACATAAAGAACTTTAATGCCGAATCTTGATCTCTTCAATGGGATATATTGTACCCATCCCAATCTTCCTTTATATAGCAAGAGACTCTCATCAATTGAAATATCTCTTTGTGGGGTGTAGACAGTTCTAAATTTATTTTCTAAGTGCACATAAATAGGATATATCTTATTCAGTTTGGGCTTAGGATGCGAATTTGCATGCGTATGCTTCATTATCAGAAAAATGCAGGTACTGCCTGATTTTCTTGTATCTTTTGAAAGGCATAGTTTCAGCAAAAATTGGGGTTCTAAGAAGTGGATTTTTAGACCAATACAAGGATTCTTCAGGCTTCTTCACAATTCCTTTCAAAGTATTTAGTGCTAAGAAAACTCTGAGTCAGGTGGAGTTACAGGATGCCATGTATTTGGGTCTGCATTGCATTGCTCAGCAAATCTATTGGTTTCAGTGCAAATAAGTTCAATCAGTTCATCATCAAAAAAATACATGGAAAAAACAAATCTAAAGGCGACATAACTTTCAATATTCCCTGGGATATTGAGACCTGTTGTCCCTGTGAATGGAAATCGAGGGGGTGGAGGGGCAGTAGAATCTGCGATTCTCCTCCATTGTGTTTCATCCATTACTGTATCTGTATCTGTATTGGTATCGCTGTCATCGTCACTGGAATCATCCAAGCTTGAATCGTCGCCTTCTGAGCCAGAACTTTCAAGCTCTGTAAATGATTCCTCAGTATCTGTTGTCATGGTAATTTGCCATAACTGGGCTAAATAAAAAATAAAAAATAAAAGGCTAGAATAATAAAATAAATAGTCAAGATACTAACAAATTACTCGACAATATATCATATAAACAGTCTAAAATAAAAAATAAAATAAATGAAACTTACCTAAAACGGTGAAAATGAAGAAATACAGAAGATTCTAAAAGTCACCACTGGAGAGCTAGTAGAAAATAGTGCGTACTCATCGTAAAAAAAGGAAAAAAAATCCTTGGAAAAAATTATACTTGGACGTATCACAAAATGGTCAAGAGACAAACAAACGACACGAAATCATCATAATAAGTCAATAATATAACACAACCAAATTTACTTAGAACTGGCGAAAATACGATATAAAATACGTACAAACGAACAAACAACTCTCAAGATCACCGGTTACTCTATATACCACAAAATACTCATGGGGTTAGCTAACCAAAGACACAGCAACACGATGAATCAATAATATAACATATAATCAGTCTAAGATGACAAATAATGCAACCAAACTTACCTAATTAGGCAAAAAAATACACAAAAAACAAAAAAACAAATAAACAAAGGTCAAAGATGGCAGCTGAAGTGCTACTAATGACGCGTCGTCTGCACGAAAAAATACAGAAAATTATCATTGGTAACTCACGTACTTCCAGCAGCAAATACCTCTGCCCAAACGTATGATATAGGACGAGATATCTCGGAGAAGCCTGCTGTAACCATACTGAGCCACGAGAAATCTCGTATTAGCCCAATATTCACGTTTAACTTTTTAACGAGATATCTCGTGGTAAGTCCAAAATTTTTAGCACACTGATAACGATATATCTCGGGTTAATCTTGTAAGGGGTTAATAGTTTTAATCATAAAAAAAGTGCATGTTTATGATGGAATTGATAAAAACCAGGAATTGTGGATATTTCTTATAGAAAAATACTGCAAATAGGCAAATTTTCCTAGAATAATGCGGGGAAATGTTCCCGAGAGAATCCGCAAATGTTAGAGTCTGCGAATCTGGAGAACACAAATACGTATGGTCCACTGTATATACACACACACACACACACACACATATATATATATATATATATATATATATATATATATATATTATATATATGCTATATATAGATATATATATATAATATAGTTATATATTTATATATATATATATATATATAGATATGGATATATATATATATATAGATATATATATCATATATGTATATATACGTATATATATACCTACTATATATATATATATATATATATATATATATATATATATATATATATATATTATATACACACACACAGGCAGTCCCCGGGTTACGAAAGGTTCAGCTTACGACGTTTTCCGAGGTCAAGGCGCTTCTCAATTACAGGCAGTCCCTGGGTTACGACGGGTTCGGCTTATGACGTTCCGAGGTTAAGGCGCTTCTCAATTATATTCGTCAGACATTATTTCCAGGGTTATGATGCCTACAACGCTGATCTGGCGGATGAAATATGACACCAAAAATGCAAAATAATCAATATTTGAAGGTTTTTTTTGATGAAAAATGCAATATGAATGCAGTTTACATAGTTTTCAATGCACCCAAAGCATTAAAAGGAAGGTTTTCTTAGGATTTTTGACGATGTTCCGGCTTACGACGATTTTCGGCTTACAACTGTCTTAAAGTGTGTCAGCTTACTTTTTCTAGAAGTACTCAAAGGACGAATCCATTTTTCCAGGCTCCCAAGTCCCTTAGTTGGCATAAAATTGTCATTCCAATGGTGTCTGTCTACTTTACAGGCTGTTTGGGATCAGGAGGGTAAATTACCTGGTAAAGTGATGGATTTTTACCCCCATAAGAAAACCATTTTCATGCAGAAAAATATTTTAAGTAAAAACCCATAATTGTTGAACTGGTTGAGTAGCTATGATTCAGACACTGATTCTCAGGATTTTGAGCTGGTAAACTTCTGAAGACATCTGTCCAAGAGTTCAGGAGTTTTCGGGACTAATAAGTACTTTTTATTAGCAATGTAGAGTACCCCAGCTGACAACACTTTGCAACAAGTGATCAAGCATATAAGAATGAGGTGAGGAGTCATAGTCAAGAGTATTATCTTCTTTTTGAAAAAAAGTAAAAATCTAGCCAGCAGTTGAGAACTAGTCAAACGATTTAGGAGTCAGAATCCAAAGGTAACAACTCAAAGTTTATTTCTACTTCCACGAAGCTCCAATTGAGAACAAGTCAAAGGATTTCTGAGTCAGAACTCAAAGGTAACTCTTACCTCCACAAACCAGAACTGATAATAGAAGAAAATTTTTCTGTAATTTCTTTTATAAAGGCCAGGGATGTAGTCAGCTCCAGTTTCTTACTTATGACTTTTAAGCTGGCTACTGTTAGTTTGGGAATATCATCATAAGCTCTGCATATTACTTGATGTAGCCAGAACAAATTAATGTTTTCAGACACAACTGCCCTATGCATTCCAATGGATTCTTGCATGGTTCTCCTTGATCCTTTGCAGAACATTCAAGGATGGAACCGTAAGTTAAGGTGCTGGATGAGGGCTGAGAGAAGTTGCATTTATGCCATGAAACAGTCACAGGATAAGCTAATACATCCCCAGTTCTGTATGTAAGAAACCTGGCTAGAGAAAACTTATTGGGGAAAATGTTTGCAAGGTAAGATCCCTTAGATGAGCATCCTTTAGGGGTCTTTACACATGAACTGGATAGGTGTCTTAACACCAGCACCACTACCTGAGTGTGGACAATAAACCAGGTGGAGATTCCCTCTCAAAAGACAGGCACATGCATTCAAGGTCAATGGAAGAGTCCATGCTCTTGAATACCAGTAAGAGGACATTTTTAATTTCTTTGAGGGCAGAATGGAGGCAGTAAATGGATCAAAGCCCTGGCCAGGTCCAATTCACTGTCCACTTGTCCTGGTAAAGCCTGGGTGTGGATACCTTGCCTGAGTTTGAGATATCTTGGCACCTGCTTGAAAAGCCCTCTTGATGAGGCCATGCTGGATAGCTTTTGGAGATACCTTGACACTGCTTGAAAAGCTTCTCTTGATGAGGCCATGCTGGGTAGCTTCTAGACATGAATATTTGGGAAGCTGAGATTTTGGTGGTATCTCCTAAAGTGAGGCTGCTGGACGAGCTTCTTCCAGTGTGGAATGGTTTTCTTGTTTTGGGGGTATGGGTGTAGGAAAATTTTACTTGCTCATCAACATTCTTGAGATAGGCATTACAAGCATACAAGATTAGTTGACGGGACACTTGGTTGTGTTGGTGAGAACCCTCCACCTGCACATAGAGTAGAAACTTTTTGAGGGCAGAGCTTGACCTGTTCACCATTTGGCTAAATAGGAATCTACGGTGTTCTACTCATCAGTGTTGGATCTTGGGCTGTGTTGGGAGATGCCGTCCAACAACCTAAGGGCAACCTCAACATTTATGGCTGATCTGCCTAGTGATAAATTGAGTGTTGGGCATTCCTTGTTTCAGAATAATCTGGAAGGTTCGTTGCTTGCCACAAACCAGGTATTATCTGGATCTGCTGTTTCCTCTTGTTGAAACACCAAATGGCTCACACTTCTTCAGCAGCCAAACTACTCAGTTATTACCAATTCCTGCAGTCAGTGGCTGGAAACTATCCAGCTTCTCTTGTATTTATAACCTTGCGGTTATATTTGGCAGGTGTTTACCAGGCAAAGTGAGCCATCTTCTGTAGTTATTGTCATGTAAGAGATATCTCTCCAGGCAGAACCACTATTCAGCAGATTGCAGTTTCCAGTCTACTTCCACTATGATAAGTTCCTATCAGTGTCCCTGGTTACGGGTTACTAAACAGCTCTATCCCAGGTCTTCCAGCTTAAGGGCATGGACCCCTCTATCTCATTAAAGGCCTATGTACTCTGAAGAAACTTCAAATGGTCTTGCCCACTCTGCAAACTCAAGAGTTTGTAGAATGAGATGTAGCTCATCTTCTGTAGTCTCACCCAGGCATCTTACAATCATACAAACCGCAGAGGGAGGCAAAGGTTTGGATGTTTAGCATTGGCCGAGGGTGGGCGAATTGCATTGCCTCTTCTATTTAGCACTACACTTGTAGGGATGGAGATCCCTCCTGGTTTTGTTCTATCCTGAAGTGTAGCAAAAACATAAACTGAGAGTTACAAGCTTTCTCTATCCCTTCTCTTCAAGCCTTTTTGGATAACAGGCAAGATAAGATGCTGATTATTAACTGTTTGCTAATATCAGCACCAGCAAGCACAAGAAAGAAGTATCCAAGAAAACCATCTCATTCTGGCTTTGGGAAGTCATCATGCAAGTGTACAAATGTGTATACCATGCAAGGACTCACAATGTTTTTCATTGCCTCCTCTCTGGCATACCTCACAGGTACTGAGGAAGCAGATGTTTGGCACCACAAACCACCTTCACCTCTTTCTATGACTAGTACTCTTTCCTTCCTATCTTCTTCCCCTCAGCAGCTGGTGGACAGATTCTCGCTGGTCAAGCCAGATGCAGGTATGTTGGCTTTGAACAGAGCTTCTAATCTAGCTTTCATTAGTCAGTAGATATGACTTCCTCTGCCCTCTATTTAACAAGTGGTTAGTAGAACATCTACCTTGGATTTTGCAATAATACACTGCCTCCCAAGCTGGTCTTCTTGAAGACAGTTACTCATTCAGAAGGAATGAGTTTCCAAATAATAGAAAAAGGTATTATTGTAGGAATAATCCCTAATTTTTAAGATAATATGCATTTTCTCAAGATACATAAATCTTAAGCCCTTTTATAATAATGCCAATTTAAACCAACCCTGAAGTTATTCTTATGTCAAAGGAAAACATGAATGGATGGATTTCCCCTCCCCACTCACTTACCAATTATTCGTTTCTGTATAATAGAAGGTATTATTTTAGGAAAAATCACACATTTTTAAGATATGCATATGCATTTTCCCTAGATATGGGAATCTTAAGCCTTTTTATTATAATCCCACTTTAAACCAATTTTGCAGTTATTCTATTGCTAAAGGAAAAGATGAGTGGATGGATTCCCCCTGGCCCACTCACTTACCAACCTGGTTTTACCAACCTTCGATGACTAGACCAGCTATTCCCCAAAATTGTATTCCATTAAAATAAAAGATCCAAGTTTGTAAAATCTAGGAAAAATGCAAGTTATCTTGAAAAATTTTCCAAGTTGATAGAAACCTGTCTCACAGATGTGCGAGGAAGCACTGAAATGCAATGTTCTCTCTAACTCATAGCACACCCAATCGATGAGTGCTCTCAATCTAACAAATGGTATTATTATTAACAGGGGTTAGTTTTTCCAGACCTCTGAGCCTCAAGTAGACTCTTCTCGGGCTGGTTCTCAGGGATCAATCCTAAGAAAAAAAAAAATAAATTTAAAAAAATAAATAAAATACAATAATTAATTAATTAATTAATTAAAAAATTAAAAAATTAATTAAAAAATAGACTTTATTTGAGAAACCTGTCTTATTTTAAAAATTTATGATGTTATTAATTGAAAAATCTTTGCTTTCAGCAAGAATACTTTTCATTTTTTGAATTCCGTAGATAAATAGATCTTTGCTGGGGTCCAATTTGGGCACTCAGCAAGTAAATGCTGTACACTCTGGGTGTTTGAACATCTGTTACACTTCATTGGATCAGCATGTGGTGTTGACATCAATAACAAATGGTAATATTCAGCAATCAGAGAGGAGAATGATAGACTACCGAAGTTTATCTATGAGGGGGAAGGAAATTATTAGGCAGATTCACCAAAAGCTTTTGTAACCCCAAGTCCATTTGGTTATGCAACAAAGTTGAAAGTTAGCTTTTCAACCTCCCAGATCTGAAAGCCTTGGTGGCTGCAGGAAAACCTTGTTGAAGTAGATGAAGCTGAAACAGAAATGGTTAAGGACGTAACTGAAGCAGAGCATAAGCCTTCCTAGAACTGTTGAGGCCTTTTAACACTTTTTACTATTATATTGTTGCCACTGAGGTTTGTGACCAGTCATAATTGCAGTTCACATCCTAGCTACAAACTTTACCCATACAGGTATTATACAGTAAATTAGGGTACCTCTTTAAGTAGCTGTGAGACTATACACTGTCCACGATAGGTCCGCATACATCTATACTGAACGATATGAATGATTTAACAAATGCCAAGCCAACTCTGTAAGAGAGCTCAAATCCACTAAGCTAGACTTCAGAACCTAATGCCATGTCATATTTCTTTGAGGTTGAAGTTTGGTCAGAAAAAACATTGATTGTGATACAGTAATTAGAAATTCTTATATAGTATAATGATTACAGCAATAACCTAAGAACATAGAGTGTAACTAACAATAAACTGGTCAAAGGAGAAAATACCTTGAACTACTGTATAAGAGTATATGAAATAAGCACAGCAAAGGTCAGAGAACTTTAAGCAGAGCATTATAAAGTTGATTAACTATACAAGATGATTTTAATTAAAATCAAAATTTCTATTTGCATCGCTAAATTCCTAACAAAAAATATGTAAACAGAGTGAACAGAAGCAGCAGTTCCAATATAGAATAGAATGGAGATTTACAGTAAGCACTAGCGGTAACAGTAAGACTTCGAGGGAAATTCAAATAAGTAGAGTACTTGATACACTTATTTAAAGCCCAAAGGATTCAGATTATAGATAAACAAGGCCACACCTTATTTATATGTAGAACTGAAAGGGTAATTTTGGGCTAAACAGTGAAAAGGCAAAGATTTATGAAGTAAAAGCAGGAACTGTTCAAGTTCTGGGGAGCAAAGGCGGCAGATCTGTTCAGACCAGCTGACATACTTAAAATTACTATTTCCTGCAAGTTGAGGTACATTTGAACCAAGGATTACTGCCAGTGAGCTGCATTCTTCTTTATCTTTTTATTTTGTGTTTATGAAAAAGTTACTGACTTCTGAATTATGAATTTTTAATGCCACAAGAAATATGTAGTATTAGTTTTATAATGTATATTTCACATTTTCACAGTTCTGTGTCTCATCATGAAGAAAGCACATTGCAAGCAATGAAGAGAAAGTATTTAGGGGAGGAAAATAGTGACCAACCAGAACCCAAGAAGAAAAAGTTTAAAAAAAAAAGCATCGTTTTCCTTGTAAGAAAGGCTTCAAAAGTCAGGGTGAAGAAAAAGACACGGCAAAATTGGCAGAGGAAGACATAATAGAAAAAAGAAGCATAGTAACTCTCATCAAGAATTTTTTACAAGCATCAACCAGTTGACTTATAATTTAAATTTCATTGCACCTTGATATTTTTTCAGCACTTTAAATGCAATGTTTCTTTAAATTATACACATTGATTTCTGAATTATACATATACGTAAATAAAAGAATAAAAGGCATATTTTAGAGTGAGGAGGTTTATTTTATATATACTATTTTAATTTGATTGAAGAATGTCAAAAGTACAACTTTAAACTGGATATTAATTTTTTTTTGCATGTCTGTAACATTATGCTTATTTTGTGTTGAAATAGCAAAAGCTTAGATTTCATTTTTATTGTGCAAGCCAACAAGGGAAACCTGTGACCCAGATTTTATCTACCATGGACAAGATGGGAATAAGGAAAGGAAAAAAAATTGTTTTTAACCCCCAAAAAAGTGGAAGATTATCGGAATCAGTAAGAAAAATCTAAAGCTGATTTCCGAAGGCCTAATCTGGGAAGTAAGTAATAGGTACGTATTATGAGGCTGCTTATAGAGGCAAGAACATCAAAGAACAGACCTAGCTGCCTGTCACGGTGGGGCCATTGGAGAGCAACTACAGTCAGTTGTTATTGTCACTAAAATCACCTATCACAGATTTATTGATTTCCTTCTATAAATGTGCAATCACTTTTCCTGTGCTCATACCTTGTTCTTGCTCTTCTGCTGTCCCATGAAGAGTAGCTAACTCAATTTTTTGTGACTAATGTTAAGCCAAGCTTTTCCAAAGGAGAATCTGCCTTTGTAAGTGACTTAGAGAGATGGGACAACCTCAAATCACCCATTGATAATCCATGTCCTTCAAAGTGTTTGTGTTCAGTAACTATGGCACTGAAGCATGGTAATGAAAACAGTTTGTGTAGGCGGTAGGTACTCTGCTTGAATGATAAGATTTCTTGGTTTCTTCTTTCTGATAAGTCAGAGGCATTAAAGGTAGATCTTAATGCTAATAAAGCAGTCATTCACTCTAAGCGTTGGCTTATAAAATATCACTAATTGGAGAGGTGTTTATCAAAATTACATGGTAAAACACAAGTAATGCAAAAAAGAAATATAATTTTCAATTATGTTACAGTTTAACCAGTTGAAGGATTTAGTACATGTGTGTAAATAGTAAACACATTAGAAATATACACAATTTGTATTGAAGGCATTATATGTTCCATTTGTATTGAGTATAACGCTTAAAGTATGATAGCTAAATGCATCATATTAGATAATTAATCATAAAGATTACAGTAAATGTTACCCATCATTCTTCTGCTCTAAAGTTTATACACAATGAAAGTTACTCACAGATTTAAATTATTTGAATATTTGACATTAGCAAATTATTAATATGGCTACCAAATTAAAAGCATATCTTCTTAGAATAGTAACTGGAGACTAATTGAAAGTCAAGTGAAGGGCTTCACCAACCAACGACAAATGAAGTGTACCCCATTAGTGTTTACCACTTATATCACAGTCCTCTTTTCCAAGACCTTAACAAATCTGTGTAACTTTTCTGTACAAGATCAACCAAATGTGTAACATTCTTGTAGGTCAACTGCTATGTAAATTAAAATACTGAAATGACTAAACTTTGTAGTATTTTTTATAATCATCTAAATTTTATAATGTGGTGTACAATATTGTATACTATAACTTTTCTATACAATAAATAAAAGTTGCATGGAAAATGCACAAAAAACAGCACTTAAGCACAGTAATCCCAACAGTAGCTTGTAGAATTACAAAGCAAAACTAAACTGCCAGATTCTCATGAATGAATTTAATTCTTTTACTACTGTACACAGTTCTTTTTTCATTTTGTAATAAAATTATAACTATTTTAGATAATACTGAACAGAATTATTGAACAATTTCTGTTTCATATAGTTCATACAGTTATTTTTTTTGTTTTTTTACATGTCTGCTTTCAAGAAAAATAAAAATGTTTACAAAAAAGCTGTATACAAAATAAAAATACTGCACGCTAAAAATGATAGCATTTTTTTCTCATTCAGAATGTATAATGGACAAAACAGTATTGTACCTTTATGTACTGTATACAGAATAAACAATTTACAGGAAATTTAGTACCAGGTAGAGAGAAAAGTATAAAATGTGTGAGGGGAAAGAATAAGCAAGAAAAGAATTATATTTGGAAAGAATATTGCGTGGCAAGTATCACTCTTGGAGTAACATGACTGGCAGATCTGAACTTGGAACTAGGAAGTGGTTTCAATTTGACCCTAAGTCTTTGCCCTCCCTCCCACATGCTCGTGTCAGTTTTATTACATTTACTTTGAGTGATGAGAACTTCAGTAATGAGTGGAAATACAATAGTTCATATTTAACGATGAAAGTGGTGCATATAACTAATGTATATACATTTCAGTACCCCAAAAGGTAAAATTGATAGCTGCAAAAACATAAGCAACTAGTACTGTCATTCAAATAGCCACAGAATGTGGAATATTTAGTATCCAATAATATTACTCAATATGGATGAAATATTGGCTGCTTCAGACCACCAAAATATGATGATAGATAACGATAATAGCATACAATGTGGGAGTGTGTACTATCAACATAACAGAAATACTATGTACAGAAACATAGCTAGTCCTTTGTATTCCAGCTATACTAATCATATAGATATACCTAATAGTGTTTGGTTGCCATCTTTCTTTCCACCCTCTCCTAACCATTGCTTCATAGTGCAACTGTGAGGTCTTCCTACTGTTACACCTTTCAAACCATTTTACTGTTTCCATTTCAGCATTCAATGACCTCATAGGTCCAAGCGCTTGGCCTTTGGCTTAAATCTTATACTTATTCTATTT
>NC_087206.1:45453042-45508042 GCF_015104395.2 Macrobrachium nipponense | reverse complement strand
AGAGTTTCCTCCACAAAGAATTCAAGGTTCACCTCGAAACCTCCTGCCAAGCTTGGACGATGAGTTGGATGCATATTACGATATCGAAATGCTCCCTCCAAAATTAACGCAAGGTGAGGTCTGTGGTATCGGTGATGTCGAAACATCTCTTGAAAAGATGTTTTGTATACAGCTTCTTGAAGTTCGATATCACTTGCTGGTCCATGAGCTGGAGGAGAGGGGTGGTGTTAGGCGGAAGATAAAGAACCTTGATAAACGAATACTCCGCTAGGATATCTTCCTTGAGGCCAGGAGGGTGAGCAGGGGCATTGTCCAACACCAGCAGACATTTCAGAGAGAGGCGTTTATCTTCCAAGAATTTCTTCACTGTCGGGCCAAAACACAGATTTACCCACTATGTAAACAAAAGTCTCGTTACCCAGGCTTTTGCATTAGCCCTCCACATCACTGGAAGCTGCTCCTTAAGCACTTTGTGGGCCTTGAAGGCTCGAGGAGTCTCGGAATGATAGACAAGTAGGGGCTTCACCTTGCAATCCCCACTGGCGTTCGAACAAAGTGCGAGTGTAAGCCCGTCTTTCATAGGCTTATGCCCAGGTAGTTTATTCTCTTCCTGCGTGATATACGTCCGACGAGGCATTTTTTTCCAAAAAAGCGCAGTCTCATCACAGTGGAAGACTTGCTGAGAACTGTAGCCTTCGTTGAGAGTCATCTCGTCGAACATCTTAATAAAGGCTTCGGCCGCTTTTGTGTCCGAGCTGGCCGCCTCCCCATGCCACACCACCGAATGGATGCCAGTCCGTTTACAGAATTTTTCAAACCACCCATGAGGAGCCTTGAACTCTGGAGTTGGTCTTTTCTTTGATGTCCCTTCTCCTCCGTCGTCTTCGACCTGGGCAATCAAATCGCCGAAAATAGCGCTGGCCTTGTGGCAGCTTGCCATCTCCATTATCGTATCGCCAGCTATATCTTTGTCTTTTATCCAGACAAGAAGAAGCCTTTCCATTTCATCATGCACGTGGCTCCTCTTGCTGGACAAAATAGTGACGCCCTTGGAAGGTGTAGCTGCTTTGATGACATCCTTCTGCTTAAGGATGGTGCTTATTGTCGACGGATTTCGGCCATATTCCTTGGCGATCATACTCAATCGCATACCAGCTTCATACTTTTTAACTATCTTCATCTTCGTCTCCAAAGAAAGCATCCTCTTCTTTCCGTGAATTTCAAGTTTCTTGGGACCCATGACTATGTATATACTGTATGTAATTATGTTATGTAGTACGTATACGTATGTAGTAAAGTTCTCACACAACACGATAAAGTATACTAGAACGAAATCACAAATGAATTTACGTTAATAAACGAAATCGTATAGAACGAACGAATACCGTGTGCGTACAATACCGATGATGCCGTGAAGTGGCCAAAAGAGCACGCCGCTACGTAGATGCATCATGGGAGAGATGCTGACCAATAGGAGAGAAGGATCTCATGGCAGTGACTAGCATCAGGAACCAATGGGAGAGCAGGAGGATGGTGGCAATTCTACTCAGTTGGCGGCGCGCAAGTTTTAAAATTGTTATCGGTGGTCCGGGCGAATCTTGGACTTTACAGCAACAACCTTTCATATCTTGAACAATTTTCATATGTAGAGCCGAAAAAATCTTCGTATTTGCTTTTGTATCTCGAGTTTTTCGTAAGTTGAGCCTTTCGTATATATATATATATATCATATATATATATATATATATCTATAGATATATATATATATGTATATATTATATATGATATTATATATATATTATATATATATAGTATATATATAGTTATAGAGAGATATTAAGCTTATCGTAATATCATATGATATATATATATATATTATATATATATATATATATATATTATATAAATTAATTATATATATATAGTCTCATATATATATATATAATATATATAATATATTAAGTATAATTTATTAGTATATATATATATATATATATTTATAAATACATACCCATACATACATACATTAGTAAAATACATACATATATTTATACATACATAATACATCATACATACATACATACATACATACATACTACATACATACATACATACATACATACATACATACATACATATATATATATATATATATATATATATATATATAGTATATATATATATATATATATATATATATATATATATATATATATAGTATCTGCAGACGGCAATATAGGAAGATTTCAGGAGGTTCCATGATACACTCTCAGTAACAGGCCATGATTTATTATACAAAAAACGTTTCGCACACAAAACACGGTGCATCATCAGTCTGTGAAGAAATAAAAACAATTACATTATATTACTACATAAAAGGAATTCATCAAAAATTAAAATTGACATTAAAAAACTGTAAAAAAGCATTATTAAAAAACAGTAAGAAACAAAAGAGAGAGACTACTAAAACACCAACCATCTCTAGTAAGGAAGAAGAGGGAATGACAAAAACCGAGGTCCCAGTCAAGACGAAAACTATGCCAGATATAAAGTTGAAGACGAGGTGTTATTGTTGAGTGAAGGAACCAGCCTTTTTATGAGTAACGACTCTAAGGTGGTTAAGTGATCTGGGTCCTTCGTATAGCCAATTATGGAGAAGTGCTGCTTCAAGATCTCTATTTTACAAAGAGCAGCATGATTTCTAATATTGGAAAATTCAGGTTGCTTAATTCTTTGACCTGTGCGAAAGCTGAAACCCTTATGGCTGCAATATCTCACTTGCAGTAACCTTCGAGTCGATCCAATGTAAGAGCCCGGACATCCAGGGCATGTGAATTTATAAACAACATTCGATCTCATGAAGGACTGCAAGCGATCTTTGAAATTAAAAATGAACCTATTTTACAAGGATTAGTTCGAAATAAGTTTAAGTTGAAGACATGGAATTTCCTGTTCGATGATTTTAGTAAGTCTAAGTGAGAACTTGGTATCAGACACATACGGGACAGAAGCAAAACACAGTTTCTTTGGAACATCAAAATTAGCTATAGGTGGTTGGAAAAATTTGGTTAGTAATTTATTAATGATTCTATGAACTATATCTCTAGGATATGAATTTTTTTGAAAGAAGTTTAATAAAAATTCCATTTCCTTATGAAATATTGGCCAACTGGAAGAGTATTTTAGTGCTCTATGGACTAAAGTGTAAATACTGTTTAGTTGAAGGTTTTTGGCATGAACTATAGTAATTGTTGGCTAATCCCGTATATGTCCTTTTTCTATAGACAGCTGTGGTAAATTCAAAGTTAGTTCTTGTGACATTGATATCTAAAAATGGTAAACTGCCCTCGTTCTCCACTTCCATTGTAAATTGAATATTCGGATGTTGTTGATTAATATATTCTAAAAATTGTGAACATTGCCAAGGATGTTTAAAAAGTGCAAAGGTATCGTCCACATATCTTCTAAAATACGCTGGTTTAAAAGAGGAATTACACTGGTCTAAAAATTTAGTTTCCAAGTCAGACATAAAAAAATTTGCAAATATGGGACCTAAAGGTGAACCCATAGCAACTCCATCGACCTGCGAATAGAGCTGCTGGTTAAACACGAACATGGAATCTTGCACAGCAAGTTCCAGAAATTGTTTAAAAGTAGATCTATTAAAACCATGAAATAGTGTGTCAATACTAAAAATCTTATTTAAAATGATATCAATGGTTTCGGTCAGTGGTACATTAGTAAAAAGAGATTCAACGTCAAAACTGACCATATAATATTCACCATCTTGGTTAATAATTTGTTGTTGAAATTCATAACCGTTTTTTAGAGTATAATCATTTGTACTATGTTCAGAAAGCAGGCCAGCTAAGAATTTTGGAGATAGAGAACGATGGGCTGTTATATGCAGCCATAATAGGTCTAACAGGTGTATTAGGTTTATGAATTTTTGGTTGTCCATATAAGATACTGAAAGACGAACCAGTAACAAATAATTTCTGATAAGTTACATCATTTATAATATGATCATTTTTATTTTCCTTAAGAATCTATTAACTCTATCCTCTCTTTATATATATCAAGAAAATTGGGCTCACCATGAGATTGGAACTTGGCGGTGTCAGACAGAATGTTATCCATTTTTTCAATATAGTCATTTTTGTTGAGGATAACTACACCTTTACCCTTATCCGGTTTACAAATAACTATATCTTCCCGTTTTTTCAAAGTCAGGAGTATATTTAAATCATTTTTTCTAAAAAATGGTGTCCACGTTGTTCTTAAGTTAGCATAAGTTTTATGTATGAGAGCCGACATTTTCTGTGTAGGTTACCTGTATTCTTCATAACATCAAGTTTAATGAGTCTTTGAAACAGCACTTCAAAAGGTAAAAAAAATCTGGCATAGTTCGGTCTATAGGATGGTAGACAAAAATCTAACCCAAAAGATAGCAAAAACTCCTCTCTCTTAGATAAAATATAATTAGACATTAAAAATGCAATAATTTCTTTGGTAAAAATCAGGAATGACAACACCCAGGCTTTGAAGTTTCTTTTGATGCCGTTCACATACAGAGGAAATAAAATCATTAATAAAATTATAAAACAGTCTTTGGAAAAGCATTCGGTCCAGCAAAGATAAATCATTATACAGTAATTTCTTGAGTTGTTCAGCTGTAGACGTAAGTTTTTGGATGGACGCGATCTTGGTGTCAATCTCGTTCCTGAGTAAGGTCTTCAATGTTTCCTTGTAGAATTCAGTGTTGTAGAGGGACGATTTGTAGAGTTTGAATCTTACGAACTTCGGGACGACATCATTCAGGTCACAGTATTGCAGAAAATCCAAATCGCATTTTGCTTTCTCAAGTCTGAGTGTCGCTTTTTCTAGTTTGCGTGAAGTTGTTAAGGTAACACCAGGATATCGGTGTTTCAGTAGTAGAGCAAAGTGGTGAATTCCCCGCAGGCGAAGGCGAAAGGCGAACAGGAGGGCGAAAAACAGTTGCTGTATCATCTTTGGTGAAATTTAGTATCTGCAGACGGCAATATAGGAAGATTTCAGGAGGTTCCATGATACACTCTCAGTAACAGGCCATGATTTATTATACAAAAAACGTTTCGCACACAAAACACGGTGCATCATCAGTCTGTGAAGAAATAAAAACAATTACATTATATTACTACATAAAAGGAATTCATCAAAAATTAAAATTGACATTAAAAAACTGTAAAAAAGCATTATTAAAAAACAGTAAGAAACAAAAGAGAGAGATTACTAAAACACCAACCATCTCTAGTAAGGAAAGAAGAGGGAATGACAAAAACCGAGGTCCCAGTCAAGACGAAAAACTATGCCAGATATAAAGTTGAAGACGAGGTGTTATTGTTGAGTGAAGGAACCAGCCTTTTTATGAGTAACGACTCTAAGGTGGTTAAGTGATCTGGGTCCTTCGTATAGCCAATTATGGAGAAGTGCTGCTTCAAGATCTCTATTTTACAAAGAGCAGCATGATTTCTAATATTGGTTAAAAGGAAATTCAGGTTGCTTAATTCTTTGACCTGTGCGAAAGCTGAAACCCTTATGGCTGCAATATCTCACTTGCAGTAACCTTCGAGTCGATCCAATGTAAGAGCCCGGACATCCAGGGCATGTGAATTTATAAACAACATTCGATCTCATGAAGGACTGCAAGCGATCTTTGAAATTAAAAAATGAACCTATTTTACAAGGATTATTCGAAATAAGTTTAAGTTGAAGACATGGAATTTCCTGTTCGATGATTTTAGTAAGTCTAAGTAAGAACTTGGTATCAGGACACATACGGGACAGAAGCAAAACACAGTTTCTTTGGAACATCAAAATTAGCTATAGGTGGTTGGAAAAATTTGGTTAGTAATTTATTAATGATTCTATGAACTATATCTCTAGGATATGAATTTTTTTGAAAGAAGTTTAATAAAAATTCCATTTCCTTATGAAATATTGGCCAACTGGAAGAGTATTTTAGTGCTCTATGGACTAAAGTGTAAATACTGTTTAGTTTGAAGGTTTTTTGGCATGAACTATAGTAATTGTTGGCTAATCCCTTATATGTCCTTTTTCTATAGACAGCTGTGGTAAATTCAAAGATAGTTCTTGTGACATTGATATCTAAAAATGGTAAACTGCCCTCGTTCTCCACTTCCTAGAGATATAGTTCATAGAATCATTAATAAATTACTAACCAAATTTTTCCAACCACCTATAGCTAATTTTGATGTTCCAAAGAAACTGTGTTTTGCTTCTGTCCCGTATGTGTCTGATACCAAGTTCTCACTTAGACTTACTAAAATCATCGAACAGGAAATTCCATGTCTTCAACTTAAACTTATTTCGAATAATCCTTGTAAAATAGGTTCATTTTTTAATTTCAAAGATCGCTTGCAGTCCTTCATGAGATCGAATGTTGTTTATAAATTCACATGCCCTGGATGTCCGGGCTCTTACATTGGATCGACTCGAAGGTTACTGCAAGTGAGATATTGCAGCCATAAGGGTTTCAGCTTTCGCACAGGTCAAAGAATTAAGCAACCTGAATTTTTCCAATATTAGAAATCATGCTGCTCTTTGTAAAATAGAGATCTGAAGCAGCACTTCTCCATAATTGGCTATACGAAGGACCCAGATCACTTAACCACCTTAGAGTCGTTACTCATAAAAAGGCTGGTTCCTTCACTCAACAATAACACCTCGTCTTCAACTTTATATCTGGCATAGTTTTCGTCTTGACTGGGACCTCGGTTTTTGTCATTCCCTCTTCTTTCCTTACTAGAGATGGTTGGTGTTTTAGTAGTCTCTCTCTTTTGTTTCTTACTGTTTTTTAATAATGCTTTTTTACAGTTTTTTAATGTCAATTTTAATTTTTGATGAATTCCTTTTATGTAGTAATATATAATGTAATTGTTTTTATTTCTTCACAGACTGATGATGCACCGTGTTTTGTGTGCGAAACGTTTTTTGTATAATAAATCATGGCCTGTTACTGAGAGTGTATCATGGAACCTCCTGAAATCTTTATATTATCTATATATATATATATATAGTATATATATATGTATATTATATTCTCTATATATATATATATTATATATGTTATCATATATATGTAATATATTATGTAATATATAAGTACTATATATATATATATATAGATATATATATATATATAATATGTATATAAATATATTTTATATATATGTATATATATATGTATATATATATATATATATATATATATATATATATATATATATATATGTCTGGTAAAAGTGTTCTGTAAAAACAGAATTCCATCTAATAAAAGGAGCCCATAAAAACACAAAAATGTAGAGAGAAAAGTACGATATTTCAGAGACTGCTGTCTCTCTCTTCAGGTATAGAATGAGAAAAGTTTACAGAAAAGGTGGTATTTATACCAAGAGATTCGTCCACAAGTAAGCCAATTTAGGTCACCCCCGCTGATAATCTTCCTTTAATCTTCTTAAGTGTTGGTTGAATGAACACTGCGTCGACGATGTCCGATGTCCAATTCCCTTTTGAGATGTTCATTACCTGCTTCTCTTTTATTAAGGCCGATTCCATCATTTGACTCTTGTACCGGCAGTTGCTGCTATAAATTACATGTGACATATTCCAGTTTATTCTATGGTTATGTTCATTTATATGGTTGAAAATAGCCGAGTTCTGTTGTCCATACCTAACTGACCGTTTGTGTTGTATTAATCTCTGGGGAAGTGATTTACCTGTAAATCCGATGTAAGATTGGTCACAGTCCTGGCATGGGATCTCATATACCCCAGAGTCTTTGGGCGATGTCTTTTGTTGGACGTTAATCAGGGATTTGGCTAAGGTATTTGGGTAGGTAAATGCAAAAGGGTTGGATTTCCCAAGGGTGTGAGTTACTCTCTTAATCGTCTCCAGGTGGGGAATTTTTATTTTATTGTTGGGTGTGTCTCTGGTCTTGTCTTTAAGGGTCGGTAGAAAATTACGTTTGCTTTTGAATTGCTTTCTCATTATATGGTCAGGATACTTTAAAGATGAAAGTTGCTTGCGAATTAGTTCAAATTCTTTTTCCGGGAAATCTGGGGAACAAATTCGTAAGGCTCTTAAGAATAGGTTGCTAGCTAGACCTATCTTGATAGTATTGTCATGATAGCTAAAGTAGTGAATATATGAAAGTGAGAACGTTGGTTTTCTGTATATGGTAAATTTGTATTCTGTCGTGTCTCTGATTATTAAAACATCAAGAAAAGGAATTTTGTTGTCTGTTTCCCATTCAACTTTAAATTTGATGCTGGGCACTAATGCGTTTAATTTTGAGAGGAATTCATTAAAATTACCCCACTTATTATCCCAAATGTTAGTATGTCATCCACGTATCTCATCCACAGCATGTTTTTGGGTTTTATTGCATTTATTACTGTAGTTTCAAAGTATTCCATGTACAGATTGGCTAAAATAGGACTTAAAGGACTACCCATACTACACCCGAATTTTTGCTTGTAGAATGTATTCCCCGAATGAAAATACGTTATTAGATGCACTAATTCAACTAACTTTATTATTTTGTCAAGTGCCAAAGGGAAATGATCTGAATAAGGGGATAATTTTTCCCTTAAAAAACTGAAGAACGTCCTGTACTGGTACTTTTGTGAATAGGGAGTCTACGTCAAGGCTTAAAAGTTTTATGTTGTGAAGTGGTATATGTGCTTCTCTGAATTTGTGACAAAAGTCTTCCGAATGTTTGATGTGACTGGGAGAAAAAGTGCCCTAAAAAAAGGAGAAAAGGAGGCCAGCTAACCATTTAGAAATTTTGTAATTGAAAGCTCCGGCGCATGAAACGATGGGTCTGAATGGAAGATTGTCTTTGTGAGTTTTGGGAAGACCATAAAAGTAGGGTAATTTAGGATTAATTACTTTAAATTTCTCTAATAGTTCAATACTCTTTTTGTCTTGGCCAATTAATCTTACTTTCCGAAAAAATTCTGTGGAACGTTCTGGAGGGGATTTTTCGTCAGTTTTTCGTAAGTATTTGTGTCGCTAAGGAGTTGGTTGATTTTGTCGAGGTAGAAGTCTTTGTCCATTATTACAATTTTGCCGTCTTTGTCGGATCTACTTATTATAACATCTAACTTTTTTAGCGAGTGGATGGCTATCATGAATCTGCGGGGAACAGGATATTTCTTATGAAGGTCAGTTAAAGCATTTAGTAACACTCCTTTTAAACATATCTCTTCACGGCTGTAGTTTTTGTCAGATATGAATTTATCAAAAGCCACTATGAAGTCTAGGTTGTTTTTGCGGTCTGGCATAAGGGCAAAGGATAAGCCTAAATTTAAAACTAAATGTTGATTTACAGTAAGGGGGTGTTGGATAAGTTTAAAACTTTGTCTTGTTGTTCAAGATTATTCCATGCGCTATTATCTATTAGGTTATTTAACTTGCGTAAAAGTTCCTGTTGGAATGAGTCACGCTATTATAGGCAGCAATGTCGGAACAGAATGAATCAGATACCTGTATACGTGGTTCGTAGTGAGGAGGCGAAGATTAGATTGAGTTCCATATATCACTCTGTGTAGCACGAAGATGTCGTTTCTCGTATTGGTGATTCTTTCTTCCAGGAAAATCTTGTGATAGAGGGAAGGGGTTTGTTTGCAGAGTCCATCTCCCGAATCCGTACATTTTTGGAAGTACTTGTTCTTTGAGGCATTCTTCCAAAAACGTGTTTTTGGTTTTTCAGCCGGTGTAGTCTGTTCAGTTCTTTTTCAAACTTGCGGAAAACTGGCTTGACTTCTGGAAGTGAGTGAAGAATCGTGGAAAGGCGGTTGAATTCCATAATGGGCTGACAATGACTGGTAAAAGTGTTCGTAACAACAGAATTCCATCTAATAAAAGGAGCCCATAAAAACACCAAAATGTAGAGAGAAAAGTACTATATTTCAGAGGATGCTGTCTCTCTCTTCAGGTATATGAATGAGAAAAGTTTACAGAAAAGGTGGTATTTATACCAAGAGATTCGTCCACAAGTAAGCCAATTTAGGTCACCCCCGCTGATAATCTTCCTTTAATCTTCTTAGTGTTGGTTGAATGAACACTGCGTCGACGATGTCCGATGTCCAATTCCCTTTTGAGATGTTCATTACCTGCTTCTCTTTTATTAAGGCCGATTCCATCATTTGACTCTTGTACCGGCAGTTGCTGCTATAAATTACATGTACATATTCCAGTTTATTCTATGGTTATGTTTCATTTATATGGTTGAAAATAGCCGAGTTCTGTTGTCCATACCTAACTGACCGTTTGTGTTGTATTAATCTCTGGGGAAGTGATTTACCTGTAAATCCGATGTAAGACTGGTCACAGTCCTGGCATGGGATCTCATATACCCCAGAGTCTTTGGGCGATGTCTTTTGTTGGACGTTAATCAGGGATTTGGCTAAGGTATTTGGGTAGGTAAATGCAAAAGGGTTGGATTTCCCAAGGGTGTGAGTTACTCTCTTACTCGTCTCCAGGTGGGGAATTTTTATTTTATTGTTGGGTGTGTCTCTGGTCTTGTCTTTAGGGGGTCGGTAGAAAATTACGTTTGCTTTTTGAATTGCTTTCTCAAATTATATGGTCAGGATACTTTAAAGATGAAAGTTGCTTGCGAATTAGTTCAAATTCTTTTTCCAGGAAATCTGGGGAACAAATTCGTAAGGCTCTTAAGAATAGGTTGCTAGCTAGACCTATCTTGATAGTATTGTCATGATAGCTAAAGTAGTGAATATATGAAAGTGAGAACGTTGGTTTTCTGTATATGGTAAATTTGTATTCTGTCGTGTCTCTGATTATTAAAACATCAAGAAAAGGAATTTTGTTGTCTGTTTCCCATTCAACTTTAAATTTGATGCTGGGCACTAATGCGTTTAATTTTGAGAGGAATTCATTAAAATTACCCCACTTATTATCCCAAAATGTTAGTATGTCATCCACGTATCTCATCCACAGCATGTTTTTGGGTTTTATTGCATTTATTACTGTAGTTTCAAAGTATTCCATGTACAGATTGGCTAAAATAGGACTTAAAGGACTACCCATACTACACCCGAATTTTTGCTTGTAGAATGATTCCCGAATGAAAATACGTTATTAGATGCACATAATTCAACTAACTTTATTATTTTGTCAAGTGCCAAAGGGAAATGATCTGAATAAGGGGATAATTTTTTCCCTTAAAAACTGAAGAACGTCCTGTACTGGTACTTTTGTGAATAGGGAGTCTACGTCAAGGCTTAAAAGTTTTTATGTTGTGAAGTGGTATATGTGCTTCTCTGAATTTGTGACAAAAGTCTTCCGAATGTTTGATGTGACTGGGAGAAAAAGTGCCTAAAAAAGGAGAAAGGAGGCCAGCTAACCATTTAGAAATTTTGTAATTGAAAGCTCCGGCGCATGAAACGATGGGTCTGAATGGAAGATTGTCTTTGTGAGTTTTGGGAAGACCATAAAAGTAGGGTAATTTAGGATTAATTACTTTAAATTTCTCTAATAGTTCAATACTCTTTTTGTCTTGGCCAATTAATCTTACTTTCCGAAAAAATTCTGTGGGAACGTTCTGGAGGGGATTTTTCGTCAGTTTTTCGTAAGTATTTGTGTCGCAAAGGAGCTGGTTGATTTGTCGAGGTAGAAGTCTTTGTCCATTATTACAATTTTGCCGTCTTTGTCGGATCTACTTATTATAACATCTAACTTTTTTAGCGAGTGGATGGCTATCATGAATCTGCGGGGAACAGGATATTTCTTATGAAGGTCAGTTAAAGCATTTAGTAACACTCCTTTTAAACATATCTCTTCACGGCTGTAGTTTTTGTCAGATATGAATTTATCAAAAGCCACTATGAAGTCTAGGTTGTTTTTGCGGTCTGGCATAAGGGCAAAGGATAAGCCTAAATTTAAAACTAAATGTTGATTTACAGTAAGGGGGTGTGGATAAGTTTAAAACTTTGTCTTGTTGTTCAAGATTATTCCATGCGCTATTATCTATTAGGTTATTTAACTTGCGTAAAAGTCTGTTGGAATGAGTCACGCTATTATAGGCAGCAATGTCGGAACAGAATGAAATCAGATACCCCTGTATACGTGGTTCGTAGTGAGGAGGCGAAGATTAGATTGAGTTCCATATATCACTCTGTGTAGCACGAAGATGTCGTTTCTCGTATTGGTGATTCTTTCTTCCAGGAAAATCTTGTGTGATAGAGGGAAGGGGTTTGTTTGCAGAGTCCATCTCCCGAATCCGTACATTTTTGGAAGTACTTGTTCTTTGAGGCATTCTTCCAAAAAAGTGTTTTTGGTTTTTCAGCGGTGTAGTCTGCTTCAGTTCTTTTTCAAACTTGCGGAAAACTGGCTTGACTTCTGGAAGTGAGTGAAGAATCGTGGAAAGGCGGTTGAATTCCATAATGGGCTGACAATGACTGGTAAAAGTGTTCTGTAACAACAGAATTCCATCTAATAAAAGAGCCCATAAAAACACCAAAATGTAGAGAGAAAAGTACTATATTTCAAAGACTGCTGTCTCTCTCTTCAGGTATATGAATGAGAAAAGTTTACAGAAAAGGTGGTAGGTTTATATACCAAGAGATTCGTCCACAAGTAAGCCAATTTAGGTCACCCCCCCCCCGCTGATAATCTTCCTTTAATCTTCTTAAGTGTTGGGTTTGAATGAACACTGCGTCGACGATGTCCGATGTCCAATTCCCTTTTGAGATGTTCATTACCTGCTTCTCTTTTATTAAAGGCCGATTCCATCATTTGACTCTTGTCCGCCGGAGTTGCTGCTATAAATTACATGTGACATATTCCAGTTTATTCTATGGTTATGTTCATTTATATGGTTGAAAATAGCCGAGTTCTGTTGTCCATACCTAACTGACCGTTTGTGTTGTATTAAACTCTGGGGAAGTGATTTACCTGTAAATCCGATGTAAGATTGGTCACAGTCCTGGCATGGGATCTCATATACCCCAGAGTCTTTGGGCGATGTCTTTTGTTGGACGTTAATCAGGGATTTGGCTAAGGTATTTGGGTAGGTAAATAGCAAAAGGGTTGGATTTCCCAAGGGTGTGAGTTACTCCTCTTACTCGTCTCCAGGTGGGGAATTTTTATTTTATTGTTGGGTGTGTCTCTGGTCTTGTCTTTAGGGGGTCGGTAGAAAATTACGTTTGCTTTTTGAATTGCTTTCTCAATTATATGGTCAGGATACTTTAAAGATGAAAGTTGCTTGCGAATTAGTTCAAATTCTTTTTCCAGGAAATCTGGGGAACAAATTCGTAAGGCTCTTAAGAATAGGTTGCTAGCTAGACCTATCTTGATAGTATTGTCATGATAGCTAAAGTAGTGAATATATGAAAGTGAGAACTTTGGTTTTCTGTATATGGTAAATTTGTATTCTGTCGTGTCTCTGATTATTAAAACATCAAGAAAAGGAATTTTGTTGTCTGTTTCCCATTCAACTTTAAATTTGATGCTGGGCACTAATGCGTTTAATTTTGAGAGGAATTCATTAAAATTACCCCACTTATTATCCCAAAATGTTAGTATGTCATCCACGTATCTCATCCACAGCATGTTTTTGGGTTTTATTGCATTTATTACTGTAGTTTCAAAGTAGTTCCATGTACAGATTGGCTAAAATAGGACTTAAAGGACTACCCATACTACACCCGAATTTTTGCTTGTAGAATGATTCCCCGAATGAAAATACGTTATTAGATGCACATAATTCAACTAACTTTATTATTTTGTCAAGTGCCAAAGGGAAATGATCTGAATAAGGGGATAATTTTTCCCTTAAAAACTGAAGAACGTCCTGTACTGGTACTTTTGTGAATAGGGAGTCTACGTCAAGGCTTAAAAGTTTTATGTTGTGAAGTGGTATATGTGCTTCTCTGAATTTGTGACAAAAGTCTTCCGAATGTTTGATGTGACTGGGAGAAAAAGTGCTAAAAAAGGAGAAAGGAGGCCAGCTAACCATTTAGAAATTTTGTAATTGAAAGCTCCGGCGCATGAAACGATGGGTCTGAATGGAAGATTGTCTTTGTGAGTTTTGGGAAGACCATAAAAGTAGGGTAATTTTAGGATTAATTACTTTAAATTTCTCTAATAGTTCAATACTCTTTTGTCTTGGCCAATTAATCTTACTTTCCGAAAAAATTCTGTGGGAACGTTCTGGAGGGGATTTTTCGTCAGTTTTTCGTAAGTATTTGTGTCGCTAAGGAGCTGGTTGATTTTGTCGAGGTAGAAGTCTTGTCCATTATTACAATTTTGCCGTCTTTGTCGGATCTACTTATTATAACATCTAACTTTTTTAGCGAGTGGATGGCTATCATGAATCTGCGGGGAACAGGATATTTCTTATGAAGGTCAGTTAAAGCATTTAGTAACACTCCTTTTAAACATATCTCTTCACGGCTGTAGTTTTTTGTCAGATATGAATTTATCAAAAGCCACTATGAAGTCTAGGTTGTTTTTGCGGTCTGGCATAAGGGCAAAGGATAAGCCTAAATTTAAAACTAAATGTTGATTTACAGTAAGGGGGGTGTTGAATAAGTTTAAAACTTTGTCTTGTTGTTCAAGATTATTCCATGCGCTATTATCTATTAGGTTATTTAACTTGCATAAAAGTCTGTTGGAATGAGTCATGCTATTATAGGCAGCAATGTCGGAACAGAATGAACTCATAATTACCTGTATACGTGGTTCGTAGTGAGGAGGCGAAGATTAGATTGAGTTCCATATATCACTCTGCGTAGCACGAAGATGTCGTTTCTCGTATTGGTGATTCTTTCTTCCAGGAAAATCTTGTGTGATAGAGGGAAGGGGTTTGTTTGCAGAGTCCATCTCCCGAATCCGTACATTTTTGGAAGTACTTGTTCTTTGAGGCATTCTTCCAAAAGTGTTTTTGGTTTTTCAGCTGGTGTAGTCTGTTCAGTTCTTTTTCAAACTTGCGGAAAACTGGCTTGACTTCTGGAAGTGAGTGAAGAATCGTGGAAAGGCGGTTGAATTCCATAATGGGCTGACAATGACTGGTAAAAGTGTTCTGTGAACAACAAAAATTACCATCTAATAAAAGGAGCCCATAAAAAACAAAACCAAAAATGTAGAGAGAAAAAGTACTATATTTCAGAGACTGCTGTCTCTCTCTTCAGGTATATGAATGAGAAAAGTTTACAGAAAAGGTGGTATTTATACCAAGAGATTCGTCCACAAGTAAGCCAATTTAGGTCACCCCCGCTGATAATCTTCCTTTAATCTTCTTAAGCGTTGGTTGAATGAACACTGCGTCGACGATGTCCGATGTCCAATTCCCTTTTGAGATGTTCATTACCTGCTTCTCTTTTATTAAGGCCGATTCCATCATTTGACTCTTGTACCGGCAGTTGCTGCTATAAATTACATGTGACATATTCCAGTTTATTCTATGGTTATGTTCATTTATATGGTTGAAAATAGCCGAGTTCTGTTGTCCATACCTAACTGACCGTTTGTGTTGTATTAATCTCTGGGGAAGTGATTTACCTGTAATCCGATGTAAGACTGGTCACAGTCCTGGCATGGGATCTCATATACCCCAGAGTCTTTGGCGATGTCTTTTGTTGGACGTTAATCAGGGATTTGGCTAAGGTATTTGGGTAGGTAAATGCAAAAGGGTTGGATTTCCCAAGGGTGTGAGTTACTCTCTTACTCGTCTCCAGGTGGGGAATTTTTATTTTATTGTTGGGTGTGTCTCTGGTCTTGTCTTTAGGGGGTCGGTAGAAAATTACGTTGCTTTTTGAATTGCTTTCTCAATTATATGGTCAGGATACTTTAAAGATGAAAGTTGCTTGCGAATTAGTTCAAATTCTTTTTCAGGAAATCTGGGGAACAAATTCGTAAGGCTCTTAAGAATAGGTTGCTAGCTAGACCTATCTTGATAGTATTGTCATGATAGCTAAAGTAGTGAATATATGAAAGTGAGAACGTTGGTTTTCTGTATATGGTAAATTTGTATTCTGTCGTGTCTCTGATTATTAAAACTCAAGAAAAGGAATTTTGTTGTCTGTTTCCCATTCAACTTTAAATTTGATGCTGGGCACTAATGCGTTTAATTTTGAGAGGAATTCATTAAAATTACCCCACTTATTATCCCAAAATGTGTTAGTATGTCATCCACGTATCTCATCCACAGCATGTTTTTGGGTTTTATTGCATTTATTACTGTAGTTTCAAGTATTCCATGTACAGATTGGCTAAAATAGGACTTAAAGGACTACCCATACTACACCCGAATTTTTGCTTGTAGAATGATTCCCCGAATGAAAATACGTTATTAGATGCACATAATTCAACTAACTTATTATTTTGTCAAGTGCCAAAGGGAAATGATCTGAATAAGGGGATAATTTTTCCCTTAAAAACTGAAGAACGTCCTGTACTGGTACTTTTGTGAATAGGGAGTCTACGTCAAGGCTTAAAAGTTTTATGTTGTGAAGTGGTATATGTGCTTCTCTGAATTTGTGACAAAAGTCTTCCGAATGTTTTGATGTGACTGGGAGAAAAAGTGCCTAAAAAAGGAGAAAGGAGGCCAGCTAACCATTTAGAAATTTTGTAATTGAAAGCTCCGGCGCATGAAACGATGGGTCTGAATGGAAGATTGTCTTTGTGAGTTTTTGGGAAGACCATAAAAGTAGGGTAATTTAGGATTAATTACTTTAAATTTCTCTAATAGTTTCAATACTCTTTTTGTCTTGGCCAATTAATCTTACTTTCCGAAAAAATCTGTGGACGTTCTGGAGGGATTTTCGTCAGTTTTTCGTAAGTATTTGTGTCGCAAAGGAGCTGGTTGATTTGTCGAGGTAGAAGTCTTTGTCCATTATTACAATTTTGCCGTCTTTGTCGGATCTACTTATTATAACATCTAACTTTTTTTAGCGAGTGGATGGCTATCATGAATCTGCGGGGAACAGGATATTTCTTATGAAGGTCAGTTAAAGCATTTAGTAACACTCCTTTTAAAACATATCTCTTCACGGCTGTAGTTTTTGTCAGATATGAATTTATCAAAAGCCACTATGAAGTCTAGGTTGTTTTTGCGGTCTGGCATAAGGGCAAAGGATAAGCCTAAATTTAAAACTAAATGTTGATTTACAGTAAGGGGGGTGTTGGATAAGTTTAAAACTTTGTCTTGTTGTTCAAGATTATTCCATGCGCTATTATCGATTAGGTTATTTACTTGCGTAAAAGTCTGTTGGAATGAGTCACGCTATTATAGGCAGCAATGTCGGAAAAACAGAATGAAATCAGATACCTGTATACGTGGTTCGTAGTGAGGAGGCGAAGATTAGATTGAGTTCCATATATCACTCTGTGTAGCACGAAGATGTCGTTTCTCGTATTGGTGATTCTTTCTTCCAGGAAAATCTTGTGTGATAGAGGGAAGGGGTTTGTTTGCAGAGTCCATCTCCCGAATCCGTACATTTTTGGAAGTACTTGTTTCTTGAGGCATTCTTCCAAAAAGTGTTTTTGGTTTTTCAGCCGGTGTAGTCTGTTCAGTTCTTTTTCAAACTTGCGGAAAACTGGCTTGACTTCTGGAAGTGAGTGAAGAATCGTGGAAAGGCGGTTGAATTCCATAATGGGCTGACAATGACTGGTAAAAGTGTTCTGTAACAACAGAATTCCATCTAATAAAAGGAGCCCATAAAACACCAAAATGTAGAGAGAAAAAGTACTATATTTCAAGACTGCTGTCTCTCTCTTCAGGTATATGAATGAGAAAAGTTTACAGAAAAGGCTTGGTATTGTATAAAATACCAAGAGATTCGTCCACAAGTAGCCAATTTAGGTCACTCCCCCCGCTGATAATCTTCCTTTAATCTTCTTAAGTGTTGGTTGAATGAACACTGCGTCGACGATGTCCGATGTCCAATTCCCTTTTGAGATGTTCATTACCTGCTTCTCTTTTATTAAGGCCGATTCCATCATTTGACTCTTGTACCGGCAGTTGCTGCTATAAATTACATGTGACATATTCCAGTTTATTCTATGGTTATGTTCATTTATATGGTTGAAAATAGCCGAGTTCTGTTTGTCCATACCTAATAACTGACCGTTTGTGTTGTATTAAACTCTGGGGAAGTGATTTACCTGTAAATCCGATGTAAGATTGGTCACAGTCCTGGCATGGGATCTCATATACCCCAGAGTCTTTGGGCGATGTCTTTTGTTGGACGTTAATCAGGGATTTGGCTAAGGTATTTGGGTAGGTAAATGCAAAAGGGTTGGATTTCCCAAGGGTGTGAGTTACTCTCTTACTCGTCTCCAGGTAGGGAATTTTTATTTTATTGTTGGGTGTGTCTCTGGTCTTGTCTTTAGGGGGTCGGTAGAAAATTACCGTTTGCTTTTTGAATTGCTTTCTCAATTATAGGTCAGGATACTTTAAAGATGAAAGTTGCTTGCGAATTAGTTCAAATTCTTTTTCCAGGAAATCTGGGGAACAAATTCGTAAGGCTCTTAAGAATAGGTTGCTAGCTAGACCTATCTTGATAGTATTGTCATGATAGCTAAAGTAGTGAATATATGAAAGTGAGAACTTTGGTTTTCTGTATATGGTAAATTTGTATTCTGTCGTGTCTCTGATTATTAAAACATCAAGAAAAGGAATTTTGTTGTCTGTTTCCCATTCAACTTTAAATTTGATGCTGGGCACTAATGCGTTTAATTTTGAGAGGAATTCATTAAAATTACCCCACTTATTATCCCAAATGTTAGTATGTCATCCACGTATCTCATCCACAGCATGTTTTTGGGTTTTATTGCATTTATTACTGTAGTTTCAAAGTATTCCATGTACAGATTGGCTAAAATAGGACTTAAAGGACTACCCATACTACAACCCGAATTTTTGCTTGAGAATGATTCCCCGAATGAAAATACGTTATTAGATGCACATAATTCAACTAACTTTATTATTTTGTCAAGTGCCAAAGGGAAATGATCTGAATAAGGGGATAATTTTTCCCTTAAAAACTGAAGAACGTCCTGTACTGGTACTTTTGTGAATAGGGAGTCTACGTCAAGGCTTAAAAGTTTTATGTTGTGAAGTGGTATATGTGCTTCTCTGAATTTGTGACAAAAGTCTTCCGAATGTTTGATGTGACTGGGAGAAAAAAGTGCTAAAAAGGAGAAAGGAGCCAGCTAACCATTTAGAAATTTTGTAATTGAAAGCTCCGGCGCATGAAACGATGGGTCTGAATGGAAGATTGTCTTTGTGAGTTTTGGGAAGACCATAAAAGTAGGGTAATTTAGGATTAATTACTTTAAATTTCTCTAATAGTTCAATACTCTTTTTGTCTTGGCCAATTAATCTTACTTTCCGAAAAAATTCTGTGGAACGTTCTGGAGGGGATTTTTCGTCAGTTTTTTCGTAAGTATTTGTGTCGCTAAGGAGCTGGTTGATTTTGTCGAGGTAGACGTCTTTGTCCATTATTACAATTTTGCCGTCTTTGTCGGATCTACTTATTATAAACATCTAACTTTTTTAGCGAGTGGATGGCTATCATGAATCTGCGGGGAACAGGATATTTCTTATGAAGGTCAGTTAAAGCATTTAGTAACACTCCTTTTAAACATATCTCTTCACGGCTGTAGTTTTTGTCAGATATGAATTTATCAAAAGCCACTATGAAGTCTAGGTTGTTTTTGCGGTCTGGCATAAGGGCAAAGGATAAGCCTAAATTTAAAACTAAATGTTGATTTACAGTAAGGGGGGTGTTGAATAAGTTTTAAAACTTTGTCTTGTTGTTCAAGATTATTCCATGCGCTATTATCTATTAGGTTATTTAACTTGCATAAAAGTCTGTTGGAATGAGTCATGCTATTATAGGCAGCAATGTCGGAACAGAATGAAATCAGATACCTGTATACGTGGTTCGTAGTGAGGAGGCGAAGATTAGATTGAGTTCCATATATCACTCTGCGTAGCACGAAGATGTCGTTTCTCGTATTGGTGATTCTTTCTTCCAGGAAAATCTTGTGTGATAGAGGGAAGGGGTTTGTTTGCAGAGTCCATCTCCCGAATCCGTACATTTTTGAAGTACTTGTTCTTTGAGGCATTCTTCCAAAAAGTGTTTTTGGTTTTTTCAGCTGGTGTAGTCCTGTTCAGTTCTTTTTCAAACTTGCGGAAAACTGGCTTGACTTCTGGAAGTGAGTGAAGAATCGTGGAAAGGCGGTTGAATTCCATAATGGGCTGACAATGACTGGTAAAAGTGTTCTGTACAACAAAATTCCATCTAATAAAAGGAGCCCATAAAAACACCAAAATGTAGAGAGAAAAGTACTATATTTCAGAGACTGCTCTCTCTCTTCAGGTATATGAATGAGAAAAGTTTACAGAAAAGGTGGTATTTATACCAAGAGATTCGTCCACAAGTAAGCCAATTAGGTCACCCCCGCTGATAATCTTCCTTTAATCTTCTTAAGTGTTGGTTGAATGAACACTGCGTCGACGATGTCCGATGTCCAATTCCCTTTTGAGATGTTCATTAACCTCCCCACCCCCCCCCCCCCCCCACCCCTCCCCGCTTCTTTTCTTTTCTTAAGGCCGATTCCAATATAATTGAAAAGAAAGCATTCAAAAGCAAACGTAATTTCTACCGACCCCCTAAAGACAAGACCAGAGGACACACCCAACAATAAAATAAAAATTCCCCACCTGGAGACGATTAAGAGAGTAACTCACACCCTTGGGAAATCCAACCCTTTTGCATTTACCTACCCAAATACCTTAGCCAAATCCCTGATTAACGTCCAACAAAAGACATCGCCCAAAGACTCTGGGTATATGAGCTCCCATGCCAGGACTGTGACCAATCTTACATCGGATTTACAGGTAAATCACTTCCCCAGAGATAAATACAACACAAACGGTCAGTTAGGTATGGACAACAGAACTCGGCTATTTTCAACCATATAAATGAACATAACCATAGAATAAACTGGAATATGTCACATGTAATTTATAGCAGCAACTGCCGGTACAAGAGTCAAATGATGGAATCGGCCTTAATAAAAGAGAAGCAGGTAATGAACATCTCAAAAGGGAATTGGACATCGGACATCGTCGACGCAGTGTTCATTCAACCGACGCTTAAGAAGATTAAAGGAAGATTATCAGCGGGGGTGACCTAAATTGGCTTACTTGTGGACGAATCTCTTGGTATAAATACCAACCTTTTCTGTAAACTTTTCTCATTCATATACCTGAAGAGAGAGACAGCAGTCTCTGAAATATAGTACTTTTCTCTCTACATTTTGGTGTTTTTATGGGCTCCTTTTATTAGATGGAATTCTGTTGTTACAGAACACTTTTACCAGTCATTGTCAGCCCATTATGGAATTCAACCGCCTTTCCACGATTCTTCACTCACTTCCAGAAGTCAAGCCAGTTTTACCGCAAGTTTGAAAAAGAACTGAACAGACTACACGGCTGAAAACCAAAACACTTTTTGGAAGAATGCCTCAAAGAACAAGTACTTCCAAAAATGTACGGATTCGGGAGATGGACTCTGCAAACAAACCCCTTCCCTCTATCACACAGATTTTCCTGGAAGAAAGAATCACCAATACGAGAAACGCATCCTTCGTGCTACGCTGAGTGATATATGGAACTCAATCTAATCTTCGCCTCCTCACTACGAACCACGTATACAGGTATCTGATTTCATTCTGTTCCGACATTGCTGCCTATAATAGCGTGACTCATTCCAACAGACTTTTACGCAAGTTAAATAACCTAATAGATAATAGCGCATGGAATAATCTTGAACAACAAGACAAAGTTTTAAACTTATCCAACACCCCCCTTACTGTAAATCAACATTTAGTTTTAAATTAGGCTTATCCTTTGCCCTTATGCCAGACCGCAAAAACAACCTAGACTTCATAGTGGCTTTTGATAAATTCATATCTGACAAAAACTACAGCCGTGAAGAGATAGTTTAAAAGGAGTGTTACTAAATGCTTTAACTGACCTTCATAAGAAATATCCTGTTTCCCCGCAGATTCATGATAGCCATCCACTCGCTAAAAAAGTTAGATGTTATAATAAGTAGATCCGACAAAGACGGCAAAATTGTAATAATGGACAAAGACTTCTACCTCGACAAAATCAACCAGCTCCTTAGCGACACAAATACTTACGAAAAACTGACGAAAATCCCCTCCAGAACGTTCCCACAGAATTTTTTCGGAAAGTAAGATTAATTGGCCAAGACAAAAAGAGTATTGAACTATTAGAGAAATTTTAAAGTAATTAATCCTAAATACCCTACTTTTATGGTCTTCCCAAAACTCACAAAGACAATCTTCCATTCAGACCCATCGTTTCATGCGCCGGAGCTTTCAATTACAAAATTTCTAAATGGTTAGCTGGCCTCCTTTCTCCTTTTTTAGGCACTTTTTCTCCCAGTCACATCAAACATTCGGAAGACTTTTGTCACAAATTCAGAGAAGCACATATACCACTTCACAACATAAAACTTTTAAGCCTTGACGTAGACTCCCTATTCACAAAAGTACCAGTACAGGACGTTCTTCAGTTTTTAAGGGAAAAATTATCCCTTATTCAGATCATTTCCCTTTGGCACTTGACAAAATAATAAAGTTAGTTGAATTATGTGCATCTAATAACGTATTTTCATTCGGGGAATCATTCTACAAGCAAAAATTCGGGTGTAGTATGGGTAGTCCTTTAAGTCCTATTTTAGCAATCTGTACATGGAATACTTTGAAACTACAGTAATAAATGCAATAAAACCCAAAAACATGCTGTGGATGAGATACGTGGATGACATACTAACATTTTGGGATAATAAGTGGGGTAATTTTAATGAATTCCTCTCAAAATTAAACGCATTAGTGCCCAGCATCAAATTTAAAGTTGAATGGGAAACAGACAACAAAATTCCTTTTCTTGATGTTTTAATAATCAGAGACACGACAGAATACAAATTTACCATATACAGAAAACCACGTTCTCACTTTCATATATTCACTACTTTAGCTATCATGACAATACTATCAAGATAGGTCTAGCTAGCAACCTATTCTTAAGAGCCTTACGAATTTGTTCCCCAGATTTCCTGGAAAAGAATTTGAACTAATTCGCAAGCAACTTCATCTTTAAAGTATCCTGACCATATAATTGAGAAAGCAATTCAAAAAGCAAACGTAATTTTCTACCGACCCCCTAAAGACAAGACCAGAGACACCCAACAATAAAATAAAAATTCCCCACCTGGAGACGATTAAGAGAGTAACTCACACCCTTGGGAAATCCAACCCTTTTGCATTTACCTACCCAAATACCTTAGCCAAATCCCTGATTAACGTCCAACAAAAGAACAATCGCCCAAAGACTCTGGGTATATGAGATCCCATGCCAGGACTGTGACCAGTCTTACATCGGATTTACAGGTAAATCACTTCCCCAGAGATTAATACAACACAAACGGTCAGTTAGGTATGGACAACAGAACTCGGCTATTTTCAACCATATAAATGAACATAACCATAGAATAAACTGGAATATGTCACATGTAATTTATAGCAGCAACTGCCGGTACAAGAGTCAAATGATGGAATCGGCCTTAATAAAAGAGAAGCAGGTAATGAACATCTCAAAAGGGAATTGGACATCGGACATCGTCGACGCAGTGTTCATTCAACCAACACTTAAGAAGATTAAAGGAAGATTATCAGCGGGGGTGACCTAAATTGGCTTACTTGTGGACGAATCTCTTGGTATAAATACCACCTTTTCTGTAAACTTTTCTCATTCATATACCTGAAGAGAGAGACAGCAGTCTCTGAAATATAGTACTTTTCTCTCTACATTTTGGTGTTTTTATGGGCTCCTTTTATTAGATGGAATTCTGTTGTTACAGAACACTTTTACCAGTCATTGTCAGCCCATTATGGAATTCAACCGCCTTTCCACGATTCTTCACTCACTTCCAGAAGTCAAGCCAGTTTTTCCGCAAGTTTGAAAAAGAACTGAACAGACTACACCAGCTGAAAAACCAAAAACACTTTTTGGTTAAGAATGCCTCAAAGAACAAGTACTTCCAAAAATGTACGGATTCGGGAGATGGACTCTGCAAACAAACCCCTTCCCTCTATCACACAAGATTTTCCTGGAAGAAAGAATCACCAATACGAGAAACGACATCTTCGTGCTACGCAGAGTGATATATGGAACTCAATCTAATCTTCGCCTCCTCACTACGAACCACGTATACAGGTATCTGATTTCATTCTGTTCCGACATTGCTGCCTATAATAGCATGACTCATTCCAACAGACTTTTATGCAAGTTAAATAACCTAATAGATAATAGCGCATGGAATAATCTTGAACAACAAGACAAAGTTTTTAAACTTATCCAACACCCCCCTTACTGTAAATCAACATTTAGTTTTAAATTTAGGCTTATCCTTTGCCCTTATGCCAGACCGCAAAAACAACCTAGACTTCATAGTGGCTTTTGATAAATTCATATCTGACAAAAACTACAGCCGTGAAGAGATATGTTTAAAAGGAGTGTTACTAAATGCTTTAACTGACCTTCATAAGAAATATCCTGTTCCCCGCAGATTCATGATAGCCATCCACTCGCTAAAAAAGTAGATCCGACAAAGACGGCAAAATTGTAATAATGGACAAAGACTTCTACCTCGACAAAATCAACCAGCTCCTTAGCGACACAAATACTTACGAAAAACTGACGAAAAATCCCCTCCAGAACGTTCCCACAGAATTTTTTCGGAAAGTAAGATTAATTGGCCAAGACAAAAGAGTATTGAACTATTAGAGAAATTTAAAGTAATTAATCCTAAATTACCCTACTTTTATGGTCTTCCCAAAACTCACAAAGACAATCTTCCATTCAGACCCATCGTTTCATGCGCCGGAGCTTTCAATTACAAAATTTCTAAATGGTTTAGCTGGCCTCCTTTCTCCTTTTTTAGGCACTTTTTCTCCCAGTCACATCAAACATTCGGAAGACTTTTGTCACAAATTCAGAGAAGCACATATACCACTTCACAACATAAAACTTTTAAGCCTTGACGTAGACTCCCTATTCACAAAAGTACCAGTACAGGACGTTCTTCAGTTTTTAAGGGAAAAATTATCCCCTTATTCAGATCATTTCCCTTTGGCACTTGACAAAATAATAAAGTTAGTTGAATTATGTGCATCTAATAAAAAACGTATTTTCATTCGGGGAATCATTCTACAAGCAAAAATTCGGGTGTAGTATGGGTAGTCCTTTAAGTCCTATTTTAGCCAATCTGTACATGGAATACTTTGAAACTACAGTAATAAATGCAATAAAACCCAAAAAACATGCTGTGGATGAGATACGTGGATGACATACTAAAACATTTTGGGATAATAAGTGGGGTAATTTTAATGAATTCCTCTCAAAATTAAACGCATTAGTGCCCAGCATCAAATTTAAAGTTGAATGGGAAACAGACAACAAAATTCCTTTTCTTGATGTTTTAATAATCAGAGACACGACAGAATACAAATTTACCATATACAGAAAACCAAAGTTCTCACTTTCATATATTCACTACTTTTAGCTATCATGACAATACTATCAAGATAGGTCTAGCTAGCAACCTATTCTTAAGAGCCTTACGAATTTGTTCCCCAGATTTCCTGGAAAAAGAATTTGAACTAATTCGCAAGCAACTTTCATCTTTAAAGTATCCTGACCATATAATTGAGAAAGCAATTCAAAAAGCAAACGTAATTTTCTACCGACCCCCTAAGACAAGACCAGAGACACACCCAACAATAAAATAAAAATTCCCCACCTGGAGACGAGTAAGAGAGTAACTCACACCCTGGGAATCCAACCCTTTTGCATTTACCTACCCAAATACCTTAGCCAAATCCCTGATTAACGTCCAACAAAAGACATCGCCCAAAGACTCTGGGGTATATGAGATCCCATGCCAGGACTGTGACCAATCTTACATCGGATTTACAGGTAAATCACTTCCCCAGAGTTTAATACAACACAAACGGTCAGTTAGGTATGGACAACAGAACTCGGCTATTTTCAACCATATAAATGAACATAACCATAGAATAAACTGGAATATGTCACATGTAATTTATAGCAGCAACTGCCGGTACAAGAGTCAAATGATGGAATCGGCCTTAATAAAAGAGAAGCAGGTAATGAACATCTCAAAAGGGAATTGGACATCGGACATCGTCGACGCAGTGTTCATTCAAACCCAACACTTAAGAAGATTAAAGGAAGATTATCAGCGGGGTGACCTAAATTGGCTTACTTGTGGACGAATCTCTTGGTATAAATACCACCTTTTCTGTAAACTTTTCTCATTCATATACCTGAAGAGAGAGACAGCAGTCTCTGAAATATAGTACTTTTCTCTCTACATTTTGGTGTTTTTATGGGCTCCTTTTATTAGATGGAATTCTGTTGTTACAGAACACTTTTACCAGTCATTGTCAGCCCATTATGGAATTCAACCGCCTTTCCACGATTCTTCACTCACTTCCAGAAGTCAAGCCAGTTTTCCGCAGTTTGAAAAAGAACTGAACAGACTACACCGGCTGAAAAACCAAAAACACTTTTTGGAAGAATGCCTCAAAGAACAAGTACTTCCAAAAATGTACGGATTCGGGAGATGGACTCTGCAAACAAACCCCTTCCCTCTATCACACAAGATTTTCCTGGAAGAAAGAATCACCAATACGAGAAACGACATCTTCGTGCTACACAGAGTGATATATGGAACTCAATCTAATCTTCGCCTCCTCACTACGAACCACGTATACAGGTATCTGATTTCATTCTGTTCCGACATTGCTGCCTATAATAGCGTGACTCATTCCAACAGACTTTTACGCAAGTTAAATAACCTAATAGATAATAGCGCATGGAATAATCTTGAACAACAAGACAAAGTTTTAAACTTATCCAACACCCCCCTTACTGTAAATCAACATTTAGTTTTAAATTTAGGCTTATCCTTTGCCCTTATGCCAGACCGCAAAAACAACCTAGACTTCATAGTGGCTTTTGATAAATTCATATCTGACAAAAACTACAGCCGTGAAGAGATATGTTTAAAAGGAGTGTTACTAAATGCTTTAACTGACCTTCATAAGAAATATCCTGTTCCCCGCAGATTCATGATAGCCATCCACTCGCTAAAAAAGTTAGATGTTATAATAAGTAGATCCGACAAAGACGGCAAAATTGTAATAATGGACAAAGACTTCTACCTCGACAAAATCAACCAGCTCCTTAGCGACACAAATACTTACGAAAAACTGACGAAAAATCCCCTCCAGAACGTTCCCACAGAATTTTTTCGGAAAGTAAGATTAATTGGCCAAGACAAAAGAGTATTGAACTATTAGAGAAATTTAAAGTAATTAATCCTAAATTACCCTACTTATATGGTCTTCCCAAAACTCACAAAGACAATCTTCCATTCAGACCCATCGTTTCATGCGCCGGAGCTTTCAATTACAAAATTTCTAAATGGTTAGCTGGCCTCCTTTCTCCTTTTTTAGGCACTTTTTCTCCCAGTCACATCAAACATTCGGAAGACTTTTGTCACAAATTCAGAGAAGCACATATCCCACTTCACAACATAAAACTTTTAAGCCTTGACGTAGACTCCCTATTCACAAAAGTACCAGTACAGGACGTTCTTCAGTTTTTAAGGGAAAAATTATCCCCTTATTCAGATCATTTCCCTTTGGCACTTGACAAAATAATAAAGTTAGTTGAATTATGTGCATCTAATAACGTATTTTCATTCGGGGAATCATTCTACAAGCAAAAATTCGGGTGTGAGTATGGGTAGTCCTTTAAGTCCTATTTTAGCCAATCTGTACATGGAATACTTTGAAACTACAGTAATAAATGCAATAAAACCCAAAAACATGCTGTGGATGAGATACGTGGATGACATACTAACATTTTGGGATAATAAGTGGGGTAATTTTAATGAATTCCTCTCAAAATTAAACGCATTAGTGCCCAGCATCAAATTTAAAGTTGAATGGGAAACAGACAACAAAATTCCTTTTCTTGATGTTTTAATAATCAGAGACACGACAGAATACAAATTTACCATATACAGAAAACCAACGTTCTCACTTCATATATTCACTACTTTAGCTATCATGACAATACTATCAAGATAGGTCTAGCTAGCAACCTATTCTTAAGAGCCTTACGAATTTGTTCCCCAGATTTCCTGGAAAAAGAATTTGAACTAATTCGCAAGCAACTTTCATCTTTAAAGTATCCTGACCTATAATGAGAAAGCAATTCAAAAAGCAACGTAATTTTCTACCGACCCCCTAAAGACAAGACCAGAGACACACCCAACAATAAAATAAAAATTCCCCACCTGGAGACGATTAAGAGAGTAACTCACACCTTGGGAATATCCAACCGTTTTGCATTTACCTCACCCAAATACCTTAGCCAAATCCCTGATTAACGTCCAACAAAAGACATCGCCCAAAGACTCTGGGGTATATGAGATCCCATGCCAGGACTGTGACCAATCTTACATCGGATTTACAGGTAAATCACTTCCCCAGAGATTAATACAACACAAACGGTCAGTTAGGTATGGACAACAGAACTCGGCTATTTTCAACCATATAAATGAACATAACCATAGAATAAACTGGAATATGTCACATGTAATTTATAGCAGCAACTGCCGTACAAGAGTCAAATGATGGAATCGGCCCTTATAAAAGAGAAGCAGGTAATGAACATCTCAAAAGGGAATTGGACATCGGACATCGTCGACGCAGTGTTCATTCAACCAACACTTAAGAAGATTAAAGAAGATTATCAGCGGGGGTGACCTAAATTGCTTACTTGTGGACGAATCTCTTGGTATAAATACCACCTTTTCTGTAAACTTTTCTCATTCATATACCTGAAGAGAGAGACAGCAGTTCTCTGAAATATAGTACTTTTCTCTCTACATTTTGGTGTTTTTATGGGCTCCTTTTATTAGATGGAATTCTGTTGTTACAGAACACTTTTACCAGTCATTGTCAGCCCATTATGGAATTCAACCGCCTTTCCACGATTCTTCACTCACTTCCAGAAGTCAAGCCAGTTTTCCGCAAGTTTGAAAAAGAACTGAACAGACTACACCGGCTGAAAAACCAAAACACTTTTTGGAAGAATGCCTCAAAGAACAAGTACTTCCAAAAATGTACGGATTCGGGAGATGGACTCTGCAAACAAACCCCTTCCCTCTATCACACAAGATTTTCCTGGAAGAAAGAATCACCAATACGGAGAAACGACATCTTCGTGCTACGCAGAGTGATATATGGAACTCAATCTAATCTTCGCCTCCTCACTACGAACCACGTATACAGGTATCTGATTTCATTCTGTTCCGACATTGCTGCCTATAATAGCGTGACTCATTCCAACAAACTTTTACGCAAGTTAAATAACCTAATAGATAATAGCGCATGGAATAATCTTGAACAACAAGACAAAGTTTTAAACTTATCCAACACCCCCCTTACTGTAAATCAACATTTAGTTTTAAATTTTTTTAGGCTTATCCTTTGCCCTTATGCCAGACCGCAAAAACAACCTAGACTTCATAGTGGCTTTTGATAAATTCATATCTGACAAAAACTACAGCCGTGAAGAGATATGTTTAAAAGGAGTGTTACTAAATGCTTTAACTGACCTTCATAAGAAATATCCTGTTCCCCGCAGATTCATGATAGCCATCCACTCGCTAAAAAAGTTAGATGTTGTAATAAGTAGATCCGACAAAGACGGCAAAATTGTAATAATGGACAAAGACTTCTACCTCGACAAAATCAACCAGCTCCTTAGCGACACAAATACTTACGAAAAACTGACGAAAAATCCCCTCCAGAACGTTCCCACAGAATTTTTTCGGAAAGTAAGATTAATGGCCAAGACAAAAAGAGTATTGAACTATTAGAGAAATTTAAAGTAATTAATCCTAAATTACCCTACTTTTATGGTTCCCAAAACTCACAAAGACAATCTTCCATTCAGACCATCGTTTCATGCGCCGGAGCTTTCAATTACAAAATTTCTAAATGGTTAGCTGGCCTCCTTTCTCCTTTTTTAGGCACTTTTTCTCCCAGTCACATCAAACATTCGGAAGACTTTTGTCACAAATTCAGAGAAGCACATATACCACTTCACAACATAAAACTTTTAAGCCTTGACGTAGACTCCCTATTCACAAAAGTACCAGTACAGGACGTTCTTCAGTTTTTAAGGGAAAAATTATCCCCTTATTCAGATCATTTCCCTTTGGCACTTGACAAAATAATAAAGTTAGTTGAATTATGTGCATCTAAAATAACGTATTTTCATTCGGGGAATCATTCTACAAGCAAAAATTCGGGTGTAGTATGGGTAGTCCTTTAAGTCCTATTTTTAGCCAATCTGTACATGGAATACTTTGAAATTACAGTAATAAATGCAATAAAACCCAAAAACATGCTGTGGATGAGATACGTGGATGACATACTAACATTTTGGGATAATAAGTGGGGTAATTTTAATGAATTCCTCTCAAAATTAAACGCATTAGTGCCCAGCATCAAATTTAAAGTTGAATGGGAAACAGACAACAAAATTCCTTTTCTTGATGTTTTAATAATCAGAGACACGACAGAATACAAATTTACCATATACAGAAAACCAACGTTCTCACTTTCATATATTCACTACTTTAGCTATCATGACAATACTATCAAGATAGGTCTAGCTAGCAACCTATTCTTGAAGAGCCTTACGAATTTGTTCCCTAGATTTCCTGGAAAAAGAATTTGAACTAATTCGCAAGCAACTTTCATCTTTAAAGTATCCTGACCATATAATTGAGAAAGCAATTCAAAAAGCAAAAGTAATTTTCTACCGACCCCCTAAAGACAAGACCAGAGACACACCCAACAATAAAATAAAAATTCCCCACCTGGAGACGATTAAGAGAGTAACTCACACCCTTGGGAAATCCAACCCTTTTGCATTTACCTACCACCCAAATACCTTAGCCAAATCCCTGATTAACGTCCAACAAAAGACATCGCCCAAAGACTCTGGGGTATATGAGATCCCATGCCAGGACTGTGACCAATCTTACATCGGATTTACAGGTAAATCACTTCCCCAGAGATTAATACAACACAAACGGTCAGTTAGGTATGGACAACAGAACTCGGCTATTTTCAACCATATAAATGAACATAACCATAGAATAAACTGGAATATGTCACATGTAATTTATAGCAGCAAACTGCCGGTACAAGAGTCAAATGATGGAATCGGCCTTAATAAAAGAGAAGCAGGTAATGAACATCTCAAAAGGGAATTGGACATCGGACATCGTCGACGCAGTGTTCATTCAACCAACCACTTAAGAAGATTAAAGGAAGATTATCAGCGGGGGTGACCTAAATTGGCTTACTTGTGGACGAATCTCTTGGTATAAATACCAACCTTTTCTGTAAACTTTTCTCATTCATATACCTGAAGAGAGAGACAGCAGTCTCTGAAATATAGTACTTTTCTCTCTACACATTTTGGTGTTTTTATGGGCTCCTTTTATTAGATATATATATATATATATATATATATATATATATATATATATATATATATATATATATGTATGATGTATGCATATATATATATATATATATATATATATATATATATATATATATATATATATATATATATATATATATATATATATATGAATAACTTGATCACAAAGTATATAAAATGTGATGCAATGTATAAATAAAGGTTTTGCACGGAGGAAAATGAAAGGCAAGAGAGCCAAGAACTTTTGGTCTAACACGACCCTTTACTTAGGCACAACTGATCATACAGAGCAAAAACATAGTAATAGTAGGCTAATATCCAAACTGACATTACAAGATTAGCATAAGGTCTATTTCACTTTACAGAAACAAGAAAACGCCTGAGGGCAAGATTAACGACTTTTAGGCAGCCACACCTTGGAGGAGCACACACATGGTCAACAGATGATTCATCCAGAAAACAAAACATTTTGAAAAACAAGGAGGCATATACGACTTAGTAACATGAAATTTATAAAAATATTCCAAAAATAAGTGAAAAGACGAAAATAGGATATAAATATAGCGAGCAAGAGAGAGAGAGAGAGAGATAATAACTATATACATGTGGGACTAATGAATTAGTAGTTCATTTATTTAAGGTCCTTCTAAACATTTTACAAATATATGGGTCCAAATGGTACTATCCCAGACTAAGATTTAGGTTGTTTTTATTAGTGATTTGTATAATTGCTGATTCCAGTAAATTTCTTGAAACATAATCATTAGACCTAGCAATTACAGAGGTTTCGCCTCAATTTATACTTGACTGACCGATGTAAAAAGATGGGCAATCCTTACAAGGAATTTTGTAAATTATGTTGTTATTTGTTACGGGACTATTCTTAATTAGCATATCTTTAAAGGTATTGTTATAAGAGAACACTATATTATCATTAAACGATTTAAATATTGATTTTCTGGTTTCAAATCCACGAAGGTAAGGCAAGCTAAGTACATTTTTAGGGGTTTCTTTTTCATTACTAGCAACACTATAAAACTTTTAATGAGCTTTTGATAACATAAATCAATTATATGAGGTGGGTAGCAGAGATCGTTTCCTTTTTTTTTTATGTATTCTATTTTTTGGTCAAGATATTGTGGACTCGTGATACGCAAAGCACGTAAGAACATAGAGGAAAAATTTAAATTTTAATATTAAGATGGTGACCATAATAAAAATGTACATATGTTAAATTATTTGTGGGTTTTCTATAAATACTAAATTTACATTGGAAAGATTCTCTATGTATTAATACATCTAGGAAAGGGATGACATTGTTATTTTCAATTTCAACAGTGAATTTAATGGATGGCACTAAATTATTCAATTTAGACAATAAATCATTTACATCGATACCAACAGGTAAGACTACTAAGATGTCATCTACATATGTATCACTTTAAGGGGACAAGTGTGATATTCGGGAGGTGTTATCTTTCAAAATATTCCATATACCAAATATTTGTTGGTAATATTCTCCATTAAAAATAAATCTGCAATCACAAATACACAACTTAATCAATGAAATTATGTGACTAACAGACATAGGTAATTCATGCAATATAAGTTCATTACTTAAATATTCTAGCACAGAGTCAATAGGGATTTTTGTAAACAAGGAACATGCATCAAAAGTGACAAAGATATCACTAGGGTTTAATACAATGTTATTTAATTTTTCCACAAGATCAAGAGAATTCCGGATGTATGTATTAGATACAGTTCCAAGTAGCGGGGATAACAATTTAGTAATATATTTAGATAGTTTATAAGCAACTGATCCTACAGTACAAATAATTGGGTGCATAGGTTTGTTTTCCTTATGAGTTTTAACTAGGCCGTATAAATAAGGTAATGAGGGACACTTTACAGTTAATTTACACAAGAGTTCTTTTTTATCTTTAAGATTTTGTTTGATATTGACATTAAAGTTTTTTATTACTTGGTCCAACGCATTATTTGTGAGTTTTTTGTAAGTTATTTCATCTTCTAATAAAGTATGCATGCGTGATATGTAGTCAGTTTTGTCCAGAGCTACTAAACTATTGGATTTATCAGCCTTAGTAATGTGTAAGCTGTTATCATTCTTCAATTCTTTTAAACTTTTTCTGTAGCGAGCAGGGAAGTTATTTTCATGATAGGCCTGGGTAGCACTATATGTCATGCCTTTGATAATGTCCAAATGATTTTGTGGTAGGTCACTGTATTTTTCAAACTTATATAGAGATGTCGCTATTGATAAAGCTGAGGGTTTGTTACAAATGAAGAAAGACAACCCAAAGCCTAATGCACGCACTGCATTATCACTTATATGTTTGCTGGATAAATTCACCACACAATCCCTCCTAACCTTATTGGCCCAATCACTGTTGTCGATAAGGTTGTTTAATTTTCTGTCCAGTTTTCTAATCAAAGTGTCTGTAGTTCTATAAAGGTTTCCATAAATATCTTGCCTTAATGCGTGTTTCCAATCAGCGGGAATCAAATAGTTGAAATTACGTCGGGCTTTTTCCCAGTTCTTTAATTTTCTCCTTTTCCTCCATTTTTGCGGCAGCAATGTGACGTTTTAACATCATTGAAGAAAATTCATTAAAATGATGTTGATCGTATCTTCTTATGCGGCGTGGTAGCAATGATTTAGGTAACACTTGTTCCGCCAGGCATTTTTTCAAGAATTTCAAGCGAATTCTGGTAGAGTGCGCCGCCAGTAAGGACTTGGAGAAAGAGGTGACGAAGCAGCTCAGCATGAGGGCCACGTTGACTTTTGCATTCCTGTTCCCACTGCTGAGCTGCTACGTCACCTCTTTCTCCAAGTCCTTACTGGCGGCGCACTCTACCAGAATTCGCTTGAAATTCTTGAAAATATGCCTGGCGGAACAAGTGTTACCTAAATCATTGCTACCACGCCGCATAAGAAGATACGATCAACGTCATTTTAATGAATTTACTTCAATGATGTTAAAACGATCACATTGCTGCCACGAAAATGGAGGAAAAGGAGAGACGGATGAAAAATTTAAAGAAACTGGAAAAAGCCCGACGTAATTTCAACAATTCGATTCCCGCTGATTGGAAACACGCATTAAGGCAAGATATTTATGGAAAACTTTATAGAACTACAGACACTTTGATAAGAAAACTGGACAGAAAATTAAACAACCTCATCGACAACAGTAATTGGACCTTATAATAAGGTTAGGAGTGATTGTGTGGTGAATTTATCCAGCAAACATATAAGTGATAATCAGTGCGTGCATTAGGCTTTGGGTTGTCTTTCTTCATTTGTAACAAACCCTCAGCTTTATCAATAGCGACATCTCTTTATAAGTTTGAAAAATACAGTAACCTACCACAAAATCATTTGGACATTATCAAAGGCATGACATATAGTGCTACCCAGCCTATCATAAAAATAACTTCACGGCTCGATACAGAAAAAGTTTAAAAGAATTGAAGAATGATAATAGCTTACACATTACTAAGGCTGCTAAATCCAATAGTTTACTGGTTCTAGACAAAACTGACTACATATCACGCATGCATACTTTACTAGAAGATGAAATAACTTACAAAAAACTCGCAAAAAATCCGTTGGACCAAGTAATAAAAACCTTTAATATTAATATCAAACAAATTCTTAAAGATAAAAAAGAACTCTTGTGTAAATTAACTGTAAAGTGTCCCTCATTACCTTATTTATATGGCCTAGTTAAAACTCATAAGGAAAACAAACCTATGCACCCAATTATTAGTACTGTAGGATCAATTGCTTATAAACTATCTAAATATCTTACTAAATTGTCATCCCCGCTACTTGAACTGTATCTAATTCACACATCCGGAATTCTCTTGATCTTGTGGAAAAATTAAATAACATTGTACTAAATCCTAGTGATATCTTTGTCAGTTTTGATGTATGTTCCTTGTTTACAAAAGTCCCTATTGACTCTGTGCTAGAATATTTAAGTAATGAACTTGTATTGCATGAATTACCTATGTCCGTTAGTCACATAATTTCATTGATTAAGTTGTGTATTTGTGATTGCAGATTTATTTGTGATTGCAGATTTATTTGTGATTGCAGATTTATTTTATGTTCCTACGTGCTTTGCGTATCACAAGTCCACAATATCTTGACCAAGAAATATAATACATAAAAAAGATAGGAAATGATCTCTGCTACCCACCTCATATAATTGATTTATGTTATCAAAAAGCTCACAAAAAGTTTTATAGTGTTGCTAGTAATAAAAAAGAAATCCCTAAAAATGTACTTAGCTTGCCTTATTATCGTGGATTTGAAACCATAACATCAATATTTAAATCGTTTAATGTTAATGTAGTGTTCTCTTATAACAATACCATTAAAGATATGTTAATTAAGAATAGTCCCGTAACAAATAACAACATCATTTACAAAATTCCTTGTAAGGATTGCCCATCTTTTTACGTTGGTCAGTCAAGTAAAAATTTATGTGTACGTATTAAGCAGCATATGTATTCAGTTAGAACAGCCCAGACTTCAAATGCACTGTTTATCCCTCTGAGTGAAAAATCTCATTGTATTAATTGGGGCGATGCCTCTGTAATTGCTAGATCTAATGATTATGTTTCAAGAAATTTACTGGAATCAGCAATTATACAAATCACTAATAAAAACAACCTAAATCTTAGTCTGGGATTGTACCATTTGGACCCATATATTTGTAAAATGTTTATGAAGGACCTTAAAATAAATGAATTACTAATTAATTAGTCCCACTGTATATAGTTATTATCTCTCTCTCTCTCTCTCTCTCTCTCTCTCCTCTCTCTCTCTCTCTCTCTCTCTTGCTCGATATATTTATATCCTTTTTTCGTCTTTTCAATAATTTTTTTTTGGGGGGAACATTTTTGTAAATTTCATGGTAATAAGTTGTATATGCCTCCTTGTTTTTTCAAAATGTATTGTTTTCTGGATGAATCATCTGTTGACCACGTGTTTTGCTCCTCCAAGGAGTGGCTGCCTAAAAATCGCTAATCTTGCCCTCAGGCGTTTCCTCGTTTCTGTAGAGTGAAATCGACCTTATTGCTAATCTTGTAATGTCAGTTTGGATATTAAGCCTACTTTTACTATGTTTTTTTCCTTTTTTTTTTTCCCTCTGTATGATTAGTTATGCCTTAGTAAAGGGTTTGCTAGACTGAAAGTTCTTGGCTATCTCGCTTTTTTTCAATTTTCCTTCGTAGCAAAAACTTTTATTTATACATAGCATCACGTTTTATATACTTTGTGATAAAGTTATTCATATTATATTAATCTATATAATATATATAATATATATATATATATAATTATATTATGATATATATATATATCTATAATTATATACTATATAATAATATATTATATATATGCCTATATAGATTATATTATTATATATATATATATATATATATATATAGATATATATATATATATATATATATATATATATATATATATATATATATATATATATCTATATATATATATATAGATATATATATATATATATAGTATGATATATAGTATGATATATATGTATATATATATATATATATATATATGTATATATATATATATATATACATATTTATATATATATATATATATATATATATATATATATATATATACATATTATACATAGTATATATGTAACTGAATCACGAAAGTTTGGAACGTGATAAATCCATAAATAAAGGTATAAGCCACGAAGGAAAGCTAAACAACGGAGTTTCTGCAAGATCTTTCGACTGAATGTCCTTTACTCAGCAGACAAACTGACTTACATGAGAATTTGAGGGTACAGGAAAGGCCGTATAACTGACAGATAGGGATTATAAGGAGAATCCGACACACCTGGTGAGAATGAGTAACCTTTCTAAATAAGCATAAACATGGGTACAATTTAAGAACAAAAAGATTAAGACCAACTGCTCAGACACAGGGACAAGACAATTAAAGGATTATACAGGACGACAGCTGACCACAATCAGATTTTTGATAAACAAAAACTTATTCACAAAACATATTACACATACATATATAAAGAAAATATCTCTAAGGCAACTCATTTGTATTTAAGTCTGTAATTATATCTTTGAGGTCATTCTTAAACATGTTACAAATACAAGGGTCTAAATGAAACAGGCCACGGCTAATATTAAAATTACAATGGGAAGTAAGTTGTATTATGGCAGATTCTCAAAGATTTCGTGATAAGACATCTTTTGATCTTGCAATTACTGAACTACCAATCCAATTTAACCGGTGGTTGTTTTCACTTGAATGAATATTGCATTAGATGTTTCCCCAGTTTTGACAGAATATTTATGTTGTTATAATCTTACTTCTAAGCCCATCTGTCAAAACTGGGCAAACATCTAATGCAATATTCATTCATTTAAGTGAAAACAACCACCTGATAAATTGGATTGGTAATTCAGTAATTACAAGATCAAAAGATGTCTTATCATGAAATCTTTTAGAATCTGCCATAATGCAACTTACTTCCCATTGTAATTTTAATATTAGTCGTGGCCTGTTTCATTTAGACCCTTGTATTTGTAACATGTTTAAGAATGACCTCAAAGATATAATCACAGACTTAAATACAAATTAGTTACCTTAGAGATATTTTCTTTGTATATGTGTGTGTAATATGTTTTGTGAATAAGTTTTTGCTTCCCAAAGTCTGATTGTGGTCAGCTGTCGTCCTGTATAATCCTTTAATTGTCTTGTCCCTGTGTCTGAGCAGTTGGTCTTAATCTTTTTGTTCTTAAATTGTACCCATGTTTATGCTTGTTTGGAAAGGTTACTCATTCTCCAGGTGTGTCGGATTCTGGGTACTAATCTCCTTATAATCCCTATCTGTCAGTTATACGACCTTTCCCTGAGTACCTCAATTTCTCATGTAAGTCAGTTTGTCAGCTGAGTAAAGGACGTTCAGTCGAAAGATCTTGCAGAAACTCCGTTGTTTATTTTTCCTTCGTGGCTTATACCTTTATTTATGTATATATAATATATATATACATATATATATATATATATATATATATATATATATATATATATATATATATATATATATCACAGGTGAAAACTAATAGACAGGGTGTAGGTCCTGACTGGTTTCGGCTTTATTTTCAAGCCATTGACAAAGACTGTACATAGTATTAGAATTCACAAATATATATACTACAGAGACAGTACTGACGAACATACACACAACAGTTTGAGACTGCAGATCCACAGGCAGGTGTCAAGGTAGGAGTGGCTTTCAAAAATCATTTGGCTAAAATTTACAATAAATTCTCAAGGGATACTACCGATCAGGGTACCCAACAGATAACCAGTCCACACCTGACAGGTGTCAGGGAGGCGGGGTTGGACATCTCATTACCACTACTGCCCCCCTTATTACTGTGTTTACAAATATAATAATCCTAGTTCCGTACATTAATAATGCCTACCTCAAAATTTAAAACAGTTTACAAATTTCTTTTGATATTAAAGGATCAAGTTTATACATTTCTGACTGATGTTCATGTTATTATTGTAACTTTCTTTTATAAAACTAGATTCAATGATATTCCTTTCCATTGCATTATTAGAACACACAAGCTTTTTTTGCCCCGCCCCTTCCCAGTTAAATAGCATAATTGTTCTTACTAACATGTACAAAAATACCACTATTTCCCTGTGCATATCTCACACATTGTTTATGTTGTTCTATTCTTTTTTCTAGTGCTTTCCCCGTTTGACCAATATAAAAGTTGTCACAAGACTTACACGGAATTTTATATACATTTTTCCTTTAACATTGTCGGGGAGTTCTTAACAATACCCTGTTTTCATTGTTTTATTGTTTTTAAAAACTACATTAACACCAAAATTCTTCAGGAGATGTGGGATATCTTTCATATTATTATTATTATAAGGTAGTACAAGCAAAGTTTTTGTTGTTGTAAGTTCTTTTTTATTTTGATTTTCATGGTCTTTTTTTTGTTTGCCGCTTCTAATGCATTGTTGTAGTACACTATCTGTATATTTCAATTTCTTGCCTGTATTCCGAATTTTTATCTATCTCCTCATCTACATATTCTGGGCTACATACCCGTAGTGCTCTTAGAAACATAGATGCAAACACTGATCTTTTTACCTTATTGTTTTGTCCAGAATAGAAATGTACATAGGAAGAAATATTAGCAGGTTTTCTGTAAACACTATATTTAAACCCACTACTATTTCTCCGTATGAGGACATCCAAAAAGGGTAGGCAACCATCTTTTTTCCATTTCCATAGTAAATTTAATTGATGGTACTAATTGATTTAGCCTGGACAAAAAAGTTATTTACATCTCGTTCTCTGGCCATACACAAATTATGTCGTCAACATATCTAAACCAAGGTACATTGCATGGAATTATATTGTTTAAGATTTCCTTTTCAAAAAATTCCAATATATAAAATTAACTTAGCACTGGAGGCAGAGGGTTTCCCATTCTATCGGAATTATTAGAAAACAAACAGCTGGATATTCCATTTTCAAAAAAACACCTTAAGTGAACTGATCTAATTATGAGTAAAAGACTGTAAATTTGAATTCAGTGGAAAATTTTACTCTCAAAATTTTTGGTATGGCAATGGTACCTTAGTAAAACATCAGTTAAATTTTGTCGTAGGCAGTTGACGTTTACATAACTTGACCAATAAATTATTTCTTATACAATATCCAATATTCAATACCTAAAGTTCCTATCTCTTGGTTCTCTTACTTTAATTTCAGATTTTCAATTATGGCACTCTTTAGGTCTAGAAGTAATTATGTGCTGTACTTTACAGTATATATATACATTCCTTGCATTGCAAAACCTGCTTTCCTTTTAAATAAGTAATTTAAAGACAGTGATCCCACTTTTATGAGCTAGCCTTGGCCTAGCCGCGGTTAGCCTAGGAAAAAAGCTAATTTAGAAATATAATATATATATATATATATATATATATATATATATATATATATATATATATATATATATATATATATATACACACATATATATTCTAGTAAAATTAGAATTAATAATTTTTTCATATAAAGTATATATTACATTAAACACAAATTTTACAAAATTATACACTGACAAACCGATCCACAGTAGTAGGCCTAGGTATTCATGATCAAGGAGCATCATCAAATGTAAATTAATACCTTTATAATGCATGTGTATATTATTTAAATTTATTCAAATTCATTTATTTGAATAGTAACCTTTTACTTTGTTTCAAGGTCGCCCTCCTTCTGTATGATATGTATTTGATAAGTAATATTGTCAGGAAATAAGTTGTTTGCTGTTTAAACCAGGTTCAGTGTTTGCAACATTGACAAAGTTCTTGAGTTTAAATGTCGTTTATTGTTCAATCAAAAGGGTTTTAAAAGTAAAATAAATGTTATCACTTTCTTATTAAGGAAGGCAAATAAATTGTCGATTCGTAACTCTTCTTAAATATTTTCTTTAGCGGTGAAATTAACGAAACGGTGGTTTAACTGCCGAACTATCTAATTCGCTTGGTATGGGATAAACCAAGATCACGCTATATTATTGTTTTAATTTTTTAAAATTGATTTGATATTAAACCACTTATCATTATTATGCTTATATAATAAATGTTAATGGTTTCTTCTACAGGAAATGATATCTGGCTTCTAGGGTTTTTTATTTATAATTACCTACGTAAAAGACTAATTTAGTTGTCAGTCATAGAGACGAAGGAGAATTCAAACAGAAAGAACCGGTAGACTATAAGTTCGCCTTTTTCTGTGTCCGGTTAAAAGACTTTTTTTATTTTGTGGTGAAAATAAGATAATAAATTAAATATTTGTGAATTAACAGACGTCTTCGCCCTCCTATAGATGACAAGGTAAGATACCAGATGTTGATTTTATAATTAATCTGAATCGACAGGTCTCTAATTATACGGTCATTTTCGTTAAGGTTTAGATATTGTTATTGGAATTAAGCCGAATATTTTGAGGTGGTTAAAGTTAGCGTTTATTAACAGATAGGCCTAATTATATTCCTTTTAATTAGCTAACGTGATAGGTCTATAAACCATTTGGTTCCTCTGTGAATGCTTATTAAACTTAGAAAAATAATAGGCTACAATATTCCATTAGGTTCCGCAATTATTTTTTATTCCGCTAATGAGATAGGCCTATAATCCGTTTGGTTCTGTTGTGAATGCTTATTAACTAAAAATAAAGCCTATATGCCATTAGTTCCGCAATATTTTTTTTTTTTTTAATTAGCTAATGAGATAAGCCTATAGTTCCATTTGGTTCTTTGTTGTGATCGTTTTATTAACTAACAAATCCTATATTCCTTTTTTTGGATCTGCTATGAAAATGTTAGCTAAAGGATATAGGCCTGTATTCCTCAAGGTTCCTGTAGGCCTATATTAACTTAGAGATCATTTAAGCCTGTCCCTGAAGGATTATTGTTCTTCTTAAAATATATATGATGGTCAAGGGTTTATCTATGAGACTCCATTAAGAGAGAGAGAGAGAGAGAGAGAGAGAGAGATAGACGCAGTCATCATTACAGGATTAGGTTTTCATTTGAAGGTTATATTCATCTAGTGCCATATAATGTTTTAATAAAACAAGTGTATATATCACAAGTTGTAAGATGGAAATGACTCCATTGAGGTGCTCATTTTTTTTAAATTATGACAAATCTAATGTGGTGGTGGTTTATTTATATATTTATGATCCATATAGCCTAACATTATATTTAGTAACTTATTCTATATTTAATGCCTGTAGACAATATATCATATAGAATTTGCTGAACTTTTATAATATAACAGAAATACATTAATCAGGAACTCGTTGTGATAACATAAGTCTACCTTGACTTTCCACAATTGGTTTATATGACTGATTAAGGGTCGTAGACTCATCAAGAAGATAGACTTACGGGTCTATAGTTTGATTGTTTCATGACAGTTTAATGGTTCCTGATGTTTAATCTCTTCATTTTTATCTATATCATTTTACCTTTTACCATTTTTGTCTTGCCGCCATGATTTTCTTCAGTGGGGAGGAGTTTCTTTCATTATCTGTAAAAGGAAGAGAAACGAGAGATTTAAAAAAAAAAAAACAAAAAAAAAAAAGATTGTGGTTATGATAGAACACAGCCATTGGAGAAGTAGTTAGTACTATAGTACTATGCCTCATCTATTTAACTAGGAAAGGGTCATTGAATTCTCTCTAGTTGACATAGAGACCTATTTCTCGTTATTATGGCGAATTGAATTGGATCTTGTGAGCCATTAACTGCCGGTCCTTTAGTACGATATTGTTTAACTTTGATTTTTTGTACCTTTTCTTAACACTTTTCTTTTATTATAAAGTTTACTTTTGTTATATTTGTTTTGTATGACTTTTGCCTTTTGTAATTTTGCTATGATCTATTATCAACATTTGATTTGTATAAAATTTGCATTATAGTTTGGCATTTGCTTTTTTATAAATTGGGTTGTCTTTTTCCAAATTCTTTTCATTGTATAATACTTGCTTTTCATTACTTTTTTTTTTTTTTTTTAATTTTTTTTTTTATTTATTTATTTATTTATTTATTTATTTATTCTTTTTTTTTCCTGGAATTATTTGAATTTTGTAGGCAGGGACAGCAGCATGCTGCTACACTCCATTTGATGTGTATCAATAAACTTTTTTTAATTTCAAATCTAGGGTAAGGCTGGGAGATGATGAGGTCATTCAGCGCTGACAGAGAAAATAAGAGTAGTAAAACTGTTTTAAAAGGTGTGGTGAAACAATTGCTAGGAGAGGGTGGAAAGTGAGACGGTAGTACCACAGAAACAAATAAATGGGGTTGCAGCTAGGGGCCGAAGGAACGCCACAATGAACCTAAATGAATGTCTACAGTGCACTGCTTGAGGTACACTGACGGCAGTAAATCCTCTACGGAGGGAATAACAGACGAAAGAGAAAAGAAAATTAGCCTTTCACACCCAAAGGTATAAGTTTAGGCCTATATGAATGGCGAACTATATATATGAGGGTTAAAGGTATTGGTGAAGATACCAGGGCATCCGTCATATTTACCTTCAGCAGGTCGATGCCCGTCATGCCCCTGACCAGGCTTGGTATGCTGGATGCCACGTCTATGACCTCGTTGGTCAGTTTGACGGCGCCCCACGGCTGAGTCGCCCGTGGAGACCATCTTCACCGATTTCACTTTGGAGAGGTTGGAGCCTACTTTCTCTCACAAGCTGGAATTTGGAGATGCATAGATGCTCTAAATATTGTGTATGTATATCGGTAAAAGTTTTTTGTCACAACATATATATATTTATGATGTATATATATATATATATAATATATATATATAATATATATCTATATATAAATATTATTATATATATATATATATATATATATAATAATTATATATATATATATATACATATATTGTGTGAATTTATATAATTCTTTTATATATTGTTTGTATTTTATATATATTTATATATTATGTGTATCTATATATATTATATAATTGTATATTATGTGTATCTATATATATTTATATAATTGCTATACTATATATTATATTTATTCTAATATACGTTAATACCTTAATACATATAATTTATATAAAATAACAAAGATCGAAATCCTAATACCCTAGGCAGCGTGTCGAGGTACATGCCGAGCATGGCTGGCCTTTCCTGTACTCGTCCCAAGCTTCGGCTTTCCTGTTCATGGGGGGACGTAGGCTTCGGCGGTCGGCTCTCTTCTGCACGAGGAAGGCCTCGGCCTCGCCCCTCAGCCTGATGGCCTCGGCTTCCGCTTCGGCTTCCAGGATCGTTTTCTGCTTCTCCGCTGCAGCCAATGTTTCCGTTCTGTATATATTTATTTATATATATTTATTATATCTGTTAAAGTATATATTTCAAAGTAGTAATTATTTACGGATCATTTTTTATCTCATGAATTATTCTCACACGGTTGTATTGCAGTAATAACTATATATAAGATTATTTTATCTTAATCATTCTGGGATTGTCGAGATATCGTACATCGATGGAGTAAATCTGCGTAGATTCAAACTGAACAGAAAACTCGGAAATCCAGTATTAATTTCTTTGGTTCCCTGAGTCACACATATGGGCTCCTTTTATTAGATAATATATATTATATATATATATATATATAATATATATTATATATATATATATATATATATATACATATATTATATATATATATATATATATATATATTATATATATATATATTGAATGTCTTTTTTACTGTATTACAAGAGCAATATGAAGATAAAAGGCACATAAAACACTATTTTAACGTTGCAACCAGTGCTCGAAATATAGGGTTGCAACGTTAAAATAGTGTTTTATGGGCCTTTTATCTTCATATATATATATATATATATATATATATATATATATATATATATATATATATATATATATTGGGATTTTTTCCAGGAAAATGCAGTGAACAGGCCAAAGAGAAGATAAATAAGTAGGCAAAAAAAAAATGGACGCGGTTGAGTGTAACTCTGAAACTTTATACTTTTCCATCTTACTTGTACTTTTCTGCGTCTGCTACCTGCTTGACTGCGGACTGTAGTTGCTTCTCTCTGCGGAGGGTTTCCTGTTCCTCCAATGTGACCCTTTCCCTCCTGTCGATAACCTGTCGAAAAAGTTGTTTTGTCATCCTTTATGCTAACAGTAATATGAAACTTCATTCTAAGTAATAATACAGAGTCCCAGAGAGTTCAGAACTTCAGAGGGTCTCAGGTGGTCCCTTACGACGCTCCTGATTGGCTGTTGATAAGCCAATCAACAGGGCTGGAAACTCTCAGTCTCTCTCGAGAGAGTTCACACAGGCAGGACGTATGCTCCATCTCTGCTGAGGGATACTTTTGAAAGATGTATCCCTCAGGAGAGGTGGAACATACGTCCTGCCTATGTGAACTCTCGAGAGAGACAGAGTTTCCGGCCCTGTGATTGGCTTATCAACAGCCAGTCAGGAGCATCATGAGGGATTGGCCTAGACATCAGATGCACGGTTGATGTGACTCTACTATAGCTCCTTTGTGCGACAGAGGTCTTGAGGGACTAATCTAAATGGCTTTGATAGTCAGTTGCCTGCATAATATTGCCTTTATTGCTTGTCCGTCCCAGCGTCTGTCAGTTTTGTTACCTTTGGCAATGCAGAGAGCAAGAATGATGGAAGGGTATATCTGTAGGCCTTACAAATGAAGCCGAAAGTGAAGGGACAAATGCATTTACACAGAGAACCATTAAGATTTTCACCATGTCTAGTAGACAAATATTAGTTATGTCAGGCTGCCCTGAAAGGTGCAACGCTGGCTATTTGGTGCAATTTGGTGTAAATTTGCTAAAATATGGCAAATTCTCTGGATTACTGAGGTCACTTCTGACTTACTCTGTATAATTTGGTATCCTAGTATACGCAGATCATCATTTCATCATATTATTCAGCATAACATTTAATAGACACACCATTGCATTGCACTTGCAGACTCATAAGGATGGGTCGAAGGATAGTTCTTAATTAAGAGGTAAACACTGGAGCTAAGCAAAGTTAAATATGCTGGACACCTTCATAAGAAAGAACGCAGGTGTTCTGTGTTCTTTGGAAGCTTGAATTTTAAGTGAGTGGCCCCCTGTGGGCTTGTCCCACATGAATACGGTTACATCATCTGAATACTAACGAGGATTATTTCGTATAGATATTTCCTGTGTTCCTTTAAGAAAACTGGATTACTCGCTCCTTCAGAAATGTCAGAAAAACAATCTGTTTTAAAGCATGCACGTCACCTTTGCGTCACGGAACCTAAAAATGTAACTATCTTCAGGAACTGTAATGTTTCCTAGCAGTACTTCCACCGTGGAAGTTTCTAATCATTTGTCATGAAGATGGTTCATTAGCAATCCCATGATGGAGGCATGACGGTGAAGCACCTGGGTTACTGGGAACAGTAATTAGAGAAAAATCGATTCTTACCTCAATCTCCATCTTTTCGTTCATATTCTTTTGCTTTGCTTTGGCAGCCTGAAGTTCGTAGGCATTCTCTGCCATGGCTCTCTGTTGAAGGAAGAAAGGACAGTGATGATAATGGAAAATGAAAACAGATCATAACATAGGACTATTTCAAGAGAACTGGAAAACTTCTTAATAAACGTGTCATTGCACTGAAAGTTAGAATGCCCTTTTCCCTTGGCTGCCAATGACTGACATTTCCATTCCTTGTCCCGTTTCCAATCTTTGGAGGCAGCTCTGTCCTAAATCTGACAACCCTCCATCTTTCAGAAAGGCGTTATCATTCCTTTTCGGGGTTGAGCCACCACTCTTTAGTCTTTAACCTCACATTGTTATTCTAGTTTCTGAAGGCCCTGGGCTCGGCAAGATCACCAGGTTGCTCAATGTGTTGGTCATATCGTAGGCCTAGGTCACCACTGGGTTTTGCTCACATCCTAGGCCTATGCTTTTAAAAGAAATGTTAAGAGGAGGAGGACGTGACCAAAAGCTCATTTTCACCTGAGAATAGACCTCCTTCTCATAATCTTCCTTCTTGCACAGGAAGTCCAGCTCGGCTTGCGCCATGAGGGTCTTGTTGGTGAGCTGGGCTTCGACGAGCTTCTCTCGGGCCAGTGACTGCACAATTCGTGCATCTCTTCTGGCCAGGGCTTCTCCTATGCGCGCATCCCTGTGAATCTCCGCTATCCGTGACTTGCCCAGAGATGACAAATAGCCCTGATGGAAAGATAGGCAAGAGCTGGATTTAATGACGTACTACCAACTTGGTCATTATGAAGTGTGAGATGAGAAATTGGACTCAATATATTGAATGAGATACCGAATGAGATACTGACAAATTAAGTCTATTGTAAAAGCTGGGAGAACCTCTTAATAATTTTTCCAGAATATAAAGTAGGCAATATGGTTATTAAATCATTAAAATAGTACACAGTATACTTATACAATTGCTTCAGTAGTTACTTGTATGAATAAAACACAAATGCACTGAAACTGGGAAAAGTGAAAGAGAAAGGTAAAAAAGCTTGTACTCAAAACTGTTGTCACGCTAGCCGGCTTTATCTGCCATCTTTGCAGATGAATACCCAAAACACTGCCAAATACCCAAAACTGGTGGCAATTTGAAGTTACCCAGAGTTGTACTAGCGTGATACATTTACCTTTCATGTGCGGTTTCTGTTTTATTACCAAATAACATAATACTTTCAAAATGTATTTGAGTAGCTAACAACTAATTGCAAGAACACAAATTTGACACCAGTACAGATAAACGACTAAAACTTTGCACGAACAATATAATTTTCATCTCAAATGCAACAAAATATAGCAGCATTTGACTAAAGGTTACCAATTTTTATCAAGATCACAGCAAAATTTTAAGCACTGCATCTGGTGAAATTTTTGCAAGAAGCTTGGCAGAATGACCAGAAAAAGTTAAAGCTAAAGCCAAAGACTTGAGCGTGTGATAAAGCGTTTTAAAAATACTTCAGCCCGTAGCCTACCAGATTGTCATAGACTTCGTGGATGGTGTAGGACAAGATCTCTACCCCGAGGTTAACCATGTCATGTGATGCACTTTCGATCATGCGAGTGTTGAAGGCCTGCCTGTCTCTGTAAATATCCTATAAACAGGGTGTGGTGTTACATAAACATGGTTAGGGGTCAAGTGCGGAGTGAGGCGTTGAATTTTCAGAAGAAAACCCAGCTCTAGCAGCTTGTTTTGCAGTCAGAATTAAGAGCACATAATTTTACAATTCTTCGATCGCGCTTTGTTGTGGAATAGCTTGCGTAAAGGGCATTGAATGTAACGTGATTGGAAAGGCACTTTACATTAGAACCATGCAAAAATAAGTGATTGATTTCTATTCTGCTATTTTTCATGAATTCATTTAAACTTATATAACGCCTCATTTAAGCACTGTTGAGTATTTTTAATTAATGCACTTTTTGGGGAACAGATACTGACATATTGTATGTAAATGGAAAGTTTTGGCACTGTACAAAAACAAGCAGTGTACATCTCAAGCTGTAGTACATTTCAAGTTCTCAAGTATCGTGGGGCAAAAAACTACCATCGTCAGCAATTCTGGAATGTATCACAAGGCTTCCAAACTAAGTTCAGCATGTCTGCTCAAGTCCCATTTTACATCTGCTGTAGTCTGTTTCCTCACATATTTCTCTATGTGCAGACACTTCCTTACTTACGAACATTTTGAACATTCAGAGACACAAGCAAACTCAATCCCTTTTGCCACCCCTAAGTTCGAATTTTGTTTTGTTGGCCTATTCTGTGTATACAACACTGTATGTACAGTGTATTGTGATTTAGGATGAAAAAAACTTGTCCGTAAGTAGGGTGGTGTACCCTGCGTTAAAAGGATGTTTGCTGTATTTTCTCCCAAATTCGAAATTTTCCACCAAGTGATGCCTATATGCTCTCAGCAACAATGTAAGGAGTATATTCTTCTTCCCTAGACTCACCTCAACGGTTGTCAAGCTCACGGCGCTCCTCTGGTGACCCTCCAGTGTTTCTTGGATCAGCTCTATGACTGCCATCTTGCTTTTGCTCAAGAAGTTGCAACATGCGCGTTCAAGGAGCTCTTTGCTCTGCGTGCTGATTTTGACCTGTCAGAGATGAGGCACGAAAATTGGGTGTTTTTTTTTTTTTTTTTTTTTTTTTTTTTTTTTGTGTATAGTAGAAGTTCCGCTAATAAAATGTTACAAAAAAAGTATCTGGACCTGTCGATCAGAGATGATGTACAAAAAAAAACTGTAGTGCTTGCATAGCAGAAGTTCCTGAGTGAAATATGAAATGTCTGTGAAACACTTTTTGACATTGATTTAACATTTTTTTAATAATTCCCCATATGAAATGTTGCTTTTGCCAGTGATTCAAAGGCAGGTTACTATTTCTGGAAGAGAGCAAACCACTCATCAAAGCATTTGAATATGTTTGTAAGCTCAGCCTAAGAGTGAATATAGGCCTAGAGTTGCAACATCTGTATACTGCATGATCTCTTTAACAGGATCGTAGTAAACAGCAGACATCAAATGAGCGGGAATTAGAACTTTGAACTTCATGTGGAACTAGGTGAAATATACATACATGTACGTTTTATAACAGCAGAATGAATATACAAACTGTTCGCAAAGAAATTATGGTATCACGATACCTGAGTAATGCCCGTCACAGAGATGAGGACGCCCTGGGCAGTGTATACGTCAGGTGTGGGGATCATTATTGTCATGACGTTGAGTGAGATTCTGGCGGGAAAAACAAGAGAAAAATGCACCTATAAGTTTCTTCGGCACAAGACCACCGAAAGTATTTCTATCTCCCGGTGGCCTCAGCATACAAGGCTGCAATTTGGTATGTTTGATGATAGGAGGGTGGATGCTCAACATACCAATTTGCTGTCCTGTAACCGCATTAGTTTTTAAGGTCTGAGGGCGGACAGGAAAAGTGCTGACGGATAGACAAAGCCGACACAATAGTTTTCTTCTCAGAAAACTAAAAAGAGGAGAGAGAGAGAGAGAGAGAAGAGAGAGACGAGAGAGAGTGAGAGAGAGAGAGAGGAGGGGGGGAGGTGAAAACCCCTTAAATAAGTAGTCTTACAACAAACACCAAATATATAAAATAATGAGTGATTTGAAACTCATACAACTAATTTACATTTTACATAAAATAGTGAATTGTTTGCTGTGCAGTGATTTAAGACTATTTTGATCTATGTAAAGCCCCTATTACACTTATCCGGTTTCCTGCGGCGCCGTCGGTCGCGACGCTAGCATATGTTCAAGCCGGAGCGTGTGATAGCAAAATTGGCCGTATGAACGCTCACCCATGGCCGGCCGGATGAACTTTCGCCAGTACTAAAGTTGGCCGTACGGCCGTCGTACGTCACGACTGAGGACGTAGCGTGTAATTGCTCACCGTATGGTATGACATCAGTCTGAGGCTGCACTGTACATTTGATGAATCCTTGGATACTCTGGAAATAAACAGTTTTGAAACTTCTTTTTTTTTTAAATTTTTTTAAATTACCTGGTAATGAATGTTTTCATACTAAAACAAGAAATTATGTTTATTTGTGCAAAATAAATAAACTTGCCTTCAGATATTTTGGGGCCTAAACATTTGCAGATTGCTGCACATGTTTCTGGGATTATTGCACTGAGAGAAAGGCTGCGATATAATTGTTGTAAACTTTAGATCGCTATATGTTCTTCCTGTAGCAAGAAATCTCAGTGGCTGAAAGACGCTCATGTGACTAATTGCTTCTCTCATGCAAGTGTCCTTTTTTTCTATTAAAGGTGATACCTGACTTAAGAGTTCCAAATATGTGCATGATCCATTCGCATGTAGTTAAACCAGTCATCTTTGCTAGTGCTAGTTCCTTCATTAAGTTAACATGAGAGTATTTTTGTTACGCGCCAGCCATGTTTGGACCAAATCTTCTTTTTCTTGTTTTCACCTTCAAACAGCACGCTAGAGCAATAGCAACGAGATTGTCGTCGAGAGAAGACATGTCACTCCTCCACCACAAACAGTGCCACACTCACCCACTTGCCACCGGCCGTTCAAATACGTGTAATAACTCTAGCCGTAGGCCAGAATTTTCCTACAGCGCCATAGGCCAGGTTGGCAGTAGGAAACCGGATACGTGTAATGGGGGCTTAAGACTGTGTAAGGATATTAAGCCCCATTACACATATCCGGTTTCCTAAGGCGCCGTCGGTCGCGACGCTAGCATATGTTCAAGCCGGAGTGTGTGATAGCAAATTGGCCGTATGAACGCTCACCCACAGCCGGCCGGATGAACTTTCGCCAGTACTAAAGTTGGCCGTACGGCCGTCGTACGTCACGACTGAGGACGTAGCGTGTAATTGCTCACCGTATGGTATGACATCAGTCTGAGGCTGCACCTGTACATTTATGAACCTTGGATACTCTGGAATAAAGTTTGAAACTTCTTTATTTTTTTAAATTAACCTGGTATGAATGTTTCATACTAAAACGAGAAATTAGTTATTTGTGCAAAATAAACTTACCTTCAGATATTTTGGGCCTAAACATTTGTAGATTGCTGCACATGTTTCTGGGATTATTGCACTGAGAGAAGGCTGCGATATAATTGTTGTAAACTTTAGATCGCTATATGTTCTTCCTGTAGCAAGAAATCTCAGTGGCTGAAAGACGCTCATGTGGACTAATTGCTTCTCTCATGCAAGTGTCCTTTTTTTCTATTAAAGGTGATACCTGACTTAAGAGTTCCAAATATATGTGTCATGATCCATTTGCTGTAGTTAAACCAGTCACCTTTTCTAGTGCTAGTTCCTTCATTAAGTTAACATGAGAGTATTTTTGTCGTTTACGCAGCCAATGTTTGGACCAAATCTAACTTTTTCTTGTTTTCACCTTCAAACAGCAGCTAGAGCAATAGCAACGAGATTGTCGTCGAGAGAAGACATGTCACTCCTCCACCACAAACAATGCCACACTCACCCACTTGCCACCGGCCGTTCAAATACGTGTAATAACTCTAGTCGTAGGCCAGAATTTTCCTACAGCGCCGTAGGCCAGGTTGGCAGTAGGAAACCGGATACGTGTAATAGGGGCTTTAAAATTTTTGTTGGGATGACTGCACAATTAATGCTTTTGAGGAGGATATTCATCAACGATATTTGCTAAATTTTATTATTGTAAGTTTTTTATAAGACCTAAATAAGAAGCACGCTATATGAGATTTTCCAGCAATGGAATTCAGCAATGACAAAGTTCCGTACGAAACCTTACAATTATATGTTTGCCATCTTATCGGACGATATCATCCATCGCTCAAAATAGTGTTATAAACTTACATACTTCAAAGGCATGAAAACTGACACCATACCTGCTGCACTTTTGTAAACCAGGCCAATAGAATACTCTTCCTCCAGTGATCATAGCGGGTTTCTTTTTCCCAAATCCTGGCAAAAAGTAAAAGAAAAGAAAACATCTCGTTTGTTCATGGTCTTAGTAACTACAGAGCTGCTGTGATTGCAAATATATGAAAATGAGAACGGGGAATTCATCATCTTGCGTCTCCCTACCACAACATGACGCTAATGTAATATGATCTAGTCTAAAGTACTAATATAAAGGATAGTGATCAAACAAGGTCATACGGCCCTTGCTGGACGACAATATAAGCGTAGAATATAATATATAAATGAGAAAACATTGCTCTGGTATAGTCAAACTCGGCCATTTAGCCTGGATTTTCTGCACAGGTGCCACAATTCAATAGATACACCAAGACAGTGAACAACGAAATGTTTACGATACTTTTTATTCTAACAAAATATATGGTTACTCTTGTCTAATAATAAAGCTTCATTTGTTTAAGAATGACTTAAGTTTTTGATGGGAAAATTAATATTATTAAAAAAATTTTCCTGAGCTTACAGTTCCAAGAAAAACACATTCAAAATTGCTGAACTAAAGCATTTGGTCAAAGAAGCTTTAATTAAGCACTTTGACAGCGGAAAACTGGAAGCAGTTGAGCGATTTATAGTCATTCGTCATTAACAATCGTTGAGAGCTCAGACGACGATCGAATCTCCTGATTGTAATCACTATGGAGAGGATTAGGCCTATACTGGGGAAACCTCTTTTAAAAACAATGAAAATTACGCACCTAGACTTTTACCGCCATGGTGGTGTGGTAAAAAAAATTCAAAATGAGAACAAAGATCAGTCAGAGAGAGAGAGAGAGAGAGAGAGAGAGAGAGAGGAGAGAGAGAGAGAGAGAAACTCCTCAGCAATTCACGGAAAAGGAAGCCATAGTAACTTTATTTCTTACAAGACATTCACTTCTCGATACGAGACGAAAATTGCTAAGCCTACATTGCGTAGTTCGACATGCATTCACAATTCACCTCTTTAGATATTCGTTAGCGAAAAGAAAATGTATTATTTCTAGAGATGGAATGACTTTTTTGTTAAAATCTTTACTTTTTTTTTCTTTTTATCCTACGAGCTACGACAGATATAGGCAAGGTTTTGGACTGGTGTCTCCGGTTGTTTGTTAGTTGGCAGGATGGCTCTCTCTCTCTCTCTCTCTCTCTATCTATCTATTTATCTATCTCTCTCTCTCGTTCGTTTCTATTATATTAACCATTAACCACCTTTTTCTTGTTTTCTTGGGCCCTTCGCCAAATATGAGTCGTCCTTCCCACTAGATTCATAAAGCTTTTTCCCTTTGAGAATATAATTCGCGTACTCGTCAACAGAAAAAACAATGACCCTCTCTGCATAATTTAGAAATTAAAAGAAGAACTGGAATGAATAATCGGTAACTGGATCCATAGTACGACGACGAGATGAACAACTCTTAAAAAAAATGGATGCAAACTCATCCAAATTGCTGAAGAAGAGTTGGTCTTTCTCCCATATTTTGCATGGCTTTTCATTATTATTATTATATTATTATTAGCCGCTTATTAAGCACCATAGCGGTATGCTGGTGTTTCATGTTAACCTTTCTTCGGGCCGGTAACTCAATAAATGATTTTAGCAACTCGAATAACGCTATTATTTCCAGGACAGTGTTCTAGGATTTGTCGTCTTAATCTCTGCTGGTTAAGCATAGAATTAATCCAGTTTAATCTAAACACAGCCCAACGACAGATATACGAATTTTGTAGGTGTCACATTGCCATTTTAAGAATCCACACATGATTTTTATTGAAATTTAATTCTCCTAAACAAAAACCGAGAATGCAAAAGCTTATTTCTCGTGGAATGAAACTTTTGCCATGCTTTTGAATACTGTCAATCCGTTTAGTTCCTTTGGATACTCACGAAGAAATATGAACTCTATTCTCTTTTGGTTCACTGCGCATTTCCGACATTTTTCCCATTACTAGACTAATTTTGTTATATAGTACGTACTAGGTCTTTCCCCAGAATTGCTCAGCAGCCCTTTTGTTTTGCACACTTTATAGCAGTCCTTTCTTTCTCTTCAGTGTTGGAGTGTGTATATCTACCCCTACAGTAAAAGTGTTTAATTGTTGATTGACCTTATGC
>NC_087206.1:45337337-45452542 GCF_015104395.2 Macrobrachium nipponense | reverse complement strand
TGTCGACTTTCCTCCTCCACTGGGTCTGGAGTTTGAAGAGGTCTAGGCCTGGAAGCGCTACGGAGCCGATCAGACGCACCCTCCACTGCACGGGAACACTATATTCACTTCTTACCTTTTAAGAGCTCGCCTTTTGAGCTCCATCCATTTATCTTCAAATTTGCACATATGAATTTGTAGATTCTGTGGAGTACGAAGGTGATGAGGATGCAACAACTACTAGTATTGTCAATACTCTTAACTGCTCGTTAGTACGAGAGCTCTTAAAGCTTCTAAAGGAAGCGTATCTAGTTATATGCTTTCTGACTTCCTAAAGTAGGAAGTTAGATCTTATAATTCCTTCATCAAGTTCTAACACTTATACACGTATTAGTGAAAAAAAAAAAATCAATATTTCCTTATTTGCAAAACATATGAGTGTCTACCGAAAAATTCGGTAGTTTCACGTAATATATTCTTCGAAATTTCGAAGCCAAATTCATTAAAAAGTTAATAAAAGCGTATGCCAAACCAAAGACCCAGTATTTCCCTGCAAAAGACAGCCCAGAAGGTCGATGGCGATGAAAAAACGAAAATCAAGTCAGGAGGTAGCAACAACGTATGTTGACGCTACCGCGACAGAGAAAATCTGGTTCCTGAAACGTTATTCTTCCTAATTCTGCCACCCAGCAGCAGGGGCGGTAGATCACCTGACCTACCTGCAGCGTGTGCCGCGAAATTCGAATTTCTGTCGGGGACGATGGAGTCTATAGCTAAGTATATATCTGCTGGGTAAGTTCCATGTACAAAAGTATGTAATAACCAAAGAATTCATTTTAACACCAACACAATCAGGTTCAATAGCTGGCGTATCAACCCTAGATCCCTTAACACATTTAGAGGATCATATCAAAAAATGGTTTGAACAAAAAAATTAACAGTAGCTATATTTTTCTATATAGAAAAAGCATACGGCAACATGGAAACATAACATCATGCAAAAACTCCACTCCAAGGGACTAAGAGGCCACTTACCAATATTTATTAAGAACTTTCTAACTGACAGAACTTTTCAAGTAAGAGTAGAAAATTCCTACTCAGTAACCTATAAACTAGAAGAAGGAATCCCTCAAGGTAGTGTCTTGAGCTGTACATTGTTTGCTTTAGCAATTAATGATATTACTATAATTTACCAAGTGGTGTAAAAATCAGTTTATATGTTGATGACTTTGTTATTTACTATACGAGTAGCAAATTGAGACATGCTCAGAGAGTTCTCAATACTGCGATTTCAAATATATACAGTTGGACAAATTCAGTTGGATTAAAATTTTCAACTGATAAAACAAAAGCAATCATCTTCTAGAAAAACAAAAGATTGCTGAAGAACCAAACAATCAAACTTCACCTTTATAGCACAGAAAAGGGATTTTGACGAAGGGAAAATCTATTTCTGGGCAAGGGTTTGTGTCGCCCAGTGAAATAATCCCTTAAGTTAATTATTTCTAGGTAAATGATACTAACATTACCAGAGAAAAATAAAAAGAGGGGGATGTCAGAGTAACTGACTCGCTCACCCTAAATAAAAAGAGGGTGTCGGTATGGTGCTGGGGCGAGTGAGACCACTACCACGAACCTCTTGTCATTTCGAATTCTCTTTCATCAAAATCCCCCTCCCTGAGAGAGCTGGCACACGGCCGGCGCCAGCAACTACTACTACACATCCTCCCACGCCGACCGTAGTGCCTCTCGTGGCCATCCTTGAAGTTAGATGCCAATCTTGGGCGCAAGAGTGGGAGAACAGGGTGGGATTTCACTGGGCGACACGAACCCTTGCCCAGAAATAGATTTTTCCTTCGTCAAAATCCCTTTTCTGGGCTCAGTTCGTGTCGCTTCGTGAAATAGTACCAGAGAATTAGCACAAGATTGGAAAGATAAAATAAGGTCTCAATAAAACGAAAGAAAATAAAATAAATGAATATAATCTAGTTGAAAAATTTACAAGTTATCATAACTTAGGTTAACTTAACCTAATATAATAAATGGCAGCTTAAAACATATAACCTGACTTAAACTACCTTATGATAACTTAGAACTAGATTTTATGAAATAATATGTACAAGTGAGACTTCTCTAGCATAAAAATAAGAGAGGATAACTCACTACAGTTCTTAAAAGACATGTTTAAATATCTTAAAGTACATATGAGTGTGTCTTCCTAGCAAAAAAAATAAGGGAGAACGACACTAAATAGTCACAGTTAGTAATCAATATTTACAATTGTGAGTGCCCCTAGCAAAAAAATAAGGGGCACATCACTATATGTAGCCTTTTTAGGCAGCTAAGGCTGAAGAACCCAATTGAACATGACGGTAAGGTTAGGTGAATTGTTAGTGAGGCAGGTAGAAAAGAGATCTGGATCTTCGACTACAACTACTGAGCAGTGTCAGGAGAAACTATGTTTCCCGCTGCCACTGCCGGAAATTTAAGAGATTCCAAGGATTTTAAGTAGTGACGTTTAAAAACTGTCGGCGATTTCCAGCCCGTGAACTTCTTCAAGTCATCGAAATTCATATGTTGGAAGTAATTAATAGAGGTGGCTACCGCCCTGATGTCATGGGCTTTAGGGAATGAATCAGGGTTAGCTTGTTTGATAAAATACAGGATTTGTTGCCTAATTCCTTTTATTGAAATAGTGCCACCTTTTTCCCTCATAAAGAGGGGGCCTGAGGATCTAGAAGATGTCCTGGACAGATAGGCTCGTAAGGTTGTCACTGGACAAAAAGAAGGGTCTTGTGGAAGAGGGAGGACCTTCCAAGGGGCCCATCTCATTAAGGGGTCCTCATTCTTTGCCAAAAAGCTACGATCTGGAGATAGTAGGACTTCTCCTGAGGGGAGGAATTCTACATGTCCAGAGGCTCTGGAAAGGGCCGACAGTTCTGATATCCTGGCTCCTGAAGCCAGACTTAATAAAAATAATGTTTTCCTTAATAACATTAGGTAGTTCATGAATCGTTGTCAGTATCTGAAGCCAGTTTGAGAACGTCATTCAAGAACCATGAAACTGAACTAGGTCTTTCTGAAGGTCTGAGCCTAGCACAGGCTTTAGGAATCGACGTAAAGTAGGAGTCTGTTAAGTCTATCTTAAAGCCAAACTGGAAGATTTTCTTTAAAGCTGACTTATTAGTGGTAATAGTACTAGCTGCTAGACCTTTTTCAAATAGGGATCTGAAAAAGGATATAGCTAAATTAACTGTCATGGTTCGGGTGTTTGTTTCCTTCAGGATATTTGCCAGTTTCTTAACAGCAGCATCGTACTGGCGTAAAGTTGACTCCCTTTTATCCGATTCTAAGAAAAGGATATTCTGGGGATCAATATTTGCATCTCTCTTAGCCGCAAACTTCATGAAGTCCATAAAGTTAGGGTTTTGAGAATTCCTGAGGAAGCGAACACAGTCCTCATTTGTACTGACTGAGATAGTTTGGGATTGGAATGGCCGTCAAGAGGGGTCGGAGACCCAGTTCCAGGAGGAGAGGATACCAGTTGCTCTTGAGCCAATCCAGGGCTTGCTTAGAGCTACTTGTCCCTTGAATGTCCTGAGTTTGCTCAGGACTTTCAATAGAAGATTCACTGGAGGAAAGATGTATATCTTTCTCCACTGATTCCAATCTATGGACATGGTGTCTATGGCATAAGCCAGAGGGTCCAGGTTGGGGGCCACATAGCAAGGGAGCTTGTGGTTCGCTTGAGATGCGAAAAGATCCACCTGGAGCCCTGGGACCCTTTGGCATATCCACTGGAATGAGTGCTTGTCCAGGGACCACTCCGATTCTAGAGGAACCGATCGAGACAGGGCGTCTGCTATCACGTTCCTTACTCCCGCTAGATGAGTGGAGGATAGATGCCATTTGTACTGGGTTGCTAGAGAAAAAATGGCTATCATGACATGGTTCATATGCTTTGACTTGGATCCTCCCCTGTTGATGCAGCGTACCACTACTGCGCTGTCCAAAACCAGCTTTATATGGGAATTCTTGGCTGGTAGAAGTCTCTTCAGAGTGAGGAATACTGCCATGGCTTCCAATATGTTTATGTGAAGCCGGCGGAACTGAGGCGACCAAGTCCCTTGAACTTTCTTGAATTGGGAGTATCCTCCCCACCCGCTTAGAGAGGCGTCCTTATGGATAACCAACTCCGGAGGAGGGAACTGGAGAGGAACTGATTTGGACAGATTCTTGGACTCCGCCCAGGGGCGGAGACGTTTGCGAAGAACCGGCGAAATTACTGAAAACTTGTCTCGAGATTTGACATTTGCTCTTGAGCGCCAAACTCGATTTATATCCTTCAATTTTGCTTTCAACAGAACGTCTGTGACTGACGCAAACTGGAGGGAACCTAGGATCCTTTCCTGGTTTCTCCTTGACGTCTGTTTGCATTTGAGGAATTGTCTTATTGACTTGGCTATTTCTTTCCTTTTGACCAATGGAATTGACAGAGTGTGGGAGTTCAAGTCCCACTGAATGCCGAGCCACTGAAAACGAGACTCCGGCGTTAGCCTGGATTTGGTCTTGTTTATCTGGAACCCCAGATGTTCCAGAAACTGAATTACTTTGTTTGTGGCTTTGAGGCATTCCTTGACTGTTGTTGCCCAAATGAGCCAATCGTCGAGGTACGCTACTACCATTATCCCTTGTGATCTCAGTTGTTGGACCACTGATTCCGCTATTTTTGTGAACACCCTGGGGGCTACGTTCAGCCCGAAGGGCATCACTTTGAAAGAGAATGCCTGGTCTTCTAGCCTGAAGCCTAGATATGGGCGGAAGTGTCTCGCGACTGGGATATGATAGTATGCGTCTGTAAGATCGATAGAGGTGGTGACGGCCCCACGGGGAAGTAAGGTCCGCATCTGCGAGATAGTCAGCATTTTGAACTTGTCGCAATGAATGAATAAGTTTAGACGGGACAAGTCTAAGATTATTCTTCGTTTTGTTGAGCCTTTCTTTGGCACGCTGAACAAGCGTCCTTGAAACTTTAAATGTTTGACTCTTGATACTACCCCTTTCTGAAGGAGCTCCTGTGCATACTCTGTCAATTCCTTTGTTGACATTTGAAGGAATGTTTTGGATGGAGGAGGACCCGATTTGAAATCCAAACTCCATCCCTAGCCCCTTTGGGACACAATGCTTTGTGCCCAATTGCTGAATCCCCACCGGTGTCGGAAGAGGAACAGCCTCCCTCCTACCTGAGGGTTCTCACTGGGTCTGTGCAGGACGTGCTCCGCGCCCTCCACGGAAGAGTCTCCCCCTGTTGGGTGCCCTTCCGCTACCCCTCTGTCGAAATGCACCCCTAGCTCTGCTTCCCCTTCCAAACCTATTGATGGCTTGGAACGTCTGGCCTTCGAACACAGGATTGAAGGCTGGGGAAACAGTGTAGGAGGTCGAGGGCTGGTTCTGGGACGTCAACAGGAGGATGGGCTGGCTCTGGTTCTTGGAAGTCGACGGTTGTACAGATTGTGATACTGGGATTGCCTGTACGAACTGTTGTTGCTGTTGTGCCTGGAAGGTTGGAAACTTCCTAGGTTTCTTTATTCTTAGAACCAGAAGGGGTGCTTTCTGGCTTCCTTTTGCTAGAAAGTCCCCAGCAGACCCTAAGGCTCTGGTTGAGCCTGGTCGCTTCGTGATGGACCTCGTTTACAGCAGACTCAGGGAAGAGGTCAGCTCCCCAGATCGAAGACGAGAGCAACTTGTTAGGCTCATGCCTTATGGTGGCTTCCTGCAGTTTCGTCTTGCTACTATGAAGTCGTACAGATCAGACTGTACGGTCTGCGTCTGAGCCTTAGCTAGAAGCTTAAACAGAGGCTCCGTACCATATGTCATGGCGGCAACCTCTGTCATTACTAAGGCATTAAGGGTCCTCCCTAACCTGATCCTTGCGTCGAACTCTGCTTGGATCAGGTTGTCCGGTAGTCTTGGGAGTCTCTCCCCGAACTGTTCGATAGCACAGTCCGGTTTGAGCTTCCCGACCGTAAAAGAAGCTGGAAGGTCAGCCCAGAAGTCCTCAGAAGCTGGGAAGAGTGGGGACGTCGGGTCTGACTCTCTCAGTTGAGGGAGAGGCTCTTCTTTCATGGCGGCCTGGATGGTTACTTCCGCAATTTTTGTGGTGAAGGGGAGTGGTGCCCCCTCCTCCGCCACAAAGATTGTGAATGGGCTCTTGAATGCCTGAAGTTTGGTGTTGGAACAGTTCCATTCTTCAAGGCACCTCACCCATTCTCTCTGAGCTTGCTCCCGACTGTAAATTACAGTCTCCTTCAGGATCTTGTCCTCTTTGTTCAGAGCTGCCTCCGTCAATCTAGCATACCCCATAAAAGGTGGTTGAAGATCGGCGGGGTGGAACTCGAAGTCCTCGATGCGACGAGTTCCACAGTCCGGGATCGAGATCATTCCATCCTTGAAGGGTGCGAAGGCTGCTACCCTCCAAGGATTACTCATGGTGAATGGGGGAAGAGAGTCGTAGCCCGGCATCGGGGTTACTCCGGCGCCTGCCAGAGGAAGAACTGCTGGAGGATGTTCCCTCATGCCCGCCAGCAAGTTCTCCTGGTTCGTCAGCCGATCCGAGATGTTCTGGATCGACTGACCAGATTGTGCAAACGAGGTGGAGCTTTGGGCAAGCATTTGATCAAGCCTGTCATTCATCATGGCCCCCACCATGTTCCCCACCTGTTGCATCACCCCTGCTGTAAAGGAGTCAGGATCGAAGGGGCCAGAGGTACTGGTCGCAGCAGGGGTCTTCGGACGAGCTCCGTTGGACGTTGACGGTACTGGCTCGGCGGGAGCGCGGACCTTCTCTTTAGAGGACTTGCCCCTAGACCCTTTAGAGTGCGAAGAAGAGGACTTTGCTTTCTCTGCTCCGGGATGGTGAGCCGGAGACTTATGAGATGATGAGGCCGAAGTCTTCTTAGAAGACGACCTCTCAAGGGTTTTTTGCTCGTGTTGTCCTTTCACTTTAGGAACAACCGAGGCGGAAGACGTCCTAGCCAGAATTTCAGATTCAGAAAAACCTTGGAAAGAAATGGAAGAAGGGACAGAAGACGAAGAGGTACCGTCCTCCAATGCATCCAAGTCCTCATCAAGGCCAAAACCTCTCAAGAGGACCGAATGGGGGACACCCTACCAGTCTCACTGCGTGCATGGTCCCGTGGGACCGTCATGTGAACCCTGGGTACCAAGCGATCACCTGAGCGACTCATTCCTTTCTTTCACTCCATGCCTGAGTCGTGACAGTGAGTGGACTCAGCGTCACCGACTCTAGATGCATGCGAATCCATAGATTTATGTGCACTCGAGGAAACTCGCGAACAAGTGCCCGACACGGAACTAGTCTAAGGGCAGAACCTGTAGGACTAGCAGCAGAAGTGCAAACTGAAGTTTACGCTTCTATGGCTCCTGGGGATAGCATGACAGTTCCTGTTCCCAAAGGAATGGGCGAGCCAGCGGACGACCCAACTGCCTCCTCAGTTCAAGGAGGCAGACCCTTAGAAGTCCTGTGAAAAGACTTCTTAGGGGGGGAGACTACTTTCTCCTTCTTCAATAAAGAGCCTTAAAAGTTGAAGGGGTGGAGGTTAAAGAAAAATATGATGATTCCGAAGAGGAAAATGATGACGCTTGACTAACTCTCTTCCTCCTCGACTTCTCCAAATTCTGCAAGACTTCTACAGGATGAGGTACATCTAATAGCAGGAATAGAGTTAAAAAGCACATGGCAGCGGCGAAGGCTTTGTCCAGTGATGAAACTGCAGGATAGCAGTAGCAAATGAATATGATTTCCAGCAGGGGAACAGTACACTCGAGGACCAATATCACAGCATGCTACGAGGCATAGGTACAATTCCAATTTCAGGATAGTCAACACGAAGAGATATCCAACCATCCATTGCTGTAATCAACTATCACCACTGTTAGCCTGTAAAAGAAAGAATATATGATTTCAAAAAAAAGGATACTACTCTCTCATCCAAGGGCACCGTCCTGCGAACTGAGAGATCCCTCAAATGCCAACACCCCCTCTTCTATCTTTGTCCAATAAGCCAGTGAAAGAATGAAAGAGAAGAGGAAATACCAGAAGAAACAAAGGACAAACCTCCAAAGTTCCCCTTGGTAATTTCCAAAGCGTAAGCATAAATTTCGGATGAATACGTCTCGTCCTAACGTTAAAGGGTGAGAATATGTAATATGGGTGTTGGCATACCCTTGCCGCCGACCCTTAACACAAAGCAGAAAGGCAGCTAGGAAAACTATCACTAAAAGTGGGTTTGCATATTAATTATTAAAGTCAATTAATTATTAATATCAAACAAGTATATACATATTCAAAATGACAAATTAAAGATCGCAGTGGTAAAATCGTAATTAATGGCTTGTCAGCAAGAGCTCACAAACAATGGTCGAAAGCAATGTGGAGTGTTTACATCTGGACAAGCGGGCCTACCCGCCTACCAGACAGTAGTTACTGTCAAAACCACCTTGTTCAAGAATTTCATGGCTGTATTCCAGCCTACATTGAAAGTAATTCCTTATGTAAAGGACCGAGGGTTTGTATATCGTGTAGGAACAATTCATTATTGGACAATTGATGTTATCAGACACCCAAAATCCCTTAAGTGTGTTATTGCAAGATTTGACCATGCTTAAAATGGATATTGTACTGGTGTTCACCAATCCTTGAATGCTACAATTAATTTTGATATTTCAAATGCTGTGAATTTTATACATGGCACAGTAAGTCATATAAATTGGAGAAGAACACTTACTTCTAAAGCAGAAGAACAAAATGTCCCATCTATCAACACAGTATAAGGCCGCCCAACTCCAAAGTTTCGGAAGTAGAAGTTCAATATCCGTTGTGTTTTTTTCTGATTTTTTATCTTCATTTTCTCGGGTCAATTCTAGAAATAAAGAAAAATAAAATACGTAATCAGCACATAATAGGAAGTCTCTGGTTATATTGGCAATCTAGTTTTATGGCGTAATCGGCAATTTTTGGCGCCATAACATAACTAACGGAGGTGCCATTGGCACCATAAATCGCAGAGTTTTGGTTAATGGCAGCTTTTACTTATCAGCACCCTGCCAAGAACGGACCCCCGGCGATAACAGAGGACTGCCTGTACTGTAAAAAGTCTCTACTAATTTTTCAGACACACTTTTTCATTGAAGCTTAGAGCAATGTATCCAGAGGGCCAAGTTTACAGATACCAAAATGTGAATCTTCCAACTTGGCAGAGACCTATTAGCAAATGAAATTCCCTATCTTACCTAGTGTTTATATTTTGCTGTGAAATAAGAGAATTCAAGAAGAAACATTTCCTACATGATGCAAGTAGCTACCCTCTACAAAACTAAGTCAACAATTTAATAACGGAACAATTTACAATTTTTGCATGTGCTATAAAACACACTGGGCATACAATGACAGTGTCACTCTGACAAACAAAAGTAATTAGCTTTTACTTGCACAAACTGCCATGAAAACAAAAATTTTTCTTACAGCTGGGAAAACAGCAGTACACTGGTACCTGAAAGGTACGTATGTGATTTGGGGATATATGCATATGCATGAACGGTGTCTTTTTAAATAAGTAACTAAAATCAAGGAGTTAATAGCCGTAAGAAACCTGTATCTCTCTTTTGAAGTGTTACACGAATGTTTAAAGAACGCTATGGAATCTAAGGTGAAGTTATATAGTTTGGGAGGAGGGTTTCAGCTACAGAGGGTGCTGCAATCTTGATGAGATTGCAGTAAGATACGGTGTTAAAAGCAAAATTAAGTAAGGAGGGGACTAAAATTCCAAATCAGGCTGGATGATGTATCCCCTTTCAAGTGGCATTTCTACTTCTGCTATATCTTTTATATTCCGAATATTCAGTCAGAGGTATTAATGCAATGGGAAGGGTTTGCATTATGGCCAGTCTCGTTCTTCCCCTTGCTAGAGGAAGAAGTGAGATTGCTTCTATGATTCTGATAAGAAAAATAGAAAGGAAGCTCGATGTGTAAGCTTACAGCATCAATTGCCCGACCAGCCAGTGTAAGTTCGAGTCCTATCCTCATCTTAAAGGAAGAGGAGTAGAATAACGAGAAGGGGAAGGTTGAAGGGCCACTCACTCTCGCATCCTTCTTACCTCTAGAATCGCACATCATAGGCAAGATGCAACTTGTCCTCTTGAAGGAGCTGGGCAAGCAAACACAACCTGCAAGCATCCACCACCAGTCCAAGAAAAGGAGGTTCCAAGGACAAATGGGCAGACCTGGAGGAAGAAAGATATAAATATGGTCACAATGATCATCTATCTTCCAGTCCGACATATTCTTCGGAGTGATCAAATGTACCCGTCCACTGGACTATCCAACTGCAGAGAAGTCTCTCACGATCTTGTAAGACTTTTCGATCTCGTAAGACTCGGAGAAAGACGTGTCATTGGACACTTCTGCAATGGCAGTCTGCAGTGGATAAAGACATTGACACTTAGTGATGGATGTCAATCCTTCATGGGTACAGCAACACACCAATAGGACAAAGTAATAACTGATCTGGATCAACCAATACTAAGTCCACAGTGCAGATCATCAAGGACTCAGACTCGTCAACAGATACCGACTGACTGCACTGTCACGCATCCAAGATGTAGTCACAACATGACACCCGCCTTTTGAAGGGTTATGTTGAGAATAACCATACAAATTGTCTATATTGTTCACCGATGATGTTGAGAGACGAGATGATGTTTCTCGCAAGGCATGCGCACATCAGACGATAGTCAATTGCCTTCTAGAGACCGAGGTCCCTGTAATGGCAAGGCAGAAGTTTCTCATTAGTAGCTGTATCTCAACTAAGGAGAAACAATACTATATTACTAGTGAATGACTAAGGTGAATGTGGACCTACGTCTTCACAGTTGAATCAAGAGAAGTAAACTCAAGATTCTGATCATAGAAAAGTCCCATCGATGTGTTATGAACTGTCAATGGTTCATCAGGTTCTTAAATTCTAGAACAATCGGGACTGGAAAAACTGGCAGTAATTGAGCCCAGAAACAGAGGGAGGAACTAAACAAACAAAATAAAGGTACCTTAAACTAATTTATTACAGTTACTTAGTATTTACACCTTTATACTAGTGAGTCAGTACATCAGTCAATACCATTGAAATCAGATCAACCATACGTTGATATATAAAGTTACTTAAAAGCAGCATAACTGTCCATAAATCCAAAATTGAATGTTACCAAAATTACCATATATTTCGGCGTATAAGTCGACCGGAAGATAAGTCGACCCCCCAATTCTGAGTAAATTTTTATGATTTTAACTAATATCGGGTATATTAGTCGACTTATAAAATGTGAGGCCAACTGTATGCTCAAAATAAGCAGCAGGGTAAAACGTATCATAGAAAATAACCTGAATGTTATTACGGTACATATGTTGCTCTACTTACCATAAGAAATACAGGTAATACACTCGGTATATTAACAAATCTGTGTAATATATAAAAGATGAATACCCGCAAATATGATTAAAAATGACGAAACGAAAGATACGTTGCTCGAGTGTATGTAAACTACCGCTGCATAACAGCCTACGTATATATGTATGTACAAACTGCCACTCAAGTTAATGTTTTGATTGGGTTGTTAAAACGATGTGCCGGTATTTTATTATTATGTTGGAATATTCCTTGGACATTGGTTCTTCTATGACATAAACAGGCTCATGAGGGAAAACGAACCTGCAGTTGATTCACCAGATTCAAACTGGGATCCTTATGATGAAACCGTGAATGATAATTTGTTTGATGAATTGTTTAATTCAAGTGACGATGACTCAAGTAATTTTGAAGGATTTTGAATACATATTTACTATTAAATACAATTTTTTTTTTTATTTAAAGTGATAAAAAAAGATTTCATACCATAAATGTTTTTGAACAATACCCCGGTAAATACAAAACTGTCAGAGTGAACGCATCCTTCTCAATTACTATACTACAAATGGCTACGCAATGTTTACACTTGCTGTGCGATTGGGGTTTCTTAGAGTTACTTTGATTTTTTTTTTTTCATTTTATTTAAGGTAACGGATGTTCTAATGTATTATTATGTCGATTACAGTGAAATGAAAGGTTTTAATACTGGCTGATTTTACATACATAGTTACCTCAACAAGGCTGTCATTGTTATTAGCCAACTGTAAAGCCTGGATTCCTGTGCCAATATGCCAAAATAATAAAGATTCACTTTTTGTTACCGTTAGATGAGTCGACCCCCTAATTTTGGCATGATTTTTGGGGGCTAAAGGGTCGACTTATACGCCGAAATATACGGTAATATTAACTGTACCAAAATTAACTAACAGAACATTTACATCATTATATGTAATGTTATTTAAATAAATAATCAGGCACAAAATTTAACACATTCAAAATGAACAAGCAGCATTACTCCAAATTATTAAGATCCTCAAACATCACAATAAAATATAAAGACAAAGTTAACCACCAGCACTTAAATCATTCCAAATATGAAAATAACATCACAAGTGAACAGTAAAACATTACATTACTTAAATGTGTGACTTCTAAATAATTCTGAGAATTAGGCAAAACAAGGCATCATTAGGTTAACCTAAGGAGATGACAGCTGACGAAACAGCAACAACAGACAATCCTATACACTAGGTTATCAATACAGCTCCATGTTGCCAATGAGGTTACCCTCCACACAATGTCGCTCCCCAGCTGACAGATACACCAATGATGCCCAATAAAGCCACACTCCACGACATCGTTCTCCATACAACAAAAACACGCTAATGTTGGCCAATGATGTCATACTCGAAATGTTGTTCTCTCAACGATGAAACCACACCAATGCTGGCCAATGATGTCACACTCGACATGTCCTCTCGACGACGAACACACACCAATGCTGCCCAATGAGTCACACTTGACATGTCGTCCTCTCGATGATGAAAACACGCCAATGTTGCTGCCCAAGAAAACACACCATTGCTGCCTAGTGAGTCACTCTCGACATGTCATCCTCTTGATGACGAAAACACGCCAATGCTGCTGCCCAATGAGGTCCCACTGGACATGTCATCCTCTTGACGACGAAAACACACCAGTGCTGCTCCCCAATAAAGTCACACTAATGCTGGCCAAGACTGCCGACCTCCAACTTGAAGTCATACACTGTACGACAGCTTCACACCAAATAACCAGGTATATCCAGTACCTGACGCTGCCTCATACTGGTCCACAGGTAAGCATACCTGACAGCCTCTGACTGACTGACTAAAATCAGACATTGTCTGACAGACGTCAACTCACTTGACCCCAAAAAAAGAAGAACAGGTTAATGGTTAACAGGTAAACAATCAATACTAAGGAACAAGCGGAATACGATTGTTCAACAAAACCACTTAAACTGACAGATGACACCAACCAGTGAAGACAGCTTTAATCCCTGTAGTTTCTCAGAGGACAGAAAAAGCTAATCCGCTATTTCATTGCTGCTTGGCGAGAAAGTCAAAGTTTACAATGAAAGCGGAACGTCTTTCAGTAATAAAAAGACAGGGATTGTACTGCCTGAAGAACTGCTTCTCGTGTGTTGAATCAAGGAGGACGTTTCTATTTACAGTCATACAGTTATACCCCTACATACGAAAGTCCCTACGTACGAAAAATCCAGGTTACGAAGGCGAAGACGAAGATTTTTTTGCTTCTGTGTACAAAAATAATTCAAGTCGCCAAAGGGTGTACTGTAAAGTCCAAGATTCACCTGGGCCGCCAAGAATAATTTTAAAACTCGCGCACAGCCAACTCAGTAGACTCGCCACCATCCTCCCACTCTCTCATTGGTTCCTGATGCTAGTTGCCACCATAAGATCCTGCTCTCCTATTGGTTAGCATCTATTCCATCATGCATCTACGTAAGGAAGTTCCTCCACCATTTCCTTTTGGCAGCGTTATCGTACACACACGCAATTCATTCGTTCACGTAGATTTCGTTCGTTAACGTAAATTTGTGTTAGTGATTTCGTAAAGTTTAGCGTTAATGTTTTCTGCCATTTTTTAATGTGTTTCGTAGAGTTAAGCGTTCATGTTTTCTGCCATTTGTCCTCCTCCTCTGTCGCCACTTTCGGACATCGCCTCACTTGAAAGATAAGGTTCCACATTTTACTACATACGTAGTACATACATATACATACAGTCTCTTGTACCCTGTACTCTAATACACTTTATTTACAGGTATAAAAACGGTTTGGTTATGTACTGAATAGTACAAATTGTTGTATTTCATTGTTTACTGGTCAATTTAGCTTTATTATAAAATTCACTGTGGTGTTTTTGTAGGGCTTGGAACGAATATGACATTTTTATAATAATATAAAGTTTCACTTATACTTACCCGGTGGTTACATATAGCTGTCGCCTCCTGACGTCACGGCAGAATTTGAAATTCGCGGTAGGTAGCGCTAATGGTTTGACAGGTGATCCCTCTACTCCCGCCCTCTACCGGGTACCGGGAACCATTCCAACAATAAATCAGAAGTTTCATGCCTACCTGTCCATATGAGGGGAGGAGGGCGGGCTTCGTTATGTAACCACCGGGTAAGTATAAGTGAAACTTTATTTTATTATAAAAATGTCATTTTCACTTATATAACTTACCCGGTGGTTACATATAGCTGATTGACACATTTAGGTGGTGGGACAATGGCAGCTAAAATAACAACTGTTGGAATTATCCGAAGATATAGGTTCCTTACCTTTAAAGACTGCTGACTCAGTGGTACTGCCTCTGTAGTCTGCTGGCCTTTATTGTACCGACAGGATATATGGATCCGTGTGTCGGACAACAATAATAAGTACTTGCCGTTGAGGATGTGACCGTAACGGACAAGACTATAATGCCCCTGCTCAGGGCGCAGTACAAATCACCACAAAATACAATGAAAAACGAGGGATCACCACAACCGGTTAAGAAATACACCAAGATATTAAAAGACTGAAAGATACTCAAAAAACTCCCTGTATCTTCAGACAACCTTAAAAATACAAAAAAACATAATCAAGGAGAAAAGTTAGTGAGGATGGGATACATCCTTCTCTCCCTCACCCAATACCGTGTCAGTCACAATGAATGGCCCCAATGTACTGCAATTTTCATATGTGGTTTGCAAATCTGTCAGATAATGAGATGCGAAAGACAGAATTGCTTCTCCAATATGTAGATTTAATAATGTCTTTCAAGACAGATTACGTCTAAAGGCCATAGACGTAGACATGCTCTAATTTCATGAGCTTTGACTTTAAACACTTTGATATCTGAGTCCTGATATTGTCCGTGTGCCTCAGAAATCAAATCCTTAAAAAGAAGGAGAGCGCATTTTTAGAAAGAGGACGAGAAGGATCTTCACTGAACACCACAGGTTATCACTCTGACCTCTTATACCTTTGGTCCTTTGCACATAATGTCTAAGTGCTCTCACTGGACAGAGAAGACATTCAGGCTCATTAGGCCCCACTAACTCGAAATGTTTTTCTTTATAGAGAAAGAACGCGGCCAAGGACGTGAGGGATTTTCATTCTTAGCCAAAAACCCCAGCATTGATGAGCAAATGGCATTGCCCTTAGCAAATCCAACTCTCTTATCAATAGCATGCAGCTCACTGATTCTTCTAGCTGATGCTAAAGCACAAAGAAAAAGTGTCTTCCTAGTCAGATCTCTAAAAGAACTAGAAGAGATCGGTTCGAATCTATCTGACATCAGGTTCCAAGCTACTGTTCTTGACTCCTTTGTCTTGGTTGTATCAAAGGAACGAATCAGGTCTGAGAGGTCTTGATTATTAGAAATGTCTAATCCTCGACTGAACACAGAAGACAACATAGCTCTATAACCCCTAATCGTCTGGGTAGAAAGCTTCTTATTCTCACGACGAAAAAGAAGGAAGTTAGCTAACTGAGCTATAGAAGTCTTAGAAGACGAAATTCCTTCTTCTTTGCACCAAGCTCTGAATTGGACCCACTTAGCTTGGTACACTCGATCAGAGGATTCTCTTCTGGGTCTAGCAATAGCCCTTGAAGCTCTCTTTGAAAATCCTCTCTTTCTGAGGAGATGCTCGACAGTCTGAAGGCGACTAGTCGAAGAGCGGACAAGTTGTGATGGAACCTCAGAAAGTGGGGCTGTCTGAGTAGATCCTTCCTTAACGGTAACTCTCTCGGAAAGTCCGTCAACAGCAGTAGTAGGTCCGGAAACCATTCCCTGGCCGGCCAAAAGGGGCTATCAGAGTCATCCTGACGTTCTGATGACCTCTGAACTTTGCCAGAACTAATCTTAGCATTTTGAAAGGCGGAAAGGCATACAGGTCCAGATTTGACCAGTCCAGAAGCATGGCATCCACTGTAAACGCCTCCTCGTCTGGAACTGAGGAGCAATACAGTGGTAGATGAGCTGTCTTGTTTGTGGCGAAGAGATCCAACTGAGGACATCCCCAAATCCCAAAGCTTCTTGCATATTTGAGGATGTAACGTCCACTCTGTGGAGAGGACTGTCCTCTCCTGCTGAGAATGTCCGCCTTTACCATTCTTCGAGCCTTGAATAAATCTTGTGCTCAAGACAACCTTGTTCTCTTTCACCCAAATGAGTAGGTCTCTCGCTGCCTCGCACAGAGAGAACGATTGTGTCCCCCCCATTTTTTTGATGTAAGAGAGAGCCGTGGTGTTGTCTGCTTGAACCAGCACTACTTTCCCTCTTACCTCTGTCTTGAAGTGCATTAGAGCCAAATGAATCGCCTTCAACTCTTTTAGATTTATGTGCCAGCTTCTCTGATGAATCTGCCAAAGTCCCGACACTTCCTTTCTCCCCAGAGTAGCTCCCCACCCTTTGTCCGATGCGTCTGACAAAAGCGTAAGGTTGGGGCTCAACTGGCTTAGAGACAAGCCTTCCTCTAGCCTTCCTTCTGATTTCACCAAAGGAGGTCCTGTTTTGATTCCTTCCGAGATGGGGAACACGAAGGAGTCTGGGAACTTCTTCCTTTGCCACTTCTGCTTCAAGTAAAATTGAAGTGGTCTCATGTTGAGCCTGCCCAGACTTACAAATTGCTCTATTGAGGCCAAGGTTCCTAAAAGGCTCATCCACTGATTCGCCGAGCAAGTTTGTCTGACAAGAAATTCGTCTATCTTGTTCAGGCAAGAGTCGATCCTTTGGAGAGACGGAAAAGCCTGAAAAAGAACTGAATTCAGTCTCACTCCTAAATAAACTATCTCCTGAGAAGGAGTGAGACATGACTTTTCCTTGTTTACTAACAAACCTAGGCTGTCTGTCAGCCTTAAAGTCTTTTGTAGGTCCTCCACACACTTCTGTCTGGACCTTGCCCTGAGAAGCCAATCGTCTAGATACATGGAGATTCGTATCCCGTCCAGATGAAGCCACTTTGCTACTGACGACAGAACTCTGGTGAACACTTGTGGAGCTGTCGACAGGCCGAAGCAGAGGCCCTGAAACTGATAAATGCGGCCCTGGAAACACGAATCTCAGGAATCTTCTTGATTCCAAATGAATCGGAATATGAAAATAGGCGTCCCGAAGGTCTATGGAAACCATCCAATCTCCAGGATGAAGCGCTGCTAATACCGACTGGGTCGTTTCCATAGAAAACTTCGTCTTCAGGACAAAGACGTTCAGGGCACTGACGTCCAACACTGGTCTCCAACCCCCCGTGGCCTTCTTTACCAGGAAAAGGCGATTGTAAAATCCTGGTTCCTGCGGAGAGTCCACTAACTCTTATTTTATGGCCCCTCTTTGCCAGTAAAGGCGTAGAACTTCTTGACTTGGGGTGGGACGGGGCAAATTTTTCGGAGTTCTCCGAGTAAGAGCTGACAAATTCAAGGAAGAAATTTCTGTGAGAGGGGGGTGCTTGATGAAACGGAATGGTGTATCCTTCCTTCAGGACCTGGACCGTCCAAGGATCCGCTCGGAGATGAAACCAGGTCTGCCAGAAAAGGTGTAATCTGGCTCCTACTGCTGTGTGGAGGACTATGGGCCTACTTCTTGATGGAAGAGGGAGTGGTTTTAGACGAGGCTCTACCTCTCCCACAAAACCTGGAGAAAGATCGAACGGGAGCTCTCCCTCGAAATGGTTTAGGAGCTTCCATGGAGGGAGCACTCCGAGAAGCAGAAAGAACCGGAGCTATCTTCCTGGGCTTCTTCACTGACTGTGATAAAAGATCCTGGGTCGCTTTCTGTGTTAAAGATTGAGCGATCTCGCTCACAATCTCTTGCGGAAAAAGGTGTTTCTTGTCCAAAGGAGAGAAGAGCAAGGCAGACTTCTGGTTCGATGAGATCCCTTTCGACAAGAAGGAGCACCAAATAAAATCTGTTCTCTTCTTCAACACTCCAGAGGCGAAAATCGGCAGCGAGCTCCGAAGCTCCATCACAGATGCCTTTATCGATACAATCCAGTACCGAGGCAAATTCCTTCAACTGCTCCTCCGAAAGTCCAAATGACTTGACTTTCCTGGCCAGCGAAGCAATGGCCCAATCCAGGAAGCTAACAACTTCAAAAACACGGAAAACACTCTTGCAAAGATGCTCCAGTTCATTTGCCGAAAAGAAAATCTTAGCAGTATTAAGGGCTGCTCTACGGGAAGAGTCCACGAGACTAGAAAAGTCTCCCTGAGCGGAGGCAGTCACACCCAGGGAAAAAACTTCTCCAGTGTCATACCAGACACGGCTCCTTGACGAAAGTCTCGAAGGGGGAAGACAAAAAACATTTTTCCCCTGTTCCCTCTTCTCCAAAAGCCAAGCGTTAACTTTCTTGATAGCTTTCTTAGCCGAAATCGAGAGGACGAGACGCGTGAACGAGGACGAGGAGTCAGGCTTACTGTCCTTTTTCCACTGCGAACTAGGAGAAACTGGAACGGAAGGCGCAAAAGAATCTCCAAAGTTGTCAACGAAGGATCTTAAAAGGAGCTTATACCCCGACAAATGCTTGTCTTTTTCTGTAAGTACTTCTCCTTCTTCCTCCAAATCCGAAGCTTCCTTCGACGAAACTGGCGAACATTCCATCGGAAGAGGAATCCTGTTCGGCGAAGTCACACCCTGATGCGGCCGAGGAGGGTGCGAGAAAGCAGGAGAAGACGTCTGAGCCTTTGCTGAGACGAATCCGGGCGGCTGAGGTGGCGGCTGAGGTGGCGCTCGCGCGAGAGCCTGACGTGGCGCCATAGACGGAGTCAGGAAAGGAGTCCGACCAGGCGCCTGAAGTGGCGTCTGAAGAGGAGTCACATGGAGAGTCTGAGCCTGCAGAGGCGACTGAAAAGGAGCCTGCGAAGAGGACTGCACAGTAGTCTGCGGAAGATGTAAGGCGGTCGGGAGCACATTCGGGGACGAAAGAGACTTGCCAAAAAGCTCCAAAATACTGCCTAACTTGGCATTCATCTGTTCAAACACCGAAGGTTGAGGATCCACCGACGTAGAAGGCGTGGGAGGAGAAGGATGATCCACAAACACGTCTGGAGCCGCAGGAGTTATCGCTTGAGGAGGCTCTGGAGAAGGCTCCGAAGGAGTGTGCGTGTTCGGCTTCTCCACTTCTATGAGAGACGGGCGATAAATCGAAACCGCCGGAGAAAAGACTTCAGGCTCCTCCCAAAAACTACAAGAAGGTTCGGCAGCTGCCACCTTCTTGGGAACTGCAGCAGGCGAAACATCGCGAGACCTTTTCAGCGGTCTAGAAGTCTTATTACGCCAACCTCTCTATAAGAGGAAACATCTGAACTAGAGTCGCTTGACGAAAAACACTTCCTCGCAACACCTTTCCAATGGTGAGCGACAGCATCCTGGGATACGGCTACAAGATTGCTTGAGGGGGCGGCTGCTCGGGAGCAGACCCCGCTCGCCTCCCTTCGGTTTTCGGCATGCCTCCTCCCAGGATCTGGGGAGTTTGACAGGGGCCTAGACCTAGGAGAACGAACGGGCCGAACAACCACCTCCTCCACTACACTTGCACTAAGTAATTTATCACACTTAACTACCACTTCTTGCACTGTCTCACCCATTTTCTGCATAGTGGTGAGGAAAGAGACAAATTTCGAGTCCATATCGGCTCGTAATACTGACACGGGATCGGGATCGGGAGATACAAAGTCGAGGGCAGGAGAAACCACTACGGGGTTAATAGGAACAGGATTAACAGAATTCAGAGGAATATCCTGGCTACTCACTGACTTAGAAGAAGATCTCTGTGAAGCCTTTCTGATTCTATCTTTTTCTAACTTTCTCATATACTTTCCCAGTGCCTTCCACTCCTGAGATGTTAAAGACTTACATTCTTCACACATATTCTCAAAAGAACATTCACGTCCCCTACAACTAACACAAGTAGAATGAGGATCAAGTGAAGCTTTAAGAAGTCTAGTCTTACACCCACTACTACACACCCTATACTGAATAGAGCCGGTGTCAGACATCGTGAAGAATTCAAAATAATTCTGTGAGGGACGAGTGGCTCACGTCCTGAAGGGATGCCAAATTGAATTCAAAACTGCCTTAAACATGATATTGTTATGATACAATAAAGTTTTGTACATACTTACCTGGCAGATATGACAATTTGTCCAAAATTGCATTTTTCCTAACTATACAAACCTGAGGTCCTTTTACAATAGGAAGGTACTAGCGGCAGCTGGATAGGTCGTAAGCTTTCGAACAAGGGGTTCGGTAGTTAACTGCTTGTCCGACAGGCGCGCGCGCGCGACTGGGAGGTAAACAAATCACTTTTGCTTTTGGCCCAAGCAAAAACTGCAGAGTGAGGGGTGGCATGAGGTGGGGCTATGTGTAAAAGGACCTCAGGTTTGTATAGTTAGGAAAAATGCAATTTTGGACAAATTGTCATTTGTTCCGACACGGCATACAAACCTTCGGTCCTTTTACAATAGGAAGACTCACTTCTTGGTGGGAGGAATCTGAGTCTTTTGTGAACAGACTGGTGTTCGCCCAACCTTGGAAGCCTCCCTGGTCGTAAGAGCGAGGGAGGGATCCACGCCTCTGTCCGATTGATCGGGGTGTGCACCGCAGGATCAATGGTCAGACCTCTGGACCGAGTACTAAGAGAGAGGCAAGCGTATCTCTTCGTACCAGCAATGTAAGAACTTGTTCCTGTACAGGAGCAAAGATAAAGTCATGGGTTTGACTCTTGTAGGCATCCACTTCCCCCCCTTGTAGAAGGAAGTGGTGGATATTCTGCTCCTATCCCTAGTGAAAGGGATAGGATGGGGCTCTGTCGAGTAGCTCACCGGCATCTCGTCCTTATCCAGCAAGGTGATGACCGTATCCCTCTACCCACAGGTAGAGGGGTAGAAAAAGATAGGAAGAGAAGCCAGTCACTCTCTCATTCACTTATCTATTCTTACAGTCACACCAGGACTCGATGCTGTTCAGCCTGCTAGGGTCTGGGTTAGCTAGACGACGTGTTGAGCAGCCACCACGGGTCCTAAGGAAAACGATCCAAGGACCTGTGGGCAATATCCAAAAGGTAGAAGGAGGTGCCGGTGGTCTGGTTGTACCAGACCCCTGCCTTCAATACCTGCGCCACGGAGAAGTTCTTACGAAACGCCAACGAGGGGCCAATACTTCTGACTTCGTGAGCTCTCGGACGGGACGTACGGATGTCGTCACTACCATCAGCCTCATACGCCCTCCTGATGACCTCACGCAGCCAGAATGAAAGAGTGTTCTTGGATACTTCTTTCTTGGTGACCCCGGTGCTAACGAAGAGGCGTCGACACTCAGGCCTGAGGTGTCGAGTTCTCTTCAGATAGCGCCGTAGCGCCCTCACAGGACAAAGCAGCATCTCATCCGCATCATTATCGGCATGAAGTTCCCCTACTCTCTTCGCCGATGCCAGGGCCAGCAAGAAGAGGGTCTTGTGAGTTCCCTGGGTGGGCAAGACCTTTCGAAGCTCCTCATAAGCAAGGAGATCTCGAACGAGTTCGAGATGTCCAATCCCCTCAGTTTCAGGACGAGCGCCAAGGCGGCTCTGTATCCTTTGACTGTGGGGACTGAGAGGAGCTTCTCTCGGCGAAGAAAAACGAGGAAATCCGCTACCTGCTGAAGAGTGGCTCTGAGAGGAGATAGACCCCGTCTACGACACCAACCACAGAAGACGGCCGACTTCCCCTGGTACACAGCTGCAGAGGACTGACGGACGTTTCCAGCCATCTCTGTTGCTGCGCTACGAAAAAAACTTCTCGTTCGCAAGAGATGGTGGATAACAGCCAGCCGTGAAGACGTAGGGACTGGACTGCTCGGTGGTACCCGCCTACGGTGTGGGCTGGGCGGCGAGAAGGTTGTGCCAAGGGGGAATCTCTCTCGGTTCTCCTGCGAGAAGAGCCAGCAGGTCCGGATACCAAATGGCCTGTGGCCATTTGGGAGCCACCAGGATCATCCTGAGATTCGGGGTGACCAGTGCTCGACTGATCACCTTGCGAATCAGGCTGAACGGGGGAAAGGCATAGGCGAAGAGGTTGTCCCACGGGTGTTGAAGAGCGTCCTCTGCAGCTGCCCATGGGTCCGGCACGGCCGAGAAGAACACCTGGAGCTTCCTGTTGTGCCGGGTGGCGAACAGATCCACGACTGGTCGCCCCCGACAGGTCGAAGAGCCTTTCCGCCACGTCCTGGTGTAGAGACCATTCGGTCCCTATCACCTGATCCCGTAGGCTGCCTCGAGCGTGTCTGCTACTACATTCCTCTTCCCTGGAATGTAGCGTGCCGACAGCTCTATTGAGTGTGCCTTGGCCCACTCGTGCACCTGCTGAGTCAACTGGTACAACGGGAGAGACACTAGGCCCCCCTGTTTGTTGACGTCGGCCACCACCGTGGTGTTGTCGAACATCAACACCACTGAGTGTCCCATCAAGCGGTCCTGGAACTCTTGGAGAGCGAGGAACGCTGCTTGAGTTCCATACATTGATGTGAAGGTGCTTGTCGTTCTCGTACCACACTCCTGAAGTCAGCAACTCCTCCAGGTGTGCGCCCCATCCCCTCGGTCGATGCGTCTGAGAGCAGCTGCATGTCCGGGGGGAGAGTGCGCAGAGGCACTCCTCTTAAGAGGTTCCTGTCGTCCAGCCACCAGGCTAGGTCCTGCCTCACCTCCTGTGTCAGTGACACTGGAAAGCTTGGGGGATCGTCGCCTGGACCAACTCTCTTTAGTCTCCACTGAAGAGACCGCAGGTGAAGGAACGCCCGTGAGGGACTGACTTCTTGAGTGACGACAGGTGTCCGATCACGACTTTGCCATCGTTGAGCTACCTGTTCCTTTCCAGAGACAGGAACTGGTTGGCTGCCTCCCTGAATCTGCTGATCCGCGAGTCTGCGGGGAAGACTCGCCCTTGCTACCGTGTCGATCAGCATACCCAGGTACTTCATCCTCTGCTTGGGCTCGAGATCGGACTTTTCGAAGTTCACAACGATCCCCAGATCGCGACAGAACTCGAGCAGTCGATCCCTGTCCTGTAGCAACTGCGAGCGGGAGCTCGCCCAGGGGACTAACCAATCGTCGAGATACCTCATCAGACGTTATCCCGTGCGAATGGGCCCAAGCAGACACCAGAGTGAACACTGCGTGAACACCTGTGGGGCGGTTGAGAGACCGAAGCAAAGTGGCCTGAAACTGGTACACCGTCCCGTCGAGGATGAAGCGGAGGTACTTTCTGGAGGACTGATGAATGGGTATTTGGAAATACGCATCCCATCAAGTCCACTTAAAGCATGAAATCGTTCTCCCGATGATAGAGTCGAGCACTGAGCGTGCCGTCTCCATCGTGAACGGATCTGGCGAACAAACCGGTTCAGGGGAGAGAGATCTATCACCGGGCGCCAGCCTCCCATAGACTTTTTCCACCACAGGAAGAGTCGACTGTAAAAGCCCGGTGACTGATCCGTGACGATTTCTACAGCTCTCTTGCTCAGCATGGTCTTGATCTCCTGTCTCAATGCTACGTCCTTCGATGACCCTGGAACGTACGCCTGTTGTTGGACCGGGTTGGAGGTGAGGGGCGTGACCGAGATTCGAAGGGAGTAATAGATCTCCCTCCCGAAGGACATCTACCATCCAGGTCTCGGCGCCGTAGCGCTGCCAAGTTGCCCAATGGCTGGCCAGGCACCCCCCCACTTCCGGCAGCAGGTGAGGGGGAACGCCGTCCCTAGCGTTTCCCCCCTTTCTTCGACGATTCCTCCCCAGAGCCTCCACGGGAGGAGGAGGGCTGGGAGGAGGGCTGGTTACGGCTCCCCTTGCTAGAAGTCGAAGAAGACAGAGTCATTCCCCGGGGCTTCGACGCAGCTACCGTCTTAGCCACCGAGGAAGGCGCGCTGCCGAGCCCTTAGACTTGGCCGCAGTCCAAGGCTGCCCAAACGCCTTTCGAGACTGCCTGGTGAACCAGACGGTCCACTGTCGTCAGTGTGCCGTCTGTCCACCGCAGCGTCCACCATCTCTCCTGGGAAGAGAGAACGTGGAACTCCGTAAAGGTCCGTTGCGAAGTCCCAACGCCGCTTCACGCCCGGCCAGCCCTGGAAACCCAACCCGAGTAAGGACAGCGTCCCTTCGTCGGAGAACCAGGTTGGCCCACAGGTTCACCGTCTGGTGGGCAAGGAAGGAGATGGCTCTTCCCCCAGACTGGCAAAGTCTCCTGAAGGCCGAGTCATCTTCGGGAGAAATTCCCCCGGAGTTGGCTGCGACCTTAGATACTGTGAGGGACCACAGATCTAGCCAGGAGACGGCCTGGAAAGTTGCCATGGCGGTAGATTCCAGGCCGAGTGCCTCTTGCTGCGAGAACCACAGGTTCTCGGACAGGAGCTGCTGCAGAGACACACCCGGGAGTCAGCCTGGCTAACTCCGGGTTCACCTGTTTGGGCGGCATCAGGTCTTCAGATGGAACGTAAAAAACGCCGCTGTCGCAGCAGAGGAGGTGGAAGTAGCTTGCTCGACCATGCCAGACTTGATGCGAACCGTCTTGTCCGGAGACAAGCGATTCAACCTGGTCCAGCACTGAGTCCTCAAGCTCAGAACGCGGCAAACCCACCGTCGGTCTGGGTTCCCTCTTTGGGCCCCAGAGACGACTGTGAGCCGGGACGTGGGCTCGGATGGTGAGAGCGGCGATCCTTCCGCGAGGTCGTTGTGCTGACGAATCAGCGCAATAACCTCGGCAAAGTTCCTCTGGATCTCAGGAATGACTGCGTCCTGCGGAGTCGGACCGTCCAGTCCCTCAAACAGGAGCACCTCCCGAGACCCTCCTCCCTCAAGGAGAGGAACAGCGACAGACCCCTCTCGGTCTGCTCCAACCACCTGTGCGTACGACCTGGCTGGCCCGAGAACCGTGCCTGGTACGTACGACGACGTGGTGGGGGGATCCTGAGGAGCGCACCCATCACGATCACTCCTCAATACCTCGCCCCCTCCCGGAGTGAAACCCGAGGAGGTTGAAGGTATGGGAGGAGGCAGACCTGACGCTCCCTCCTCGCTCGCTGGCAGAACCAGCGGGCTTGGAAGACTGCAGGCGATCGCCAACCCGCGGGGGTGTGGCGATCGAGCTGCAGACCTAGTCGAGCCGTCTCGCTGTGGAGAACGGCTGGACCGAGAACAGCGGCTCCGGTCTCGTGTGTCAGAGGAGCTGGTGCTGGTCGCCGTACCCGATCGCTCTCTGTGAGAGTGACGTCAGTGACCGGCGAGCTCCACTGTCACGGTGAGATCGGGTGCGTATCCTCACGGTGCGTCAGTTCGCTGGTACCAGCCGTGGCTGGTGCCGGGTCGAACGGACCTAAACTGTTCCCAGCCTCAGCCCGTGGTGCCGGTCATGGACCGTCACGTCCGCCCGGGTAGCCAGCTGATCGCCGCGAGAGCGAGAGCTGGTCTGGTGAGAGTCGCGTAAGCGGCTGTCACCAGTCTTCCGCTCCGTGCCGTGAACCTGACGCTGAGCGGACTCAGAGGTCTGGTTCTTGGCTGCACGGCCGCTGTTAGGCGACCGTACACTCGGTACCTCTCGCGAACGAGAGGCCGAGACGGACCCTGCTGCTGTGGCCGAACCACTGACAGCAGGTGAGGAAGTGTCGGTGTTAGCCGGCACTCTCGGTCCCCGTAGTCTTCTTCCTTGCGGAAGGAGAGACGGGTCCTGCCCCCGAAGGAGCAGGGTGACCAGCGGAAGAACCCCCCGTCTCACCAGAGCGAGACGGGCCCTTAGAAGTTCCCGAAGGAGACTTCTTAGGGGGGGGGGGAGGCGACCTTCTTCTTCTTCGCGGGGGAGCCTTAGAAGAAGAAGGGGAAGAGGCGGCGACGACTGACGACGACGAAGAAGACGATGAAGACGACGACGACACCTTCCTCCTCTTCTTCTTCTTCTTCGTCAACCTTCTCAGGACCGACGTCAGATCTGTCATCCAGAGCGGAGCCGGGGTGTGCTGTTGCCGAAGCAACAGGGCCCGGACGCACCTGTCCGAACAGATCAGCATCGGAAGCAGCGGCGCCAGGAACAGGAACAACATCAGCAGGTGCAGGCATCACAGGACGGCAGCCGAGACAGCCTGGAGCAGGTACAGGAACGGCAGCCGTGGTCTCAACGTCACGTCCATGGACAGCGGCTGGTCAGGTACGGCAGGTACGGCAGACTGTGTAGGCGGTCCAGATGGGCGGCACAGCGGCACAGACATCCTAGGTACCGGTGGGAGGTCCAGGGGCGAGCTCTTCGGGCACACGAAGTCCGGTCGCGGCAGCACGGCAAACCCAGGCGGCGGCATCACACTCCCCCGAGTTACGGCGACTGGCCCCTGCACCGATGTAGTGGGTGTCACAGAGACGCGTGCTGGGTGTACACCAGTGAGGAGGTGAAGCGTAGCCGGGTGTTGTAAGGGTCGTGGTGGTGGTCGTGACCGTTGCATGGGGTGACCGCCACGGAGCCAGCGAGATGGTAGAGCAGCCCCTGGACACTCGGCACGCCCTGCAGCTCCAACGATGCCCACACCTGTCCGAGGTCATCCTTCGCGGCAAACCGCACCTGAGGAGGTAAAAGTCGGGGTGATTAGGGGGATCCTCTACCCGCTCGCGCGAGGCGAACGGATAGAGGACCAGAGTACAAACTCAACGTCAGGGTATCTAGCGCCCTCCTCCACACTCGACAAGTCAGGAGAGGAGAAGGACCTAGAAACCCCCCCCACCGAAGGGGAAAAGGCGCGAGACGTGGAAGTTGAGCGGGCGGCAGGAAAGAAGACGAAGTGTCCATCACCAAAGGGGTCGCGGAGAGCTTTCCGACGACTCCTTTGCAGGCCTTCGCTTCTTCCTGCCCTCATACAAAGTCCACTGCGCCTCCGACCAATTATTGCACACATCACAAGGCTCGGCTCGGGTGCATTCGCGCCCCCGACACCGAGCACACATTATGAGGGTCTATCTCCGGGAAAGAGCGGAACTTCCCGCATTTACGCCCTTCGCCCGGTACCCGGGCATAGGTCTCCGTGGGGTAGCGAGGCGAGGAGATTCATCATTAATTATTGCAGTTCAATTAATATGAAAAGAGAGAAATGATTGTACTTACAATGAATTCTTTCATACACAAACACAACCATATACTCAAGAAGCAAACGACGAGAAGCGGGCAGAGAGAGTCGAACACACACGTCCACTCGCTGTGAGGCCGAAAGCAAAAGTGATTTGTTTACCTCCCAGTCGCGCGCGCGCGCCTGTCGGACAAGCAGTTAACTACCGAACCCCTTGTTCGAAAGCTTACGACCTATCCAGCTGCCGCTAGTACCTTCATAGTGTAAAAAGGACCGAAGGTTTTGTATAGCCGTGTCGGTAACAATATACTATTGCCTTTTATCAGACATGACCACAAGTTCTTTATGATATGTGGTACATCATGCATGAAGTACAGAAATTGTTCTTTGCTAATAGGATGAGGGTCCCATTAACTATGCTACAGTTTCTGGAACAGATAATGCCAAAACTCTTCAGAAGGGCCCGATTTGCACTCCCCATGTCTGATGTAATGGCACTAACATGCAATCCAGTGGCATGGGGCAGTTTCAAAATATCCAAAACCAAAGGTTTTAAAGTTTCCCCCTTGACGCTATTTCCTGTTTCTTCTCTTGTGCCTTTTTATCTTTCTTTCGGAGATTTTGTATCGTCCTCATTAATGCTGCTTCTCGTAACTCTCCAACAGGATTGGTAGAATCGCTACTGGTAGCATCAGTACTATTGCCAGAATTGTCACAGGGATTTTGATTTTGTGAACAGCAGATAACTTAAGGCGTTTAAGGCCATGAGCTCTTCCCGATTCGTACTGATCATCCTCAAAATGATCCTGAAGATAAAATAAGTCATTGTTAACTACAGCCCTGAATATCAGCAATGAAAATATGTTATTTAGTCATATGCTATATTATTACCAGTAAAAATGCAAATGTTGCACATATGAAAAGTAAAGAGGAAAAATCTTGAACTTTTCGAACATAAATAAGATCTGTCATCAGCTTTTCAATTTTCTCATTTCACTTTAATCTCCCATTGCCGTCGTCTCTTTGCAAGGAACAGCCTAGTGCTACACAGCCAACCATTGGAGTAAAGTATGTAATTTACCGAAAATTAATAAAACGTTTCTCCGTGTGCGACTGGTTGTGGCGTGACATTTCTGACTGTGTCAGGGCAGTCGGACAGAGGCAAGATGGCGCCCATCAGCCAGTGACCTTGAATAAGTGGTTCCGACCATAGCCAACCTCTCTCTATATACGGCTCTGGGCCCACCTATCCGGATGCAAACACTCCATTTTGCCTTTCGGCACAGGTTTCAGATTGACGGGTGGCATGAGGTGGGCATAAATGTAAAGGACCTCAGGTTTGTTTAGTTACGAAAAATGATATTGTTATGTTACAATAAAGTTTCATACATACTTACCTGGCAGATATATACATAGCTAAGACTCCGTCGTCCCCGACAGAAATTCAAATTTCGCGCCACTCGCTACAGGTAGGTCAGGTGATCTACCGGCCTGCCCTGGGCGGCAGGACTAGGAACCATCCCCGTTTTCTATCATATTTTCTCTCTTCCACCTGTCTCCTGCGGGGAGGCTGGGTGGGCCTTTAATTGTATATACTGCCAGGTAAGTATGTATGAAACTTTATTGTAACATAACAATATCATTTTCATACAATCCACTTACCTGTCAGGATATATACATAGCTGATTGGCACTCTTCGGTGGAGGGTAAGAGACAGCCTTCTATATGGAATAGACAGGTAAACAACAATATGTTGTAGGTATAAATAAAACCTTGGTTCCTACCTGATAGGTGGTAGACTTCGTGGGTGTTTGCCCAGTAGTCTGCATCACCTCAAGAAACTTTAGCGAGATATATGATCTATGGCCAAGAGTTCTTGTGGGTCTGCCGATGGGGTCTTATCCGCTTACTCGGCAGAGCCTAAAAGGACTTTGTCAATGGGTGCTGATCCACTTATATGACAATACACCTTATGAAGGAGCACACAACCAATCCCGACCACCTGATCCTAACCATATGTTAGAACTAAGGATTGTTCAGAGTTATCCCCGAACTCGTCACAACAACCGTAACTCAAAACCACTACGCACACATACATAATTTTCAAAAAAAAATTATACTCATCTAATTGGACATGACAAGCGTCTCTTACTGAACAACATAGACGGCCGCCCGTGCTAAACCAAGTCCTCCATTGTTCGAAGAGACTCCCGACCATATCCAAAAAGAAGAAAAGTATATACATTTAAGGATTGGTGTCGGCTCCCGTACCCAGAATCGTATCCGCCGATACGAAAGGACCTAGAGAAAAACACTTCTCATATGTCACAGCGAACGTCTTTCAAGTAATGAGATGCAAATACTGAGTTGCATCTCCAAAATGTCGTATCTATGATGTTTTTAAGCGACATATTCTTATGAAACGAGAGAGACGTCGCTACAGCTCTTACTTCATGAGCTTTTACTCTCAACAGTTGTAACTGTTCGTCAGGACAGATCTTATGAGCGTCTGTAATGACGTTTCTTACAAAGAATGCCAGCGCATTCTTGGACATCAGTCTTGTGGGGTCTTTTACCGCGCACCAAAGACCTTGTCTAGAGCCTCCCATCTGATGCTTTCTCTGAAGGTAGAACTTCAGAGCTCTAACAGGGCATAGAGACCTCTCTGCTTCTCTGCCTACGAGACTCGACATTCCTTTGACTTCGAATGACTTAGGCCAGGGATTCGTGGGATTCTCGTTTTTCGCTAAAACAGGGTCTTAAACGAGCAAATAGCCGAGTCTCCTTGAATCCTACTTTATCCTGCAGAGCATGTAATTCCACTAATTCTTTTTGCCGTAGCTAAAGATAAAAGGAATAGGCACTTTCTGGTTATGTCTCTAAACGATGTCAGATGAGGAGGTTCGAATCTTTCCGATGACAGATACTTGAGGACTACGTCTAGGTTCCAGTTCGGAGGTACTGGTTCCTTAGACTTTGAAGTCTCAAAAGACCTTATGAGATCGTGGAGATCTTTATTATTTGCCAGATCTAATCCTCTGTTCCTGAATACAGCCGAGAGCATACTTCTGTACCCTTTATTGTGGATACGGCTAGATGAGATTTTTTCTCTCAGAATAGCAGGAAATCAGCAATTTCCGCTATAAGAGGTAGTGGAGGAGGACAACCTTCTTGGATCTACACCACCTAAATACCTCCCACTTCGATTGGTATACTTTCGTAGTGGAGGTTCTGCGTGCTCTCGCGATCGCGCTTGCCACTTCGCGAGAAAAGCCTCTCGCTCTGACAAGTCTTTCGATAGTCGAAAGGCAGTCAGAGCGAGAGCGGGAGGTTTTGATGGTACCATCTTGAAGTGTGGTTGTCTGAGAAAGATCCGTCCTTCTTGGTAGGGATCTTGGAAGTTCTACGATCCACTCTACCACCTCCGTGAACCATTCCTGGGCGGCCAAAAGGGGGCTATTAACGTCATCCTCGTTCTCCTTTGACGCCACAAACTTTTTCATTACTAACCCCAGGATTTTGAATGGGGGAAAAGCATATACGTCTACTCGAGACCAATTTAGTAGGAAGGCGTCTACCATAAGTGCTCTTGGATCTTCCACGACCGAGCAAAAAACTGGGAGCCTTTTGGAAATGAATGTTGCGAAGAGATCCACATGAGGAGACCCCACAGAGACCAGAGATCGAGACACACTTCCTCGTGTAGAGTCCATTCTGTATGAAGGACCTGGTTCCTCCTGCTGAGCCTGTCCGCCTTCACATTCTTTACTCCCTGTACGAACCTTGTCAGCAGAGATGTTTCCTGTGAGACGTCCAAAGTAATAGGTCTCTCGTCAGCTCGTAAGGAATGAGGAGTGCGTCCCTCCCTGTTTCCGAATGTAGGCAAGTGCGGTGGTGTTGTCCACGTTTACTTGCACTACCTTGTTTGACACCAGAGGTTCTAGGCTCTTCAAGGCCAGATGTACGGCGAAGAGCTCTTGCAGTTATGTGCCAAGTCACCTGTGCTGGTTCCCAGGTGCCTGACACCTCCTCTGAGCCTAATGTCGCTCCCCAACCTTTCTCCGACGCGTCGGAGTACAACACTAGGTCTGGGTTCTGTGTTTTTAGAGAGATCCCTTTGTTCTCTTCCAGAGGGGGCAACCACTCTAGGTGCGACTTTATCTCCACTGGAATGGGAAAAACGTCCGAAAGTTGTCCGGTTTTCCAGCTCCAAGACCTCTTGAGGAAGAATTGAAGCGGACGTAAATGAAGTCTTCCTAGTGGGAAGAACTGTTCTAGCGAGGAAGCGTCCCTAGAAGGCTCAAACCATTCCCTCGCGACGTCTGTTGCTTCCCTAAGCAAGAGAGAGACTATCCGCAAACCTTTTGCGATTCTCTCTTGCGAAGGAAAAACTCGAAAACCCCGAGAATCCATCCGAATCCCCAGATAGACTAGGTCCTGTCTGGGGGTCAGCTGAGACTTCTCGAGGTTCACAAGCAATCCCAACGCTTTGATTAAATCTAGAGTTAACTTTAGGGTCCTCCAAGCACTGTCTCTCTGATCTGGCCCTGATGAGCCAGTCGTCCAGATACAGAGAGACATTTACTCCTTTGAGGTGGAGAAACCTCGCCACATTCTTCATCAGGCTTGTGAAGACCTGAGGAGCTGTGGACAGGCCGAAACACAAGGCTCTGAACTGAAAGATCCTTCCCCCCCCGTCATGAAACGGAGGTACTTCTTCGATGGAAGGGTGGATCGGGACGTGAAAGTAGGCGTCCTGGAGATCTAGAGACACCATCCAATCTCCTTGTCGTAATTGACGCTAGGACTGAAGCAGAAGTCTCCATGGAGAACTTCTCCTTCTGAACAAATTTGTTCAGAGAGCTGACGTCCAGTACTGGTCTCCAGCCTCCCGAGGCTTTCGCCACCAGAAAAAGGCGATTGTGAAAACCCCGGGGAGTTTTGATCCCGTACCAATTCTATCGCTCTCTGTCCCACATTTGTTCCACCATCGATCGAAGGAGTATCCTCAGCACAGGATCTTGTACTTGGCTGATAGTTCCCTGGGTATTGACGTTAGGGAGGAGGTGTTCAGGAAAGGGATACGATATCCCTTCCTTAAGATCGCCAATGAAGAAGCGTCTGCATTTATCAGTGTCCAGCTTCCACAAATCCCAGGAGCTGGCACCTACTGGGGGTGCTTGGAGGAGAGAACTTCATTTTCCCCTTTTAAAGGAACGAAAGGCAGATCACCTCTCTTCTCTGGAGCCTTCCTTCTTGTGGAAGGTCTGGAGGTCGGACCACCTCCGAAAGGGCTCACAGATGTACTGGGTCCTTTCTTGTCCGATGCAGTAACAGGTTTCTTCTTTCTTGCTGACTGCGTCAGCAGATCCTGAGTTGCCTTCTCAGTTAAAGAATGCGCAATGTCCTTTACTAACTGAGAAAGGAACAAAAAACAAAAGTCAGATATATTGGCGCATACAGTAGAGCTGCCCTCTGAGCATGTGAGACTGCCTTTGTTAAGAAGGCGCCATATACAGTTCTTTTCTTTAAAAGACCTGCCGCAAACAATGAGGAGATTTCAAAGATCCATCCTGTACCGCTTTGTCAATACAAGACAATATGCATAACAGGGCTTCAGGTTCGATTCCTTCCGAATCATGGGCTTTCTTGGACATCACCCCAAGGACCAATCTAAGAAGTTGAAGACTTCCAATACATGAAAGAGTCCCTTGAGGAGATGATCCAGTTCCGAAATTCCCCACGTAATTCGTGCTGAATTGAGACTTTGTCGACGTGAAGCGTCAACTAAAGTCGAAAAATCTGCTTCCGTTGTAGAAGGGAGAGCAATACCCATATTCTCTCCCGTCTGATACAAATGCCTCTTTTTCCCAGCTAATCTTGCTGGAGGCATGCAGAAGACGTTCTCACTAAGTCTTTCTTAGACTTCATCCATGAGTCTAAGGATTGTAATGCCCTCTTCATCGATATGGTGGGTTTCATTTTGAGAAAAGACGAAGGCTTCTTCGTCTAGCACTGGAAAAGAGCGAGCGCGGAGAAGGAGGAGCGGCAGGCGTCAACTCGTCTCCATACTCCTCAAGAAGTAGAGTAGTCAAAACCTTATAGTTAGACAGACCTTCTCTTCCATGATATTCATCATCCGAGTTTTCCTCTAACTCGGGATCTACATGAGTCTCCGCTCTCCTTTCCGAACGTTCCTCTTCTGGAGGAGACAAACTCCTAATAGGAGAGGGGCTAAGGGAATGATAATCCTTCCTCTTTCCCGCTCTAATAGTCTTGGAAGGCGTTCACAAGCTCGGCTTCTCTTGAATTTTAGAAGACGCTTCCCGCTTATATGACGCTTCCCGTTCGCCAAGGCGTCCTGGCTGACGTCTCTTGCTGACGTATTGATGACGCTTCGCGCCTGGAAGACGCTTCGCTCTCCAAAGGGGCGTCCTACTTGGCGTCATAATATTGGAAGGAGCGTCACGTCTATGCTCCGCTTTCAATGACGCTTCACGTCTAAAAGACGTCTTACGTCTCTCTGGCGTTACGAAACTCTCGTAAGCACCCGTTCTCGCTCTCGAACTCGAAGCTTCTGTAAGACGTTTAGCAGTTTCCTGTCTGTCTGAAGCTTCTCGTTGAGCAGGTGAGAGAGGACGAGACTTCTTAATTGGAAGCGTCACGTCCTTCCGACGTGGCGCTAAAACTCCCACTAGAGATGACAGTTGCTCTTGAACTGCCATAATTATCTTTCTTGACGCTTCTCCCACGTCCAGTGCATGACGCCTTTCGTCATCACTCGGGGGAGAAGAAGGAAAGGGTACTTCTGCGTACACGTCAGGTGACGCTGACGCCACCTTCGCTTTCTTAATAGAAGACGGAGCGTCATCTGAGAAGCGCTCTGGGCTAGAATCTATGTCAGGCTTCATATGACGCTTCAGCGGTCTCGACAAGTTCGACTCCTTCCACCCTCGTTTAGGTGAGGGAGAGGGAGAGGACGAGAAACACTCGCGAAGGACGCTTTTTCTATAGCGCCCTTGAGCCGCCTGCCATGAAGCAGAGCTAGCTGAAGGGACGTCTGACCGTTGGGGATTCCCCCACGCACCTCCTTAAGGCTTTCGACTTTCCTTCTCCTCTGGGCATGGGAGCTTGGAAGAGGTCTAGGCCTGGGAGCGTCGCAGGGACGATCAAACGCCCCCTCCACAACACGGGTGGGAAGACTCACTTCACTGTAATGCTCACTTTCACTAGCCTTACCTTTTGAAGTCAGCCATCTTGGACTTCATGTCTCTAATTGTAGCTTTCAGATTTGGCGATTTCGATGCCGAATCCGAAAAAGCACTCTGAGAATGAGATACATAGGGAGAATCTACATCAGTAGGATTAGAATTATCCGTGAAAGGCTCAATAGGCCTTGAACTCACACCTTTCAGCCGTCTAACTCTATCCCTCTCTAACTTCTTCAAATAAGAAGTCAAAGTCTTCCACTCTTCTGCATTCAATCCCTCGCATTCCTTACAAGTATTAATAGCAGAACACTGAAACCCCCTACATTTACGGCATACAGTGTGAGGATCAACCGAAGCTTTCGGTATCCTCACCCTGCAGCCTACATTCACACACATTCTCACACTCACATTTGAATCAGACATACTGAGAAAAATCCAAAAGAGTTATCCAAAAACAGTCCACAGTAGCGAATGCCAAAACACGATCCAAATACGTCACCCAAAAAGCCGAAAAAAACGATGATCAAAGGATGAAATATGAATCTAAGTCAGGAGGTAATAGCAACAACTGTTGATACCACCGGCGACAGAGAAAATATGATAGAAAACGGGGATGGTTCCTAGTCCTGCCGCCAGGGCAGCCGGTAGATCACCTGACCTACCTGTAGCGAGTGGCGCGAAATTTGAATTTCTGTGGGGCGGGGGACGACGGATAAAGTCTTAGCTATGTATATATCTGACAGGTAAGTGGATTGTATGAAAATACAATTTGCTTTCAAAAACTGTGATTTGTTCCTACAAGATATACAAACCCTCGGTCCTTTACATAAGGAAGACTTACTGATTGGTGGGAGGAATGTGAGTGAGCCTCTAAAACTGACTGGAGTTCAACACACCTGGGCTACTCCTCCTGGTCGTAAGAGCGAGGAGAAGTGCCCTACCTCTGACAATTTGATCAGAGTATAGGAACTGCATGATCAAGAGTCAGACCTCTGGGCCTTTTCGAAATGAGTGAGGAATCATGACTCATCCAAAAAAGGGCTGGGAAGAATATTAAGAGTTGGAAGCATTAATGCAAAGTTCTGGGAAGGGTTTACATTATTGCCAGTCTCCTTCCTCCCCTTGCTAGAGGAAGGAGCGGGACTGCTTCTAAGATTCTGATGAGAAAAATAGAAAGGAAACACGATGTGTAAGCTTACCGCATCAATCATCAGACAAGCAAGTGTAAGTTTGAGTCCTATCCTCAACCTGAAGGAAGAGGAGCAGAAGGACAAGGATGGGAAGGTGGAGAGGCCAGTCACTCTTGCATCCTTCTTACCTCTAGAACAGCACACCACAGGCAAGATGCAACTTGTCCTCCTGAAGGAGCTGGGTAAGCCAACACAACTTGTGAGCATCCACCAACAGTCCAAGGAAAAGAGGTTCAAAGAACCTGTGGGTAGACCCGAAGGAAGAAAGATATAAATTGGGTCATAATGAGACTGCATCTATCATCCCGTCTGACATATTCTTCAGAGTGATGAAATGTATCCAGCCACTGGCACTGCTCAGTCTCTGAGGGAGCGAACAGAGGACGTATCCAACTGCAGAGAAGTTATCCCCGATCTCGAAAGATTTGTAGGAAGCCATGTCATTGTGGTGGAATCACAAGCAAAGCAAAGAAAGCAAGCAATCTTCCTACAGTTATCTTAGTCGTACCAGCTGACAAATTATCTCACAGCCATACTTTCCTCTTTATGTTACTATTCACACACAGAACGGTTGGTTCAGCAAGGACAACAAACAAAACTCTCACATTCATATACTACTCACCATCAATGGTTGACTTCAAGGCTAGATGCTGTGCTGTCCGCTGGATATAGGCTAGGCTAGTCGAGACACAACCACCGCTGAGAATCACAACACAAACCAAATAATTGAGTACTACAACCATACAACTCAACAAGCCAACAAATCACAGCACAGATGAACACCAACAACATAAAAACAACAACCTTACAAGCCCACATCCAACCACAACACCAAGAAATCACAAAACAACAGCTCATCAACAACACTCCACAACTCACAAGGTCAAGAACCTTCCAACCACACAAGCGCAACAACCTTCCAATAATAACTCAAAAACAACTCCAGGAAACCACAATACAACTGACTGACCATCAATACTATCTTCCAAAATAATGCTACCGACTATGACTTCACAGACTCCCTCACTTCTTACGACTCTTGTAATGTACTACCACCACTGATATGTTTGATATGTTCAGCAACTTCTCCAACAGATGAGCCAGACGCTCATGCCGTCATCAAACCACTCCTTATTATCCATCCACGATTAACGATCTCTCTCTCTCTCTCTCTCAATTGCTTGCTCACTCACACTCTTCAGAAAAACATACACACTTAATACTATCGTACAGCAACACGAGACACAACATATTAAACATACAAAACTCTCAACCCAACGACGCTTTCACTCTCTCGCTCTCTCTCTCTCTCACGCAACCCTCAAAGACATTGTCAAATGTAACTACCATTATTACTCGTTTATAGCATTAAACACTTCTGCATGGAAGTCACCAGTGGATGAAGATATCGACACTCAATGAAGGGTGTCGATCCTTCTTAGGTACAGCAACACGCCAACAGGACAAAGTAATGACTGATCTGGATAAACCAATATAAAGCCCAAAGCACAGAATATCATGAAGGTTTCAGACTCGTCAACAGATGCCAAATGATTGCACATCTGAGACGTAGTCATCACATGACACCCGCCTTTTGAAGGATGTTGAGAACGAACCATACAAATCGTCTGTCTCGTTCACCTATGATGTTGAGAGACGAGATGATGATTCTCGTGAGGCATGTGCACATTAAATGAGAGCCAAATGCCTTCTAGAGACCGAGGTCCCTGTGATGGCAAGACAGAAGTTTCTCATCAGTAGTTGACACTCAAACAAGGAGAAACATTACTACTTGGTGAATGACTATGGTGAATGTGGACCTACATCTTCACAGTTGGCTCTAATCCCTTGTGTTTTACAGGACTGAAAAAGTTATTCTGCTATTTAACTGATGCTCGGCAAGAAATTCGGCGCTTGCAATGAAGGGAGAGTCTTTCAGTAATGAAAACACAGGGATTGTACTGCCTGAAGAACTGCTTCTTGTGGGTTGGATCAGAGAGGAATTTTCTATTCACTCTGGAAGCAGAGCTAGTCAGACGGGGTGAACAAAGAATAACTGAACACCTTAAGAATTAGAAAATGATATTGTTATGATACAATAAAGTTTTGTACATACTTACCTGGCAGATATATACTTAGCTATAGACTCCGTCGTCCCCGACAGAAATTCAAATTTCGCGGCACACTCTACAGGTAGGTCAGGTGATCTACCGCCCTGCCACTGGGTGGCAGGAATAGGAACCATTCCCGTCTTGTAAACAGATTTTCTCTTCCACCTGTCTCCTGAGGGGAGGCTGGGTGGGCCATTTAATCGTATATATCTGCCAGGTAAGTACAGTGGTACCCCGAGATACGAAATTAATCCATTCCGAGGCGGCCTTCGTATAATGAGTTTTTCGTATCTTGGAACACATTTTACATGTAAAATGGCTAATCCGTTCCAAGCCCTCCAAAAACACCCCATTAAATTTCATAATAAAGCTAAATTGACCTATAAACAATGAAATACTACAAGAATTTGGACCATTCAATACCTAAATTAAGAATAAAAATCCAAAACCTGTAAATAAAGTGCATATTAGTCTACAAGAAATATTATTACTGTAACATAAAATGTGGAAGCTTACCTTTCGAGTGAGGCTATCTCCGAAAGTGGCGGCAGAGGAGGAGGACAAACGGCAGATAACGTACGTACGTACGTACACTTAACTTTACGAAAACACATAAAAAATTTAAGGAAAACTATAAAACTAAAATTTACGAAACACCTTAACAAAACTGTAACACTTAACTTACAAAAATCTAAAAATTACGTAAATTTTTTTTTTTCTTTTTAACTTTTTTTTTTTACTTTTACGTAGGCTTTTTTTTTTTTTTTTTTTTTTTTTTTTTTTTTTTTTTTTACAGAATTTCAACTTCATCACCACTTTCAACGTTCTGTTTTTCATCACTTGGTTCTTCCTTTTTGCTTTCAACTTTCTGTGTTTATCACTTGGTTCTTCCTTTTTGCTTACTCCTGCTAATGCTGAAGGCCTCTTTAAAAAATAACGATCCAAGGAAGATTGCTTCTGCCTACTTTTCACAATGTTCCTGAAACGACTCAGGCAAACGTCATCGAACTGCGCAAGCATACGACCTGTGTGAGCCTTTTCGGGGTGTCTTTTTTCGATAAAAGATTGCATTTTATGAAAAGCGGCTAAGACCTCTCTTGAACGACGTTATGTTGCATGGCCTCCAACTCCTTCAGGTCATCCGTCGTAAGCTCCTCTTGGTGCTCCTCGAGAAGGTCGTTGATGTCGTCATCGTCGACGACCAGCCCCATGGACTTGCCGAGTGCAACGATCTCATCAAGATCTGGTTGGGAAATCAGTTTTCAGGATCGTCAAACTGTTCGTTGGACTCAGCAGCACCAGCTTCGCCCACGTCGAATCCCTCGAAGTCTCGGGCTTATACGGCATCAGGCCAGAGTTTCCTCCACAAGGAATTCAAGGTTCGCCTCGAAACCTCCTGCCAAGCTTGGTCGATGAGTCGGATGCAAATGACGATGTCAAAATGCTCCTTCCAAAATTCACGCAGGGTGAGGTTTGTGGTATCGGTGATGTCGAAACATCTTTTGAAAAGATGTTTCGTGTACAGCTTCTTAAAGTTCGCTATCACTTGCTGGTCCATGGGCTGGAGGAGACGGGTGGTGTTGGGCGGAAGAAAAAGAATCTTAACGAAGGAATACTCCGCTAGGATATCTTCCTCGAGGCCAGGAGGGTGGGGAGGGGCATTGTCCAACACCAGCAGACATTTCAGGGGGAGGCACTTCTCTTGCAAAATACTCTTCACAGTCGGGCCGAAACACAGATTTACCCACTCAGTGAACAAAAGCCTCGTTACCCAGGCTTTTGCATTAGCCCTCCACATCACTGGAAGCTTCTCCTTCAACACTTTGTGGGCCTTGAAGGCTCGAGGAGTCTCGGAGTGATACACCAGTAGGGGCTTCACCTTGCAATCCCCACTGGCGTTCGAATAAAGTGCGAGCGTAAGCCTGTCTTTCATAGGCTTATGCCCGGGTAGCTTCTTCTCTTCCTCCGTGATGTATGCCTGACGAGGCATTTTTTTCCAAAAAAGGCCAGTCTCATCATAGTTGAAGACTTGCTGAGAACTGTAGCCTTCCTTGGTCATCATCTCGTCGAACGTCTTTTTAAAGACTTCGGCCGCTTTCGTGTCCGAGCTGGCAGCCTCCCCAAGACGCACCACCGAATGGATGCCAGTCCGTTTACGGAATTTCTCGAACCAGCCATGCGAAGCCTTGAACTCTGGGGTTGGCGTTGAAGTCCCTTCCCCTCCGTCGTCTTCCGCCTGCGCAATCAAATCGCCGAAAATAGCACTGCCTTGTGAGCGATTGCTGTCTCCGTTACTGTATCACCAGCGATTTCTTTGTCTTTTATCCAGACGAGGAGCAGCCGTTCCATCTCGTCGTGCACATGGCTCCTCTTGCTGGACAAAATAGTGATGCCCTTCGATGGTGTAGTTGCTTTGATGGCATCCTTCTGTTTAAGGATGGTGCCTATTGTCGACGGATTACGGCCGTATTCCTTTGCGATCACACTCAATCGCATACCACCTTCGTACTTTTTTTATGATCTTCATCTTTGTCTCCAAAGAGAGCATGCGCTTCTTTCCGTGAATTTCAACTTTCTTGGGACCCATGATTATGTTAATTTACGTAAAGTTACACAATACAGTCTTCGCACAACACGATAATATGTACTGCAACGAAATCACTAACAAATTTACGTTACTAAACGAAATCGTTGGAGCGAATGAATGCCGATTGCGTACGGTAAAGTTTCGGGTGCGGATGGCCGAGCTAAGGCACGCCAACACGTACGTATAGAAGATGCATGATGGGAGGGATGCTGTCCAATTAGAGAGAAGGATCTCATGGCTTGGCTAGCATCAGGAACCAATGGGAGAGCAGGAGGATAGTGGCGAGTCTACTATAACTAAGATGGCGGCGTGCGGCGCGAGTTTCAAAATTGTTATGGGGCGAATCTCGGACTTTCAGAAACCTTTCGTATCTTGAAAACTTTTTGTATGTAGAGCAGTAAAATTTTTGTCTTTGCTTTCGTAACTTGGATTTTTCGTAAGTTGAGCCTTTCGTATCTTGAGGTACTACTGTATGAACAAAACTTTATTGTATCATAACAATATCATTTTTGTACATTCAACTTCCCTGTCAGATATATACTTAGCTGATTGGCACCTTTGGCGGAGGGTAAGAGACAGCTATTTACTGAATAGACAGGTAAACAACATACGAGGATGTGACCTATAGCTAAGAGTTCTTGTGAGTCTGTCGATGGGGTCTTATCCACTTACTCAACAGAGCCTGATGGCATTTGTCAATGGGGTCTTATCCACTTACATGACAACACACCTGGCATAATTAAGGAGCACAACACCAATCCCGATCACCTGATCCTAACACGAGGGTTAGTACTTAAATTGAAAAGAGTTATCCCCCAAACTCCTTTCAAACAACCCTAAAAAACTCGACGTTAAATAAAATTTAACTCACTAGGTTAAGGATCAGTATCGGCTCCCTATCCCAGCACGTATCTGCAGACACGTATAAACCAAGAGAGAAGGATCTCTCGTAGGTTATCTTGACATCCTTCGGGTAATGGGAAGTCAACACAGAGTTGCATCTCCCGTATGTGACAGCTAATATGTCCTTTATTGACATATTCTTATAGAAAGAACAAGAATTCACAAAAGCTCGCACTTCATGCGCTTTAATTCTCAGCTGTTTGAAGGAATCATCAAGGCACTTATCAAGTGCTTTGGATATCACACTTGTCTCAAAGAAGGCCAGGGCGTTCTTTGATATGGATCTCTTCTGGATGAAGCCTGGTGCCTGGCTGGCGCATCACTCTTGGCTGGGGCTTGGTGCCTGGCGCCCGGCTGGCGCTTCTGGCACCTCGCGCCTGGCGCTTCTGGCACCTCGCGCCTGGCTGGAGCACCACTCTTGGCTGCCGCCTGGAGCCTGTCTGGAGCCTGGCTCCTGGCTGGCGCCTGGCGCCCGGCTGGCGCTTCCGGAGCCTCGCGCCTAGCTGGCGCCTCCCCACTTGCTGGAGCTTTGAGTCTGGCTGGAGTCTCGAGGCTGGCTAGCGATGTCCACATCAGACACTCTCACCTGTCCGATCTGTTCACCTCTGGCGCATTTGCGCCAGGTTAGAGGCCCGCTCCTTCTCCGCTTCGGACAATAAACGCGCTCGTCCGAGCTGTCTGCCTCTGGCGTTTTTCGCCTGTTTGGTACTTGGCGCCTGGCTGGCGCTTCATTGCCCGAGAATCCTGAACAGACCAAAATTAGTTTGTCAGGAGACTGGAGAAGGGTGGAAGGTTCTCTTCTACCTGTAGCCTCTGTCCTAGGACAAGGGGAGGCGCTTGTAGCCAGTTACATCCAGTAGATGATAGGATATCTAAATATTATGAAAGAGAAGAGTCTTCCTCCGAGGAGGATCCTTCTTGAGTACTTCCGTTGCTAACGAGATCTATTCCTGCATGTTGAGGAGGTTTCTCGTTGCAGAATCTTCCCTCTCCTTGCCCGAAGGAGGGGAAGGAGGCCTGGAAGTCGAAGATGACTCCGAGCCGAAAGTGGGCGAACCCAGGGCTTTCTTGGCTCTTATCGTATCCCTCTGAGTACCTTCTGGGAACGCTTCGAGCCCTCATTGCACCCCAAAGACTCTGTAGGCAAACCTTAAGCCATTTCCTCTGCTGAAGATAAAACTTAAGTACCCTGCTTGGGCAAAGAGACCCTTCTATCTCTTCCCCTATTAATTGGGAAAGTCCCTTGACTTCAAAGCTCTAAGCCAGGATTAGAAGGGTTTTAGTTCTTTGCCAGGCATACTATGCTGGCTAGAACCAATCGCCGAGTCTCCATTGAATCCGATGCGAGATTCCAATCCATAAAAATTCACTTGTCCTCTTGGTAGTTGGTAGGGCCAAGAGAAAAAATGAATTTCCTCATAAAATTTCTAAAAGAAGCTTGATGAGAAGGTTCCAACTTGTCGGAACACGGAATCTACGGGCCACAAAAAGATCCCAACTTGAAGTAGTACATGATGTCCTACTCTTGGTCGTCTTGAGGTATCGTATAAGATCCCTAAGATCTTAGTCCTCTGCTATCTCTAAGTCCCTTTGTAGAGACAGAGTATAGCCTGCTACTGTATTCTTTGATAGCAGATATATACAAAGGTGATTCTTCTCTCAGAAAGGGAAGAAAACAGCCATGAGGGTCACAGAGGTATTGGAAGATGACAGTTTCCTCAATCAACCCAAAAAGATCTGCAGCACTTCTTTGTCTTGGTCATGACACTTGCCATTCACCTTGAAAAAAATCCTCTCATTCATGTCAACTTCTCGTCAGTCTGTACGTAGACAGACTCAGAGTGGAGAGGTTTTGAGGTCCCTTTCTAAGTGAGGCTGATAGAATAGACCGACTCTCTTGGGAAAGCCTTTAGAAAAATGCTGTAAGAAGGAAGTGACCTCTGTGAATCCAGCCTCTTGAAGGCAAAAATGGGGCGAAAAGCATCATCCTCTCTTTCTCTGACGCCAGTAATTATCTTAATACATCTGTTAAGAATTTATATATATAGGGGAAAAAAGACCAATGTTTATTCCCCTTTCAACTAAAGGATGGCGTATATTGCTACCGCTCTTGGATCGAGAATAAGGAAGCAGTCTAGAGGAAGCCTCTTCGTCTTCAACATTGCGAAGAGATCTATGAAGAAGACGTATCGCAGGTTTTCACAACTCTCTTTCCAACTAAGATTAGACAGAAGTTAATAGTTATTATCGTCGATCGAGAAGGTTCTCACAGACGTGCAACATCGTGCAGCGAACCTCTTAAGGATCGTTACGTTCCGTGTCTGTGTTCCAAAGAGGTTCTCTCTTGTTAAAGCGAACAGGGGTGAAAAAAGAGATTCTCGATGCTCCTTGAAATATGAGAGAGCTGTGGAATTGGCCTAATTGATTCAAAAAATCATTTCGTCCCTCCTTGGGATCGAACCCCCCTCCAGTTAGACGGGGAACAAAATCAGGAACGAACCGTGACGTTACCGAGCCTGCTGTCAGAGAGGCTACTGAACCCTTCGGTTAACAACTCGCTATATCGAGAAATTATCAAGTCCACTAAGTTGCTTGTAATTCTTTTAGACTATGTGCCAGAACATCTGTACCTCTGTCATAGTACCCGGCACCCTCTCATATGTTATTTCCGTTTCTTGGTAGGAAAAAACTTTAAGGCGTAATATAGTCCATTCAGGGAAAAAAACTTCTGCCACGAAGAAAATGGTTCCCATCAGACTCATCCATCTTCTCACTGAGCATGCTCCGTTCTCTAATAAGGCTATGCTTTCGTAAACATGAGAGCATTATATAATATAGTGCTCTGCCGCGTTAGAATCATCTAAAATTCTGTTACACTGAGGTAAACAGCATTGAAAGGTTGTAAGAGATCTTTCTATTGAAAGCTTCTTAGCAAAACGCAGACAATGTTTATTCATGTTTGCCTACAAATCCCCTCAATCCGAGGTTAAGTCCGTGATTGTAGGGGAGAGATACGGTTAGCCAGTCAATCCCGTAGGAGAGAGAGATGTAACCGACCGCTCATGACCGAGAACTAGATGGTACTGTGTGGGTCTAAAGTGACAGCATTCTAAGTCCGCTGCCTCGCTCTATTCTTCCTGAGTTGCCAGCTACTCCATTCAATGAAGGAATATGATAAAATTATTATCGAGCCTAAGGAAGCTCTCAATAATGCATATTTAAGAGAAACAACCTTCATTAAATACAGAAGCTGAGTCGGTGTTGTCGTAACAATTCCTTTAAGCGTATTCCTTACCTAGGAAACTTCCTGGAAGGATACAGGGAATTCAGTTGCCAACCATAGAGGTAACTACGGTATGCGCATTTGACTTGACCATACAGTAGCCTTATACACCAAATTCTCTATTACCTTCTTTCCTCGCCGAGGCAGAGAGAGAATGGAAAATTTACTATCTTCGTTCTTTTCGTCAATAGAACGAATTAGTATTAGTCGAAGGAGATCCCAAGTGAGAACCGAGGATCAAAGAGAATCTCTCAAGCTTCCTATTCTCTTGGACATAAGACTTAAAGGACGTAGTCTATGCGTCTATTACCTGGAAGAGCCTCTACGCAATGAATGAGAGCTCCTCCGAATCTTGTCCAAGAGAGCTCATATGCTTACGCGATAAGATATATGAGATCTTTGTCAATGAGAACTAACCCATTAAGATACAAAGAGTATACATTTTTTCGTCAATTATGTGTTATGCACTTAATTGACAATACGTTTAAAATCTCCCTAAGGAAGGAAGTTAATCCAGGAACTCGTTAAGCCTTCGTGATTTCCACAGAAATCGCGGAAGGGACAGGATTCCTGTTCAGATCTTGAGCTTACGGAAGGAAGGACCTTGATGTTCTCCTTCCGCAGAGACTCTCTTAAGAAATCTCCCATAGCTCTTGCCTCGTCATAATGAGGGAAGAGTATGAATGAAGGCGGCAGACTTCATAGCTACTGCTTAGGAGTCTGCTTCGCCTCAAGAGCCTCAGCAAGGATGTGACCTATGGCCAAGAGTTCTTGTTGGTCTGTCAAAGGGGTCTTATCCACTTACTCGACAGAACCTAAGGATCTTTGTCAATGGGGTCCAATCCACTTACATGACAAAACACCTTGCCTATTGGCATAATTCAGTATCAGAATCATCCTGACAAAAGCGACGGCCGCCTGTGTGACATCTTGCATCCTTGTCAGGAGAAGGCTGCGCCTGCAAAAAACTTCCACCAGTAACAGATACATCCTGACAAGGACGACGGCCGCCTGTGCGACATCTTGCGCCCTTGTCCAGAGAAATCTGTTCTTGGTAAAAGTCATAAAGAGGAGCCTCCTGGCTGTCGCTGTCCGCGTTGTCCACATCTGGCGCTTGGCGCCTGGCTGGCTCTGTCCTGCGTACGACACTTTTGCCTGTCCGGAGTGTCCGCATCTGGCGCTTGGCGCCCGGCTGGCGCTGTCCGCGTACGATACTTTTGCCTGTCCGGGATGTCAGCTTCTTCCATGTTGTCCGTATCTGGCGCTTGGCGCCTGGTTGGCACTGTCCGCGTACGATACTTTTTCTTGTCCAGGCTGTCCGCGTCTGGCGCCCTGGCTGTTGTCCGCCTCGGACACTCGCTCCTGTCGGAGAAGCCCGCTTCTGGCTCCTGGCGACTGGATGGAGTTGTCCACTTAGGACACTCGATTTTTTGTCTGAGATGTCCACTTCTGGCGCCTTGGGCCTGGCTGGTTGTCCGCGTCGGACACTCGCTCTGTTGTCCGCCTCGGACAATAAACACACTCGTCCGAGTTGTTTTCCGCATCTCCGAACTTCAAACTTGTTTGTAAGATGACGAATCGGACTATAAGACGCACTCTTTGAGGATGCCTTTCCAATGGCGATCCTTGGCAGTCTGGGACGCAACAGATTCTGCCGAGGGGACGCCTGATCGGTGGGGGTTCTCCATAACCTCAGTACGGCTGTCGACATTCCTTCTCCTCTGGGCCTGGGAGCTTGGAAGAGGTCTAGGCCTGGAAGCGAGACAGAGCCGATCAGACGCACCCTCCACTGCACTGGGAACACTATATTCACTTCTTACCTTTTAAGAGCTCGCCTTTTGAGCTCTCTCCATTTATTCTTCAAATTTGCAAAAGATGAATTTGTAGTTTCTGTGAGGTAAGAAGGTGATGAGGATGCAACAACTACTAGTCCTGTTAATACTCTAACTGCTCGTTAGCACGAGAGTTAATAAAGCTTCTAAAGGAAGCGTCTAGTCATATGCTTTTCTGACTTCCTTAAGTAGGAAGTAGAGTTTTTATATTTCCTCAATCAAGTTTTAACACTTCTTACACGTATTAGTGAATAAATATTAATATTTCCCTCTATTGCAAAATATGTGTGTCTACCGAAAAATTCGGTAGTTTCACGTAAAATATTCTTCGAAATTTCGAAGCTAAATTCATTAAAAAGTTAATAAAAGCGTATGCCAAACCAAAGACCCAGTACTTCCCTGTAAAAGACAGCCCAGAAGATCGATGGCGATGAAAAACAAAAATCAAGTCAGGAGGTACCAACAACGATGTTGACAGTACCGGCGACAGAGAAAATCTGTTTACAAGACGGGAATGGTTCCTATTCCTGCCACCCAGCGGCAGGACGGTAGATCACCTGACCTACCTGTAGCGTGTGCCGCGAAATTCGAATTTCTGTCGGGGACGACGGAGTCTATAGCTAAGTATATATCTGTAAGGGAAGTTGAATGTACAAAAAGGTATTTCAGAAGACAAAATTCAAATTGTCTGAAGAAAATCATTCTGGGTCATCGCAGCGGCTGATGAGGCAGATGCAATGGAACAGAAGATTACAGACTTCTGATATACTGTGGGGTAAACAGAAAGATGACAATGAGTCTAATGAGATATATCTCTGAAAATTCTCTCAACGGCAAATGTTGAGCACGAGACGTGGGCCTTATGTGAGAATTCTGAGCCAACCACAGACCTAAGTCTGTGATTGCCAGGCAGAGAGATACAAACTGGTAGTTAATCCTCAACAGAGGAGAAACAATACTAAAATGAACAGAATCTTGGAGCGTAAGCAGTATCCTGCCACTCGCTACACTGAGTTGCCTGGTAGTGCATTCCATGTTCGGCAAGAACCATCAAGTGCAAAAAGGATACACTCGAGCATCTGCATTTTAACCGAAATGGGAGGGAAAGAAACCCTCTTGTTTGGTGATAGAACCAAATGTGGTGTTAGTAAACAATACCATTAGTCATTTCAAAATCAAAACTGGAAACTCTTGGAAGCCCGAAAGGCTGTCCTAAGTTTCTGGATAATGAAGAGAAGGTACTATTTGTCTCGGCCACATACCTGAAGAATTAACTCACAGATATGCGCCTATTACTCAGATGATACAACTGATAACAGAAGCATGTCATGAGAGAAATATACTAGTAGTACATATATTCGTAGGTTCCTGTAAATCGCGCTCCCGCCTAATTCTTCTTCATTCAAGAGACAAGAATAAGGACTGGGAGCAGACCTCCTTCATTCTCTAATGAAGAGAGCGAAGGTGAATTTGTCCCGAAGGGAGACTTCAATGGTGATAACAGGATACAGAGGACAACTAGTTCAAGCTGAACTGGTTGTTCCCAAAACAGTAGCACTGGAGGTATTCAAACCTCTTGGTGCTATCCATCCTGAACAGATTGACACATGTTCGGTAAATTCTTAGATTAAACCAAAAACATAGTCTCTCAGATTCAAACTCTAAGAAGTAGACTCCATAGAATTCCTCTTATACCCTTGTTCATTCTGGTGTAACTGGGAAGTAGAGGGAAAAAAGAGAGGAGGACTAACTGTTCTTGCCTGCTCTTCTCTGAACTTGTAATGTTGTTACTTTGTTAAATGAAACATTCATTTCCTACAACCGTTTTGTTCATGTGAATGCATGCGAGTGAAGGTTGACCAGAGTTAAATGCAGCAAAAGCTGGCGAGAACTTGCCACGTCTTGCTACGCATCTATCTTCTCCGTGATTGAACCTCAAGAAGAGGACTACACAGAGGGCCTCCTCCTATCTCCATCTCACTGACTGTGGATGTATGACCCCTTTTGGAGGTTGTACACTTGGAGCGACCTGTACGTGAGTACCCAAAGCAGCCCCAGTTCCTTGAGCAGCACCCTTGGAACTAGAGAAAGGAGAGCAAACCTGGGTTCGAACTCCTGGGGCTCCTGAGACACTAATTTTTAGGAATAGTGTCCAGGTTCCAGCTCCAGAAGGAGCAGGTGAGCCAAAGAGACAGCCAATTGCTCCCTCCATAGGGAAAGGATGCAGACCCTTAGATGACTTGACGAGAGACTTCTAAGGGGGTGGAGAATTGCCTTCCTCTTTTTAGGCTGTGGAAGCATTTGAAGAGGAAGGTTAGGAGGCGTCAGATGATGAAGATGAAAGACAATAACCACAGTGAAAAACTCGCTACAACACAGGAAGGGAGGGTGCTTTGTCATGGCAGGGAACCGCACTGATCAAGAGCAGTGTTCTTTTGTTAGAGCTGAGCACTCGGCTCAGCAGAGCTGTCTGGTCAAGCTGAGTCATGTGAGCTGAGCAGATTACCAATACATAATTATGAGTTTTAATTGTAAAAAAAGAACTGTCACATCTTCCCAATTAACTGTTCTCCTTCGTGCTGAAGCTCTAAGAAGAATAAAGAGGGATTCTGTGTCTGCTGTCCTACGTGTTCGGACCCTAAGATCCAAAACACAAGGATGGTACTTGACCATTCACCTAGAAGGTGTTGCATGCAGTTCAAAGCTCTGCATAACTCCAAACTAGACTGAAGAGTGAACTCATCTCCAATGGTAAAGGCTCATCTCGCTATCCAAGCACTCGTGATAGTGAGCGCTTGGCGAGCGCTAAAATTAGCAAAAATTTCCATGCTCAGTGAGAAAACCCGACTCTCAGACACTAATTGGGCAAGCCTTCTCTCACCCTGGTACTCTGCAATATGATGAAGCTGAACACTCGGCATGCACCAGCAAAACCAAGGGATCCAGGAGCTCAGTGAGATTCCTGATTATTATAATTACCGGGAATGCCCGTTGGCCAAGTGTTTGGAAATCACAGAAAACCAAATCACTCTGTGAATGCCAGAAATTCCAAGGAATTTAATGGCTTAGCCAGACTTCTGATTTTTGTAATAAATTACCGGGGATGTCTGTCTCGCCCGAGTGTTTGGCAATTACAGTAAACCTTAACACTCTGAGAATGCCAGAAATTCCAAGGAATTCAAGCATTCAGAGATTCCCAAGTATTGTAGCAACAATTATCAGAAATTCTCGTTTCGCCCCTGGTGTTTGCAGATCATTAAAGACTGAAACACTCAGAGAGTGCTAGAAATTCCCAAGAATTTAAGAGCTCGACGAGACCCTCGAATTTTGTCAAACGATCATTGGGGTGGGGCCCCTTCTCGACTCCTGTAGAAATTGAGAAGGAATGGGGCATAAAAACCAGTCCTAAATGCAAGCATTTAAGACTGGAATGCAAGTACAATTCAACAGAATATACACTCGAGGTTCCCAAAATGCTAGAACCCATAAGGGACTGCGATTTGATTCCATCCAAAGGACAGAAAAAGCCAGGGAGAACATAGTCTCCTGATTTGACAAAAGATCCTTCCTCAACGACGTGGACATATGTCCGGTGGGACCCGAAGATCCTTCCAGGAAAGTAGTCCCCCGACACTGAATCTACAGAGAGCACTCTGCAGTATCTCTCCTATTCACCTTGCCCCTCCCAGTGTAGCCATAGGAAGTACCGGGAGTAGGTGAGGAAGACTGGATGCTCTTGCTCACCCTGCTAGTGTAACTAGTAGAAGAGAGTTGCAGGCAGCCATCAACCTGTGGTCAGTGTGGTGACGGCCACGACACGAGTCTAAGAAAGCATTATCGTCATGGAGAAATGCGTTCCCGAGGAGGGTTGCGAACCTCTCGCACAGCAGGAGAAACATTCGCCGCAACCGGGACCGGTCAGTCACGCGAACATGATCATGGTCTGGGTGGAGTTGAGTGTACATCTCACTGGCGAGGGCCAGTACCCTCCTCCAATGCGTCCAAGTCCTCGTGGAGGCTAAAACCTCTCAAGATAACTGAATGGGGGACCCCCTACCGGTCTCAACGCGTGCACGGTCCCACAGGACAATCACGTCAACCCTGGGAGCCAAGCGATCACCAACAAGGTGTGAGTCACCTGAGCAATGCAATCCTTTCTTCCGCTCCATGCCCGAGTCATGACTGTGAGCAGACTCAGCGTCACCGACTCTAGATACATGCAAAACTGTAGATTTACATGCACTTGGGTTGTCTTGCGAACAAGCGCCTGACACAGAACTAGTCTTAGGGGTAGAACCTCTAGGACTAGCAGCAGAAGTATAAACTGAAGTTTGTGCTTCTACGGCTCCCGACACGCTAGCCCCTGGAGAAAGCGTGACGGTTCCTGTCCCCGAAGGAACAGGCGAGCCAGCGGAGGACCCAACTGCCTCCTCAGTTTGAGGAGGCAGACCCTTAGAAGTCCTGTTACAAGACTTCTCAGAGGGGAGGGGAGACTACCTTCTTCTTCGGCAGGGAGCCTTAGAAGTCGAAGGGAAGAAGGTTGAAGAAAAATATGATGATTACGAAGAGGAAGATGACGACACATGATGTGTTCTCTTCCTCCTCGACTTCTTCCTCTCCAAATTCTGCAAGACTTCTTGTACAGGTTGAGGCACATTACTAGCGAAAGTAGAGTTAATAATCACAGGGCAGCTGCGAAGGCGTTGTCCAATGACGAAACTCCAGGATAACAGCGGCAAATTAATATGATTTTCAGTAGTGAAAAAGTACACACACTCAAGGACCAGTATCACAGCATACTACAAGCTATAGGTGCAATTCCGAGGTTAGGATATAGCCAACATGAAGATATCCAACCATCTACTGCTGTAATCAACTATCACCACTGTTAGCCTATAAAAGAAAGGCAATATGAATAAAAAATAAGGATACTCCTCTCGCATCCAAGGGCACTGCTCTCCGAAATGAGAGGAGATCCCTCAAACACCAACAACAACCCCCGCCCCTCTTCGTCCAATAAGCTAGTGAAAGGACGAAAGATTAGAGTAAATACCGAAAGAAAAATGAAGGACAAACCTTGGGGCTTTGCCCCCTTGGACCCCAAAGTATGGTAACAAAGGTTGTGACCTAACCAAACAAACAAAACTAACCTGACTTAGGGCAAAAAACTGTCTTCCTCTTTCACGAGGCTCACTGTTCCCTCTTTGCAGTGTTCACATTGACCACTAAAATCGCCTAAAAGACCACTTTAAAAAGGAACGAACGTAAAACATCAATATCGTTACAGAAGTTGATCAAGTCCAAAAACGTAACCAGGTTAACAGCGGCAAAAGCAACGTGCGACGGATGAAGAGTAGACGGCGATGTCATGTTGACTTTTGAATGGTTGTGGGTCGTGGTAGGCCTTCCAGGTTGAAGGGACTACTTACCTGTGTGGATGGATTTGGTTGTTGTACAGCCCTGGAAATTGGGCCGTGAAGCTGGCCCGCAGAACTGTACACAACCCAAATTTCGAAAGCGTCATGGAGGTATGTTTGCACTGTGCATGGCTAGACTTTCATTAACCTCTGTTTAATCTTAAAATATGACCTTAATTTCTAACTTTGGAGAAAATACTTACTTCGAAAGGATGGGGGAAACACTGCAGTGGATCCATCGTCATCGCATGGATCAGCCTTATTCACTCGATATTTAATTGGTGAAACACGAATACAATTACATCTTTAAGCATACCATTCAAAAGATTGAAGTTTCGTCAACATAATGTTATATGTATATGAAAGCGCCATACGAACTAAAATAAACATGTGAGCTCTTCATAAAATATGTTTTCAAGGCAGTTTTGAAATCCAATATGGCAGCACCTGCATGAGGTGCCGTTCGTAAGCGCAACAGAGCCACTATCTTTCCCAGCCTGCCCAGCACTCATTTGAACAATGTTAGCGTATATATGTAACGTTTATTGAGCTTACTCAAGATTGCAGTTGCCCGGGGTCATGGTTTGAACTGAAATTCATTTTTACCTTGTAATCGGTGGTTTTATCCTTACTGCCATCAAAACTGAAACTTATTTCATTGTAATTATACAGGTTTTGGTCTTAATTCACTCCAAATTGCACTTGAACTACATTGTGGTTCCTGGTTCCTAGGCGCTCACTCCACAAACACAGTTGTCGGCATTACACGAGTACAAGGTTTATGAGGTGCAAAGCTTTATTCCCTTAATTGTCTACTTCACTTATTATTTAGTTCAACTTTACTTTTTAGTGCGGCAAGAAAGAAATTCGCGCTTGCGCGCCTGCGTAACGATTGTAAACAAAACAACACCTTGATCCGTGAACTCCCAGCATCCCCCAAGGCGCGTGATTCAAGAATTTTCGGCTGGTAGGCCTAAAAGTATTTTTCCGCGAATTTTTAAAAAAAACTTTTGTATGTCAACGTAAAATACGTCCAGTCGGCACCCGAGAGACAAAAAATGTCGACGTAAAACATGTCCAGTCGGCGTTTAAGGGTTAACTATTTATTTAAATAATTATCTAGAGCACGCTTCCTCTTCTTCTTCTTCTACCAAAAATTGGTTTCCTTAAAAATGTAGTGGTTGGAAGTTGTTGTTTATGATTGTTGTGATGATAGTGCCCCAGCGTCTACGGGTACAAGTGGTGTGTGGATTTAGCACAGGAAATGGGAAGTTTGTTGACACAAGCGTCTCCGCAAACCTTGAGATAACGTCAATCTTCGAAACATTTTTAGTTGTAAGTAAAAATTTTGAAAGCGTCATGGGAGTAGTTGGGGGGTAGTGTACACTGCGTTTGGTCACACTTTTCATTACCCTCTGTTTAATCTCTAAATATGGTCTAATTTCTGACTTTGGAGAAAATACTTACTTTGAAAGGAGAGTAGAGGTCTCAAGGTGTTGCTCTCACCACCAACTCATGACTGATGAACATCTCCAGTGTCAGGACGTGTCAAAGTACCGTATCTCTACAGAAGCAGTCTGCACAGACTGCAAGGAACGTAACCGCGGATACGACATCCACTAGGGATTGGGGCGTCCAATGTATTTTGCCGTGTTTAGTACTGGCCCCTGGGGGGTTAATTACAGTCGTCCGAATAAATATTACTTAAAATTCTTGTTCAGTAGGTGAAACTGCATCGAAAACCGCAACTGCCATAGTCTAGGCCGCCACAGATAAGTACCCTAGTTCTACCTAAAGTACAGTGATGCTCAAATCTCATGCGACATGACTCCATAGGATTTCGTTCAAAATTCATGAACTGGCAACCTAGCATGCTCCATATTTATCTTTTACTTCAATGCGAAAACGCGATTATCGCATACACTAAAGTCATAATATGTTTCATAAGAGTGATATCTGTAATATATTTAAAAATTGTAAGAAAATGTCACATGTAGCCAAATTTCGGAAAAACCCTTACGAAACATTTTCAAAACTTTCGTTCACTCATTACTGAAGCATTTGACCATAGCGAAGTCGCCATCAAACCCCAGTTCAAATGTTAAATAAATAAATTTTTAAAAAATTGTTGTAACATTAATAATGCTTCCAAGCAAACATAAAATTTGAAATAGTCATATTTGATTGCTTTTACCCTAAAACGCTGAAAAAATTTGAATATGTATATACAAAAGTAGAATGAGCCTACCGATATCAACGTGTGAGGAGCGCATGTGTGACATATCAGTGTCGGTGCAACAACAACCACCTGGTATATAAGCAGGTCTACAATGAGTAGCGACCATTAAATTATCTTAAAAACATTTACTTTATATGTGTTAAAGGAATATTTAGATTTTCATACATAATATTTGTTATCTTTCTTAAATATATCAAAACTGATAGCATACTAGCAAATATTCGCCTATTTGTCAAAGCCAAGATATTATTCCTAGGCCTAGGTGTTAGATATGACAATTTGTCCAAAATTGCATTTTTCCTAACTATACAAACCTGAGGTCCTTTTACAATTGGAAGGTACTAGCGGCAGCTGGATAGGTCGTAAGCTTTCGAACAAGGGGTTCGGTAGTTAACTGCTTGTCCGACAGGCGCGCGCGCGCGACTGGGAGGTAAACAAATCACTTTTGCTTTTGGCCCAAGCAAAAACTGCAGAGTGAGGGGTGGCATGAGGTGGGACTATGTGTAAAAGGACCTCGGTTTGTATAGTAGGAAAAATGCAATTTTGGACAAATTGTCATTTGTTCCGACACGGCATACAAAACCTTCGGTCCTTTTACAATAGAAGACTCACTTCTTGGTGGGTGGAATCTGAGTCTTTTGTGAACAGACTGGTGTTTGTCCAACCTTGGAAGTCTCCCTGGTCGTAAGAGCGAGGGAGGGATCCAAGCCTCTGTCCGATTGATCGGGGTGTGCACCGCAGGATCAATGGTCAGACCTCTGGACCGAGTACTAAGAGAGAGGCAAGCGTATCTCTTCGTACCAGCAACAAGAACAAGTTCCTATTTGCAAGAGGCAACATAAAGTTATGGTTTGTCTCTTGTGGCATCCACTTCCTCCCCCTTGTAGGAGGAAGTGGTGGATATTCGCTCCCATCCCTAGTGAAAGGGATAGGATGGGGCTCTGTCGAGTAGCTCACCGCATCTCGTCCTTATCCAGCAAGGTGATGAACCGTATCCCTCTACCCACAGGTAGAGGGGGAGAAAAAAGATAGGTAAGAGAAGCCATCACTTTCTCATTCACTTATCTATTCTTACAGTCACACCAGGACTCGATGCTGTTCAGCCTGCTAGGGTCTGGGTTAGCTACACAACGTGTTGAGCAGCCACCACGGGTCCCAAGGAAAACTATCCAAGGACCTGTGGGCAATATCCAAAAGGTAGAAGGAGGTGCCAGTGGTCTGGTTGTGCCAGTGGTCTGGTTGTACCAGACCCTGCCTTCAGTACCTGCGCCACGGAGAAGTTCTTGTGTAACTCGAGGGAGTGTACTTCTAGGTCATCTTGGTGCTGATGAAGAGTCTTCAACAACTCCGCCTTTCACAGGAGCAAAGCAGCATCTCCTTCGCATCGAAGGCGGTGAAGTCCATTAGGGAGGGGATTGTGAAGGACTCTAACCGATCGTCAGGAACTGAAGGGTTCGAGTCTTCGCTACGAAGTCGGTACGAAATCGAGCGTCACGAATCCCCATCCCCTGGATGCTTGAACTTCGCAGGAAAAGTCATGCAATTACCTCAGTAGAAAAGAAGGGAATGGTCGTATGACCTATCCCTCTTCTCGACTTCGGTGATTGTCCTGTACCATACTGGTCTATTCGTCTGCAGCGAAGTGTTCTCATTCTCCTATCCCCATGCAGTGAAGTTCTTCTCGGTAGTGGATAGGACACCGACACTCAATGGTGGGTGTCGATGGTATGGGTACCTGTGACAAGCCGTTAGGACGAGAAAAGACTGTTATGGAACAACCGAACTAAGTCCACAGCGAAGTTCGTACTGACTTGGGCGCTCTGACAGCTGCCGACTGACTGCGTTCGGTAGGAGGCAAGTTGTCCAAGCACCCGAGCAAGTCACGTGACCTTCGCCTTAAAAGGGTTATGCCAAGAGACTAAACAAATAATTTGTTCGTCACCTGATGCCAGAGCGAGGTGATGATTCTCTTAAGGCATGTGCCCAACAGGCGAAAGTCAATTGCCTTCTAGAGACCGAGGTCCCTGATGGCAAGATATCTCATTAGTATAGTTGATTCTCAGCTAAGGAGAAACAACACTATGTGTCGTTGAAGACGAAGGTGTACGAAAAAGCAACCTACGTCTTCACAGCTGAACCGAGAGAAGGATTCTCAAGATTCTGAACCTGTGCTACAAAGACTGAGAACGCTAACCGCTATTCATTGCTGTCCGGTGAGGATCGTAGTTGCAATAAAAGCGGAGCGCTTTTCAGTAATGAAGACAGGGAAATACTGCCTGAAGAACTGCTACTCATGGGCTGAACATTTGGAAGTAGAGCTGTCAGGTCGGAGAGTAGGCGATGTCCTTCTGACATATCTGTTAATTCGGGGCGAGCAATGATAATTGCACACCTACGAATACGAGATATTTAGAAGACACTCAGATGTCTGCAAAAATCATTCGCATTATCGCGGTGCGATGCAGCGGAAGACTAGTACAGACTTCTGTTTACCGTTGCAGTAAACGAAAGATGATAGGAGTCCCCAAGAGATATCTCTGTTAAAAATTCTCGCAATGTCGAAGGCGATGAAATCGAGCGTCACAGCAGTAGATGGTCCTCATTATTGCGAGAATCCCCGTTAATCAGAGACCTAAGTCCATGATTGTTGGGCAGAGATACGGTTCGGTAGTCAATCAAACCAGGGAGAGAGAGACGTACCCGACTGTGCATCTCCGAGACCTAGCTGATACTGAGCTGCTATCAGGCAGTTCAATACGCAGTAGCTCTCGGTGACTCGTCATCCTGAGTTGCCAGGTAATCCATTATTCCCACGAAGGAATGTGTTCGGCTAGAACCATCGAGCATAAAGAATAACGCTCGAGCAATTATATTTAAACGAAACGGATTTCGGTAAATACAAAAGCTGATTTGGTGTTGTCATGACAATACCAAGTATCTAAAATCGAAACTGATAAACTGCTGGGAGGTTGCAGGCAACCCCGAGTTGCAGTTCTTTTTTTTTTTTGTTAAGATACAATTCGTCTCGGTCACACCGTAGAGTTAACTACGGTATGCGCCTACCCCGGGCAATTCAACTGTTGGGGGTTTAGAATCATGTCGCGAGGGTAATATACGTAGTATATTTGTAGGTTCTGTACCACGACCTCCATCCTAAATTCTTTTCCTCTCGAGGAATGAGAATAAGGATTGGAGATCGACCGCCTTCGTTCTCTAGTCAAGAGAGTGAAGAAGTCTTTCCCAAAGGAAAGCTTCAATGGTGAACAGAATACCGAAGACGATAGTTCAAGCCAAAACTGGAAGTTCCGTCCGTTCTCCTCTATTCCAGGTTAATCGCCTACTGTGAGATACTCTTCTTTCAGCAGCAGTCTTCTTCCAAATGCTAGAAATTACAGGAATTCGAGTATAAGCGAGGTTCCCGATTATCGTGTAACAATTATCGGGATTCTCGCTCACTTTGGACCGTGGTCTCGCCATAAGTGTTTGAGATCGTAAAAAAAAACTCGAACACGTCTGAGTGCGCTAGAAATTCCGTAGAATTCTAAGCATTCTCGCGAAACCCCCCACCGAATTCGTCAAACGATATCGGCTGGTGGTCCTCTCGATTCCCGTAGAAATCGAGAAAGGGGCAGGATCCCTCCTCAACGACCGGGGCTTACGTCAGGTAGGACCCGAAGGTCCCCCCGGTAGCGCAGCCCCTAACGTGGGATCTTACAGAGAAATCTCTGTAGGATCCCACCCTACCCCTCCCTCTTGTAGCCGTAAGGAGAGAGGGAATGGGGGAGGAATTGGATACTGGCTCGCCTTCCCAGCGGGAGGCGATGGCCTCTCAGAGCCTGGGAAAATAAATGTATCGTCAGGAGAAAACGTTTTCCCCGAGGAGGGTTACGAACTCATACTGTAGGTAGGGTCTGCCGCCACTGTGAACGTCGTCTGGTTGGGGCTGATCGACACCTGACAGGAGAGAGCCGATACCGTCCTCCGACTCATTCCAGTCCTCGTCGAGGTCGAAACCTCTCAGGAGGACCGAAGGGGTATTCAAATACGGTGTCCGAAGACACGTAGAAACGCCTCTGTCGCAGTAGATGGAGGTGAAGTAGCTTGTTCGACCGGCCAGAACTGAGAGAGCCCTTCTTGTCCGAGACGAGAGACTACTGGTTCAACACCAGTCGGCAAGCTCCGATCGCGGCAGACCCACCGTCGATTTGGGTTCCCTCTCGGGCCCCAAAACGACTCGAGCCGAGACGTGGCTCTGCTGGTGGGGCGGCGATCCTTCCCCGAGGTCGTTTTGTGCTGACGAATCAGCGCCATAACCTCGGCAAAGTTCCTCTGGATCTCGGAAGTCACAGCAGCTTGCAGAGTAGGACCGTTAAGCCCTTACGAACAAGAGCATATTCCGAGAACCTTCCTCCTAAGAAGGGGGAACAGCGACAGCCCTCTTGGTCTTCTCCATCCACTTGCGCATACGTCCTGGCCGGTCCAAGAACCGTGCCTGGCATGTAGGGCGTCGTGGTGGGATCATGAGGGGCGCACCCCTCACGATCACTCCTCAATAACTCGCTCCTCCCGGTGTAACCCGAGGAGGTTGAAGGTACGGGAGAGGCAGACCTGACGTCACCCTCCTCGCTCGCTGGCAGAACCAGCAGGCTTGGAGGGCTGCAGCGATCGTCAACCCGCGGTGGCGATCGAGCTGCAGGCCTGGTCGAACCGTCTCGCTGTGGAGAACGGCTGGCCCACTGAGCACAGCGGCCCGATCTCGAGTGTCAGAAGAGCTGGTGCTGGTTGCCGTATCCGATCGCTCTCGTGAGAGCGACGGTCAGGTGACCTGCAGGCTCACTGTCACAGTGAGACCGGTGCGTCCCTCACGGCACGTCACGTCGCTGGTTCCAGCCCGTGGCTGGCACCGGCGAACTGGGGGGACCTCTTCCCAGCCTCAGCCCGTGGTCGGTCGTGGGACCGTCACGTGCCCGGTAGCCAGCTGGTCGCCGCTAGAGCGGAGCTGGTCTGGTGAGAGTCGCGTGAGCGCTGTCACCAGTCTTCCGCTCCGTGCCGTGAACCTGAACGCTGAGCGGGCTCAGAGGTCTGGTTCCTGGCTGCACGGATCGCTGGTAGGCGACCGTACACTCGGTACCATCCCGCGAACGAGAGGCCGAGACGGACCCTGATGCAGTGGCAGAACCACTGACACCAGGGGACGAGAATACCGGTGTTAGCCGGTACCCCTCTGGTCCCCGTTAGTCTTCTTCCTTGCGAAAGAAGAGGACGGGCCCCGCTCCGAAGGAGCAGGAGGACCAGCGGAAGGAACCCTCCCGTCCCACCGAGGTGAGACGGGTCCCGAGAAGCTCCCGAAGGGACTTCTTAGGAGGGAGAAGGCAACCTTCTTCTTCCTCGGCTGTAAAGCCTTAGAAGTCGAAGGGAAGAGGCGGCAGCCGACGACGATGAAAGAAGATGAAGACGACGACGACGACACCTTCCTTCCTCTCTTCGTCAGCTTCCTTCACCGGACAGACGTAAGATCTGCTATCCAGGGCGGAGCCGGGGCGGGGCTGCTGTAGCCGAAGCCACAGGGCCCGGACGCACCTGTACAGACAGACCAAAGTCTGGGTAGTACCACCACGAACAGGGACGACGTCAGTAGGTATGGGCATCTCAGGAACAGCAGGCACAGCCAGCACAGCATCGGTAGGGACAGCCAGCGCAGCCACGGCAGGGACAGCCAGCGCAGCAACGGCAGGGACAGCCAGCGCAGCAACTGCATGGACAGTCAGCCCAGAATCGGCAGTACGCAGGCAGTACCGGAAACACAGGAAGTGGAGCAGCAGCCAGCAACATCCTGGTACCGGCGGCAGGTCCAGGGGCGAGCTCTAGGGCAGCGGAAGTGTGGTCGCGGCAGCGCGGCAACCACGAGCGGCGGCGGCACTCTCTCGGTACGGCGAACGGCACTTCACAGCGGCTGTAGGCAAGACTGTTACCACGTTGAGGCGAGTACACCCAGGTGAGGAGGGACGTCATCACCTGGAGCGTGGTGACCGCAGTAGGCCCAGACATAGAACCGCAGCCCCTGGACACTAGCACGCCCTGCAAATGGAAGGACGCCCATACCTCACCAAGGTCCACACCCTCGTGGCAGTAGCACCTGCGGAAATAACAGTAGTTAGTGATTAGTGGGGGGGAAGTCCCCTCGCGCGGGGGGGTGAGCCCCACACCTAACGAGCGGAAGACCCCGAATACAATTGTACATCGGGCACCGAGCGCCCTCCGAACTGTGCGCTCGACGGATCGGGCGAGGAGAAGAACCCAGATAAACCTACCCCCTCCGAAGGGGAACAGGGCCACTGTGGGAGCTGCAGCGGGGGGGGGGGGATTCTCGTTCCCCCCCACCCCCACGCAGCAGCACCCATGTACCCAATAATAAGAGCCCGAGAGCAATCGTGCCCTCGGCACCGAATGCAAGGGCATTAAAGGATCAATTCCCTGACTGAGCGGAACTTGAACCAAAATAAATAATTGATGCAATCAATAATAAAAGGAATAACATGAAAAAGAATCTTGTCATTACGATTCACTTCACAATGAATAAGGGCTCGGATGCGAGCGCATTTGCGCCCTCGGTACCGAGCGCAAGAGTAAAAGGATCCATTCCCGATTATGAACGGAAACCTTGATCCATAATGAATTGATGCAATCAAAATATATATATGAAAAATGAAAAAGAATACTGCGCTTGCGATTTTCACTTCATACAAAATAAAAAGGGGAAGGATCATTCCCAGGGAAATAGCGGAAACATTGATCCAAGTAAATAATGCAATCTCAATAAAATATGAAAATGAAAAAGAACTGCACTTGCGATTTCACTTCATTCAAATAAAAAGGGGAAAGGATCAATTTCCGGGTAAGAGCGGAAACTGATCCAAAATGAGTATTGCTACAATCAAAATAAATATATGAAAATGAAAAAGAATACTGTACTTGCGATTGCACTTCCATACAGAATAAGTTTTCGTGCCGAGCGCATTCGCTCGGCAACGAGCATACAGGTCAAAAAAAAAAAATAAATGAAAAGGCACTTACTTACGATTTTCATCTACACATTTTCAACAAAATATAAGCTCGGAGCGAGCGCTCTCCCCGCGCCCTCGGCACCGAGCATACACAATACGAAGGATCATTTCTGGGAAAATGAATTCCCGCACTTACGCCCTTCAGTCCCGGCACTCGGGTAATCGGAGGGCGTGGAGAAACCAAGATCCTTTAATTCACAATTGAATTCAATGGAAATAAATATGAAATGATTGTACTTTACAATTCAGTTTCACTAGATAAATAGAAAAAGAAAAACACAACCATGCGAAAGCAACGACGATGAAGCGGGCAGAGAGCGATGATACACGTCTACACGCCAGCAGGCCGAAAGCAAAAGTGTTTGTTTACCTTCCCAGTCGCGCGCGCGCGCCTGTCGGACAAGCAGTTAACTACCGAACCCCTTGTTCGAAAGCTTACGACCTATCCAGCTGCCGCTAGTACCTTCCTATTGTAAAAGGACCGAAGGTTTGTATGCCGTGTCGGAACAATTCTTTACTTTACACTTAACATTCATCTCTATATTAACAATTTCTGGCCAGAAAGCAAATGAGGTTATCTTCACATTCTTGCACTTCAAGTTACCTTATGAAAGAATAAGTTATACACCAAAAGCGAGCAGAAGGACTTTTAAGAAAATAATATTGTAAACCAGTTGAAAAATAAGTGTTCCATATGCCTTGATATTAATACTTATGATATTTCGATTAATAGCCATCTTCTCCATATAACCAAAATCATCATCATCTTTCATTCCTCAAAGAACAGGTAATCTCTACAAATAAAAACATTAGTAAAGATTACATCTCAGAAAGCTTAGATTATTTTTCTAGGCCTATAAATCATTTTGCAACATACAGGCAGCTTAATCACAGCCTGAAACTTCAACATTCAAAGAAAACTGGTTGTTATTCATATTCCTCACAGAACAGGTAATCTCAACAAATAAATTCATTAGTAACAGATTACATCTCAGATGGTTTCGATTATTGTTTTTTTAGGCCTATAAAACATTTCCAACATACAGGCAGCTTAAACGCAGCCGAAATCTTCAACATTCAAATAAAACTTGTTTTAATTCATATTCCTACATTGAAATTGTTGTTATGACTGTTGAGCTTATTAGGCCTACTGTCATAATGCTGCAGACATGGTTATGTTGACCAGTCTGAGGAGCATGTTAAGCGTACTTTCATTGCTGGCACCGCTTACCTTATTACACCACACTTGAACTGAGCAACGTAAAGAAAAAAAAAAGAAAAAATCAATTCAAATCACACAAATTAAGAATTATACCAATGCATAAAAGGGGTCATATCTATTTAACCATAAGAAAAATAAGGCTAGCTGTGAATTCGCAAACTTTTCGACATGAATGACATTACAAATAGAAAAAAGAAAAATAATAGCACTACTTGGCAACAGCACGTTGAGTCTGAGAATATGGACGATACAAAAAGAATAATGTCGCATGAGATTTGAGCCCCACTGTACTTTTTCGGAGGGTGGCTTCAAACACGGTGGAAAGTGGTTCAGCTAGTCCAGTCGGTAGTTTCCCCAGTAGATCTAGTGTACCTATCCACAGCGGCCCAGAGTATGGCAGTTGCGGTTTTATCTATGTAGTTTTACCTCCTGAACAAGAATTTTAAGTAATATTTATTCGGACGACTGTAATTAACCCCCAGGGGCCAGTACTAAAGGTAATATTTCAGAAGCACTCCGCACTGGATATTAAAATAAATAATCACCTATATGGATGGAGCATGTGAAAAGCAATATAAAAAGTATAGTCATTATATGAGAGATTGAATGGGGTGGAATTAAATGAGCTTGATAAGTTTTTACCTCGAATTTTTCCTAAGTCAGGAGAGGTGTTATTTCTACGGTAAAGTTTACTTTTAATGAGCCCTCTAACTTACTTCCTTACGCAAACAAAAGCAGTTCCAGTTACTCATTATTGGCTGAGAGGTGTGACATCGTTATGACGTCATGGGTTTCATAACCAATTACGAACGACTTTAGTCGAAAACTAAGTTTCACTAGCATTTAAGCGGAGTAATAAAGTTAGCTGTCCAGTGTCCACTGGTATCCTTGTTTGACTGAATACTCGAATAATGAAGCAAAAAACGGCATTTTGTCTTCCTGTACCTATGGCAGAGGCAGTGGCTGGCCCTTTTGGCATTAATTTTGACAGAGACCTTCGATTTCCTACCGATTGTTTTTAGTGCAATGTGGGTTACGGTGAATTTTATCATTATTTGTCTAGTGGTGGTAAAGAAGTTGTGATTGAATATGCTCAAAGACAATTTCATTCTAAAGCAAAAAAAATGAGAGTGTTGTGGAGCTACCATTTGTCGGATCGTCTACAACAGGAACGCGTTTACGTGTGATCCGCCAAGGTAAGTAGCCTTACTGTAACCCGTGGCTAGTGCGCAGCGCAACATTACCTCTTGCTGTACATGCCGAGCTTGCCAAGAACCTTTAAATATGCGGATAAGGCGCGAAGCGCCGTTCCGCTGCGGCCTTACTGACAGCACACATAAATCGATCGTCGCTGATACGTAGTCACTCCCTACTTTGTTTGTTGCTGTTTTGGTATCGCCGCCATATTGGTTTTGGTGTTCTTCCGCTGATTTTGCTCAGCGGTCGAGTCGCCGTGTTTAGTACTGGCCCTTGAGAGTTAATTACAGTCGTCCGAATAAATATTACTTTAAATTATTGGTAATTCTTCAGAAGCAGTCCGCACTGAATATTAAAATAAATAATCACCTACATGGAAAGAGCATGTGAAAAGCAATATAAAAAGCATAGTCATTATATGAGAGATTGAACGGGGTGGAATTAAATGAGCTTGATAAGTTTTTACCTCGAATTTTTCCTAAGTCGGGAGAGGTGTTTCCTCTACGGTAATGTTTACTTTTAATGAGCCCTCTAACTTATTTTCTTACGCAAAACAACCAGAAAGGAGTGCTTTGCAGCAATAATAATAATTGGGAGCACCTACTGATTCGCGGGCCCACTAGACCGCCGACCGAAATCGGCGGAAGAACACCAAAGCCAATATGGCGGCGATACCAAAACAACAACAAACAAAGTAAGGAGCGACTACATATCGGCGACCATCGATTTATGTGTGCTGTCAGTAAGGCCGTAGCGGAACGGCGCTTCGCGCCTTATCCGCAAATTTAAAGATTCTTGGCAAGCACGACATGTACGGCATGAGGTAATGTTGCGCTGCGCGCGCTACCCACAGGGTTTACAGTAAGGCTACTTACCGTGGCAGATAGATTTGGGTGTCGCATCGCTTACGCCGACGTCCTTTCGTCACTACAGAGCTATCACACCCAAAGGCATTCCTGTTGTAGTCGATCCGACAAATAGCTCCACAACACTTGCAGTTTTTTTGGCTGAAGATTTAAATTATGTCTCTGAGCATATTCAATCACAACTTCTTTGTTACCCATCCACCACTAGCAACAAATAATGATAAAATTCCACCGTAACCCACATTGCACAAAACAACAATCGGTAGGAAATCGGAAGGGTCTCGTTCAAAATTAAATACCAGAAGGGCCAGCCAGTACCTCTGCCATAGGTACAGGTGAATACAAAATGCCAGTTTTTGCTTCATTTTTCGAGTATTTCAGCCAAACAAGGCTAACCAGTTGGACCACTGGACAGCTAACTTTATTACTTCCGCGTGAAATGCTAGTGAAACTTAGTTTTCGACTAAATCGGTTCTGTAATTTGGTTATGAAAACCCATGAGGTTCCATAACGATTGTCACACCTCTCAGCCAATAATGAGTAACCTGGAACTGCTTTTGTTTCCGTAAGAAAGTAAGTTAGAGGGCTCATTAAAAGTAAACTTTCCCGTTTACCGAAATAGAAATAACCCTCTCCCGACTTATGGAAAAATTAGAGTAAAAACTTTTATCAATCTCATTTAATTCCACCCCGTTCAATCTCCTCATATAATTGACTATACTTTATAATTATAGCGTTTCACATGCTCTTTCCCATGTAGGTGATTATTTTATTTTTATACGAAACTGGGATATTGGTAATCGGCAGCCGTACCCCGATCTCCGGTAGATCTTGGTTACGGCAGTGAATGGCGCATGGCTCGAACCCTTGTTTGTTTAACCCCGCCATCTCCGCCCACATATCCAAAGAAACTATATGCTACTGAAGTTATATACCACAGGTCTTTGGGCATATGCAGTGACAGCAAGAAAATGGTGACGGAACAGCATGAACCAGCGGAATAATACATTGTTTTTCGCCGAAAAAAAACCACATTTTTTGTTTTCCAGGCTTTTAAAACGAGCTGAAGAAAGCCATAGACATCTATGAAAGACTCCAAACTTTGCAAAAATTGGGTAATTCAATGTTATATTACCGTATGGTCACGAACGATCGAATCGGTACCCTGAAAAGGAAGTTCCAAATAGGAGATTCAAAGAGATTATATATGACCACTACCAATCGTAACCTTTGTTTGACATTTCCTCTGGCCCCTTTATTCTGGCCCAGACATCGGCAGTTGCAATGGGCCGTTATACACTTTACCAATTTATTCATTTTGATTCCACTTCATTGGGTAGATATTGCAGCTGTCGGAGAAGACAGATAGAAATTTACCATGGTAGTGAAACTGGCAAAGTTAACCCAAATTTCATCAATATTCCATTAAAATGCGGGCTAGTGTTGTTTTTGGGGGGGGGGGGGGGGGGTAGTATCAAAAAGTCGGGACAAACAAAAACATTTCACAAAGCTAAAAAGAAAAAAAAAAAAAAAGGTGGGGGGAAGGGGACATTTTTGTGCTAACTGAAAAAAGGGGGACCAGCTGTTCAAAAAGCGTGACTGTCCCACCTAAAGAGTCGAACGTCTTGTTTACATAATTACAGTATGAATCCAGCAAACTGGTAAACGGATATCCAGCTAACTGCCCGTATCTACCAGCAAAGTCAAGAAGCGCAAATACGGGCCCAACAATGACAGCAATCTGCCGTGCCCGTACCCCCCCCCCATCACCGCACTATCTTATTTGTAAACGGCAGGAAGTCGATGAAATGGACGCATGCGCACTATATTAATTTGTACGGCAGGAACGTTCTGAAATTGACGCATGCCGCAATTCACTGCTGTACCAAATATCTACCACGATCGGGATTAACGGCTGCCGTATCTATAGTCCTGTGCCTTTTATTTTGAATATCCAGTGCGGATTGCTTCTGAAAATTAATTACCAAATTATTGTTCAGTAAGTAAAATAATATAGAAAAACATCAATTGCCATAGTCTAGGCCACCGCAGATTGCTTCTGTAGAAATACCGTTTCCCCTAGTAGCTAGACTAGGCTATAGCCTACAACATCAAATCCTCCATCGGCATCACTTCCTATACCTAGCTACCTAAGTACGTAGCTAGGATATACTAGGTAGGAAAAATGAATTCCCAAAGTAGCTTATAGCTACTACCTAGGTGGTAGGCAAAGTTACTAGGTATCTAGAGGTACTACCTACTACTACCTACCTGGCTACCTACTTAAGTTCGTGCAGGGCTGTTACACACGGCGCCCCTCTTGCAAAGAAACTGATAGCCTAGGTACCTAGGCAAGTTACTTACTGGACCTGAGAGGCGCGTTAGTTGTCCTTAGCTTAGTTTTACCCTACATATCACCCAATGGTGATATAAGTTTTCTACAGGATCAGGAGGTTAAGTCTGTCACTTTTAAACTTACATTCTAAAGAACCGAGGTGATGTTGTGGTGGACCTGTGGCACGGTCTAACAGTAGCAGTGGTAGTAGTAGTAGCTGGGATATGCCTCTGAAACGGCTCAAAATGCTTGTTTTATTCCTCCATTGTTTGTGTTTGAGTTTCTTCTATCTGAAATACCACATTTCTTTCATAAAATCTTTCCTATTCTCCTTTTTCTCCCTCAATAGATCTAACAATAAGAGTATATTTTGCTGCCTCGCCCTTAATTATCCTCTTTAATTTCTTGATATTGGTTTGCTGCAAAAAACCGTTATCTTATTTCTAATCTCATTGTATCTGGACAGCAAAGTAAAAAATGTTCTAAATTTTCATTTTGTTGCCTCACAGCATAAACATTTTTGTATCGTCTTCCTTTTAATCCTATTTCTATCATTTTAGTCCTAGTATACCTAGTCTGCTATGGATGGAGGGTTATGGAGTTCCATATGGAACAACGTCTTGTGTTTGTCCTAGAGAGAGGGAGAGCGAGTGAAGAGAGAGGCGAGAGAGGCGAGAGAATAGAGAGAGAGAGGGAGGGGGGGGGTGGGGGTGTAATTGGTGGTTGGATGCTTAATGACTAATTGAATTGGGTGTTGGTGAGTTTTCTGGGTTTTGTCTGCTGGTGTGCAGCTTGGAGTTACTTTTTTTAGTTAGTCAGTCTTTGATCAGAATGCTGTGATCGAGTCAGTATGGGTCGGCAGGCGGTCCTGTGAAGGCAGTTGATAGCTTATAGTCAGGTTAAGTTTTGTGTTTTGTTGACTTGTTGATTTAAGTTTTTGTTTTAGTTGGAGTTGGTGTTGGTTGCTTTGGGAGTTGTTGTAGCCTGGTGCTGTTGGATTGGCATTGTGCTTTGTGAGTTTCTGTTGAGTAATAATGTGAGTTGTTATAGTTGTAGGGAGGGTTGTTGTTTGGTGAGCTGTTTGTTTGATTTCTTGGTGTTGTTAGTGGTGTGTTTGCCTTTTTTTTTGCCTTTTTTTTTTGTGTGTTGTTAGCTTGTTTGTTGTTTCAGTGGTAGTGGTCTTTTGTTGTGGTTGTATTTCCTTGTTTGTTGTTGGGTTGTGGTTGTTCCTTGGTTTGTTTTGCTGGTTTGTTGCGTTGTGGTTGGTAGTTCCTTGGTTTGTTGTTGTGGTCCTTTGGTTTTGTTTGTTGTTGTTGGTTTGTTGGGTTGGGTTTGGTCCTTCGTTATTGTGTTGTTATTATTGAGTTGTGGGGTTTTGGTGGTCCTTGGTTGTGGGGTTGTGGTTCTTGGTTTTGTGCGTTTTACAACGGCCGTATCCAGTGGGACAGTACAAGGGCTTACTCGTCCTGAGTGTGTCAAGAAGTGGTTGGTGGTAAGTACTAACTGTGGTTTTTGCGAGTTTTTTTTGTTTTGGGGTTCGTGTAGGTCAGTTTGTCCTGCGTGTTATTCAGTCGTTTAAACAGGAAAGGAAAGTTGTGACTGATGGGTTGAGTTTTTGGTCAGCTGGATGATTATGGTTTATGGTGGGGGGGGGGGGGGGGGGGGGGGGGGGGGGTGGGGGGGGAGGATTTGCAAGGCTTTGCTTTTTAAGCTTGTGATTCCCGCCCACATTTTTTTTATTTTTTTGGAGCCAAAGCAAACAGGAAGGGACTTGGTGGTGGCGGGGGCAAGCTGCAGGACAAATTGGGGTGGGGTTTGAGTTGTGTGTGATTGTTGGACTGAAAGTTGAAGGATGGAAGGGTTTAATGGGGATAGAGAGGCCTGAAGGAGGAGTTACCGGTTGGCGAGGGAAGCTAACAAGGAAAGATTTGCAAGGGGAGAATGAGAGGTTTGAGGGTAGTTTGTGAGAAGCTGAAGAGGGGCGGGTTAGTTCGGAAAGCAAATGAGAGGAAATGCTTAAGGAGTGCAAAAGTGGAAATGAAAGAAGAGGTAGAAAGGACGGAAGAGAGAATAGGAATTGGTTGAAGAAAATGGACGGAAAAATTCGGGGTAACTGGCGGAACTGCAGTTGCAAAGAGATTAATTTGCAGGAAAATGATGAAGGGGATTCATGGGAGAGGGAGCTGTAGGAGGTAGGCCTACTGGGTCTTGTGATGAGCCAGGAGTGGTAAATAAAGTGAAAGAGCGAGTGGATGAGAATATGAGTGATGAAGGTGATTTGGTTGTGATAGGTAAGGGAAAGAAGGGGAAGACACAGGATAAGGATAAACCTGAGGACAAGAAACAGAAGGGGGCTGAGGAAAGGAAAACTAAGGGAAAGAAGGTTAGTAAGGGTGATGGACAGGATGAGGCTAGGACTGAATACATTGGGGAAAAGGCTGAGAGTGATTTAGATAGTGGTAAGTGGAAACAGGTTGGTAGAAAGAAGGGTAAGAAGAGCATAGTCAAGAGTATGGACGTGAGTATGGAAGTGGATTCGCTGTATTCGGAAGAGGGAAAGAAGGGTCAGAATGGAAGTAGCAAAAGTGAGAGTGAGCAGGAAGCACGAAAGGCTGTGCATATGAGAGAGGTACCCCGATGTGCATAATATGAGGAATATGGCAGAAGGGACATTGGGGACTTTTTTTTTTAAAGAATATGAGAGGTATTGTGAGGAAAAGTATGGGGATAACAAGAGAGTTAGGTAGCTTTTTGACGGGATTTTTGTTGAGTATGTATGGGATAATGATGAGTGTAGGGAATGTGCCGTATGAGAGTGTGAAAGCTAGGATTGTAGAACAGGCAAAGAGGGTAAAGAGAAGCATTAGATATAGGAGAAAGCAAGATTTTGAAGAGGCAAGAATGAATGTTGGTGAGTCGTTGTCAGTGTATGTCTGTAGCTTAGAAATATTAGCCAGGAAAAAGTTTGGGGATGAAGGGATAAATGTGTGTAAGGAGTTAGTGCGAAAGCTGTTGGCGAATGTACCAGAGAGTGTATATGAGTTTATAAATCTGAAACGTAAGGAGAAAATGCGATGGATGAATGAAAGGTTGACGTGGAATGACATTTTGGAAATAATAGAAGATTACGGGTTAGATAGGTGTATGAAAGAGAGTAGGAGTGTTAGTGTTAGGACTGAAGTAGCTGAGGTTGTACCAGAGTTTAAAAGCTATAGGGAAGCAGTTTTAGAAGGGCAGAGGTGACTGGCAGAGCGAGTGGTAGATAGGAGGGTTAGAGCAAGTAACGTGAGTGTAGTTAGCCCTAAAAAAGATAGCAGTGTGAGTGTTGGAAGAGTAGGGTCAGTTAGTTGTGAGCGAGAGCAGCAGTGTTATAGATGTGGTAAGCCAGGACACAGGAAAAATGAATGTTGGTGGGTGTTAGGAGTGTGCTTCAGGTGTGGGCAAACGGGGGATTTAGTGAGCGAGTGTAAGAAAGATAAGGATATTAAATGTTATAGGTGTGGACAGGCAGGGCACATAGCTAGTGAATGTCGGGGTACCCGTATGAACTTGGTTTGTGGCAACTGCAGGAAGAACGGGCATTACGCTTAGATGTGTAAAGAACAGTGTGTGAAATGTGTTGAATGGAAGGTCACGTGGCGTGTGTGTGTGTGTGTAGGCGAAAGAGGATAAGTCAGACTGGGAATTCGGGGAAACTAGGTGAAAAGGGGATTCAGTTGGGTGGGTCCTCAGGTATGCGGGCAGTAAGAGTGATGCATGTGCGTGAAGGATTGTTACATGAAAAAGGGTTTGGCGATAGAGCTCATGAATGTATGAGTGTAATAGTGAGATGCAAAGGGGTGTGTTTGGTTGCTTTGATTGATACTGGGTGCAGTGTCAATGTTCTTTTTAATGCTGGGGTCACACATTCACGTATCACGATGGCGTATGCCCACGTATGTGGATCGTGGGCATCATCGCGGTGAATTGACCTTGAATAGCTGGTAAACAGGACACGGGCTAACGGACGTAAAGCCAGCACCATAAATTGCGCCGCAAATGTACGCGCAAAGAAAGCAAGGTTGGACGTCTACCTGAAACTAACACCGATATTGTAATGTTCTATGTACGTAAACTTCACGTCAAGACCACGCCCACCGTTGTGGTGCCGTAGGGTACAAAAGGGCGGGCCTGTGAACAGAGCTTGCCGTTCCGTAAACAATCATTGTAACAGCTCGTCTCTTCGTTGTTTTCCTACAAATTTATCTATTTTAGTTTTATGGTAACTTTTTGGTAGTAGCCATCTGTAATATATATAATATGTAATTAATGTAACATCACAAATAAATGAACATAGGATAAGTACTATATAAGACTAACACTAGAATTTTCTTTGCTTCGATTTTACCATCAGACATACTTAGACATATAAAACTGTTGACTATGGGCGATTTATATTTAAGCGATATAGAATAACATCTAATAACTTATCAAACATTCTTGGAAATAAATAGGAATTCTACCTATTCAAGATAATATTTTTTAGATGTATATAAGAATTCCTCTCAGATATTTACATTATTTGTTACACCATTATTGTAAGACTGCTATTCAGAAGAAATCAATATCTTCGACAAGAGAACGTTCTGTCCCTCGCCAATGGGGGTAGCTTCATGGAGAGTTTCCGTGTCGCTGTCATCAGTCAGAATCTCATCCAACTCCGACTCCTGTAGGTGGAAGTTGACATTTTCCCTGTCCTGAATGTCTGCAGGAGTGGTTGTAGGAGTGGCTGTAGGAGTCTTTTCCGGGCCGAAAGAAGGTCCTGCAAGATGTGACATTGATGGTCCCTTCCTTGGTCGTTTTAGGAGGTTCGGCATCTTGAAGGGCGCTGTGGAGAGCTTGAAGGAAACTGCTGGTCTTGGGAGACGGAAACAACAGCTGACCTGAGGGCGCCGACCTGACCTTTTATACCACGCTACAGCGTTGCCATGTCGTAAAGGGTTGTAAATGTGTAAATCGGTTTCGCCATAGGCTACAGCGCAATTAGGAGGCCCGCATGGAAAGAAAACAATGACAGCGAACGATGCTGGTGACCCTAGCGCTTACCCCGCAGCAGTTACCGTGGCTCCCACGTGCAATGCCTGGAGCTATGTCAGGTGACATTTGGCGTGACCACCCACGACTTGTTTTGAACATTTCAAAACTGGAGTGGGCTACGGCGACCTAGTGGGTGGAGCTTAGCGCCCAGACGACCCGTCACTGTACGTCTACGATTTTACGTATGTTTTACGTTACATTTACGGTTTACTGACGTAAGCTGTTGCCAACTACCAATTTCCGCTCATGCGTGGGCGTGCGTGTGTTGATACGTGAATGTGTGACCTTAGCATATGAATGGATGCGACAAGTTGCGGAGTGAGTGTGAGTTGGGGTGTGTAAAGGGAAGGTATGAGGAATAGGAAATTTAAGTAAGCCTGTGGTGGGAGTGGTGCGTGAAAATGTAGAAATCGGAGGGGTAGTGGTGGATGAAAGTGACTTTTATGCGATTGAGGGAGTGAGTGATGAGTATGATATGTTGTTAGTGTACGGGTTCTTGAGGAAGTGTGGGATGGTGGTCCGTCCAAGAGCAAATATGGTTGAGTTGCATATGAAGGGGAACGTACGTGGAGAGTTGTACTTAGGTAGGAATGGGGAGATAACCAGTAAAATATGGAAGGGGGTGCCGTTTATTGCAAAAGAGAGTGTAAAGGTGCCGCAAGAAGTCGGAGAAGTTGTTAGTGTGAAAGTTGCTTGCCCGGATAGTCTTGGGATTGTCAAAGGTGACAAGTGTGCATATGTGGTTGAGGGTGTGGATGCGAACAGGTTGGTAAGAGCAAGCGTGCGTGTAAACGACGGGATTTTGAATCTGGAGAATCCGCGGGTTTTTGTAGCCTCATTGCCAAGTGTTAGGAAAAAGCGAGTGCAGGGTATACGTGAAGGTGATTGTGTTGGATTGCTATACACATTGGTGAGTACAGATGACGAAAGATATATTGAAGTGTGGCAGGTGATGACAGGTAGCGTGACAGGAGGTGATGACTGGGAGTATGATGAGTTGAGAGGAAGAGTTGAGGTCGATGAGAATGTTAGTGACGACGAGAGGAGGCGGTTGATGCAGATGTTGTGGGATAGACGGGGTGCGTTGAGTCGTGGTGACGAGGATTTCTGGGGGTCTGAGCTTCCCGAATTCAAGATAGTTTCGGAAGACAATACCCCCAAATATCAGCGTCCTCAACACTTTTTCCCGCCTATTACCCGAGAGATTGAGGAGCAGTGTGAGGAGCTTGAGAGAGTGGGAGCGATAGAGGAGTGAGAGTGCCTGGAATAGCCCCATAGTCCCTGTGCATAAGCTGGATGGAAGTCTGCTCATGCGTGTGATTATAGGAGGGTGAATGAAGTGACTGTGAAGGAGCAATTTCTGATGAATGTGGTGTCTGATTGTGTGTACAAGATGCATGGGATGAGAATGTTTACCAAATCAGAACTGGTAAGGGGCTATTACCAAATGCCTCTTGAGGAGGGGAGCAGGCCTGTTACTGCTTTTTCGAGTGGTAGTTGCCACTACCAGTTTAAACGGTTGAGTTTTGAGTTGGCTAATGTGCCTGCTGCCTTTCAAAGGGCAATGAATGGGTTTTTGGCTGGGTTTGATAGAAGGAAGGTGACTTTGTTTATAGATGATATTTTGATTGTGAGTGAAACTGTTGAGGAGAATATGGAGCTGCTTGAGAAGGTGATAGAGCAGTTGGAAGAGGTTGGAGTGAAAATGAAGCTGGAGAAGTGTACGTGGTTGGCTGGGGAAGTGGAATTTCTTGGTCATAAGGTGAGTGCTAGTGGTGTAAGGAAGAGTGAAAAGTTTGTGGAAAAGGTAAGGGAGTTTTCGCATCCCGGACCGTGTGCAAGTTAAAGGGTTTTTTGGTGTTGATTGAGTTTGGGAGGAAGTTTGTTAGCGATTGTTTGGGTATAGGGAAGCCGTTGACTAAATGGACAAGGAAGAAAAATTGTACTACTATGCTAAGGGGGATGAGCGAATGGTGGGAGCATTTGAGAGATTGAAAGAGGAGGTTGCTAGAGATGTCACCTTGGCTTTTCCTGACTGTAGTGAGGATGCAAGTGAGCTTGAGCTGTATACTGATGCGAGCATTGTCAGTATGGGAGGGTGTTTAGCACAGATGCAAGAGGTGAATGGGGAGGAACAGTTGAGAGTAATTGCGTATGTAAGTAAAGGTTTTTATAAAGTGGAGCAGAAGTATTCGGTGGTTGAGAAGGAGCTTGTGGCAATAAGGTTTTATGTGAAAGCGTTGAAAGTGTTTTTGTATGGGGTCAAATTTATCATCTGGACGGACCATTGGCCATTAGTGTATACGATCAAGAAGGAGAGTAAAAATGTGATTGCTGATGCAATTCTAGAATGCATGATAGGGGCAACGGTGTCGTGAAGAGAGACTGGGGTCCGAATGTGGTACCTGAGGGTATGGTTGTAAGAGAGAGGTTTGAAGGGGGTGACAGAGTGTGTGAATGTTTGTTTTTGGCATTGAAAGACTTGGAAGGGAGAGGTCTGGTTGAAGAGGTACCCAGTAGCGCGAATGAGTTGCGAGTGAGGTTGATGAGTGAAGTGCAGAAGGGAGTGGCATATACGGAGGATCAAGGTGGGGAAGAGGAAATGTTGCATAAATTGCTGTTAGCAGTAGCTGAGTAGTTTGGAATAAAAGTGTTTTTGTATTTTGTATGGGACAGACCGGTCGAGTATCGAGGGAGGAGAAGTACAGGTAGTGAGCATGGGGTTTTGAGGATTCAGTGTGGGGAAAACGGTTGTAATTGGTTGGTTAGGAAAGGGGACTATGAAGGGGTTTTGAATCAGGTGTACGGAAGTGGGGAGGTAGCTGAGGATGAATGTGGTGAGGATGACTGTGATGTGGATAACCAGGTGGACGTGGCAGTGACTGTGTGCATGGGACACGAGGGAAAATGGTGGCAATGGTCAGAATAAATGATAGAGAATACTGTGGTTTGGTTAATACGGGGGCACAAGCTTCCTTGGTGAGTGGGTCAGTGGTGAGTGAACTTGAGAGATGCGATTGGGAAGTGAAAAGGCGGTGTACAAGTGTGAGGATACATAGGTTGGGACAAGGAAGTGTTTTAGTCTGGGAAGAGGTGCAGTTAAAGATTAGGTTAGGAGATTTGGAAGATATGCCAGCTTGCTATGGTATGGTTATGGCCTGGGTCGAGGCAATGCCTTTAGAACGGCGCCTCTTAATCGTATGAGGTATTTTTATTTGTAAAGTTTTTTTTTACTTTTTTCCACATCCGATTTAAGGTTTCTTTTCTCATTTCATTATGTTCTTCTTTAAATAGGAATTTTCCAACAATATCACTTTGATTTTCTTCATATTGTTGCTGAAGGTCAATTATTCTAATTCGTTCTTCCCTGTAAGCAAAACTGTATAACAGAAAATAAAAAAATATCCTCTTCTGTATTTACACAAAAAGGACAAAAGGTGTTCCCATTCTGGTGTCTATTATATGTGTAATGAGTTGGTTCTTGCTCTAAAAAGAAGTATTGAAGCAAAAGTATTGTCGCAAATTTCTTCTTCTTTTATTTCACTTTTTCACTAATATATATTTATGGTCACTTTATTTTCCACGTCCTCTTTCCACTTCACTGTGTCCCAGATTCTGGCTTTGTCTTTAATTTCTGTTTTGAATATTCTTACCAGCTTTCTTATATTGATTTTGATTTCAACATGTACTTTTCCACTGTTTTCCACCATTTTCTTTCCTTTTCTTGCATATTCTATAATTATTTTCTTCAACAACTCTTTTAGTCCATTTATAATTTACATAACTTAGCTTTCCACTTATAATTCTTCTTTTCATCGAAGATGCTCCTATCTCCCTCCTTAATATGGCTACTACTGTACTTCTACAAGCTCCTAATGTTTTTCTATAAACCCCATTCCCTATTCTTTGCAATTTTTCTATTTCTGTATCTGTTAAATTAACTACATTGGTCCCATATAAGACTGATGGTTGAGCTATATTTCCCAGGACGTTTTACCTATAAGTACTTTGTTACAGCTTTTCTCTATCACTAAGTAGGTTAGGTTGGCTAATTTCTGTGCTTTGTCCATCATTTCCTTTTTCTGTAGCTCAAACAAATTTCTAGTATCGTTTATTTTTATTCCTAAATATGTTATATTCTCCCGCACTTTTATATCCTAAATCTCTTCTGGTTTTTCCTTTATATTGAAAATAATGATGCTGCATCTTCTATATTTCCTGCTAATACTAACGCATCATCAGCGAAGAATAGTGTCCTTATCGTGATTAATTTGTTTTCGAATCTTGCCCCTTCCTCCTCCATTTTCATAATTATTAAATATGTCATCAATTTGAAAAGGGAGGTAGAACCTATGCACCCTTGCCTAATTCCACTGGTAGTTTCCATTTCCTGTTCAACTCCCTCCCCTAGGTCTATTAATGTGCTAACCCCTTCATGTATAGCTATTACCTACTGCCTCTACGATTTTTTAATGTATTTTGAAGTGATTCATGACTTCGATCATAACTTCCCTTTTAACCGATTCAAAGGTTTTACTATAATCAATAGGTATATAATATTATTATTAAAGGTTTTCTATTCCTATAGCTCCCTTCTACAAATAGTGTAGTGTGAGGATATCTTCAATCCTCTCCTTCCTGTGAATCCTGCTTGGCATTCGTGTTCTTCTTCATTCAATCCGTGTGCTTCTATTTCATCTTTTATCAAAATCATGAATATTTTGTATGATATATGTAATAAAGCTATTGGCCTCAGATCCTTGGCCCTTAATTTGGTTTCCTTTTCTTTTCTATCATTCTCGTTCTCGATTTCTTCCAAGATTCTGGCTTTTTTTCATTTCTAGCTCCTTGTTGTAGCATCTAACTAATACTTCCATACAGGTTATGGTCTTCATTAATGCTTTGTATACAGTTCTTTAATTTCATCTGGGCCTGGAGCTTTTTTTTGCTTTGAGCTTACTTAGTCAAGCTATGACTTTTTCCTTCCTCGGTTATCAGAAGTTCCTTCCTTGGTATTATCTTCTTCTTTTTGCACTCCATCAATAGGTCCAGATGTTCTCTTAGTAGTTTTTGGAATCTATAATCTCCAGTTCTTATGCAATCATATATACTTCTGCCATTTCATTCTAATATTCCATCTTTTTCTCCTCATTCCAAATCTCTCTTATTTTATTTTCGTGTTTACTGTATATGGTTCTCCAAAAATTCACTAATTCGATCTTTGTTTCAGTCTCATTTAGCTTGCTTCCCTGTTTATTATGTAAATGTATAACTTCTTTTCTTGTTTTTTGCCCATTGCTTATCTTACCATTATTTTCCCAGAGCTCTTTATTTTTGTTTCTTCTTATTTCTTGTGATATTTTCTTTTCATAAATAGTTATCTCTTCTTTTATTAATAGCTGCACTTCTTTTTTCTTTTACTTATATTTCTTCTTTAGACTTTCCTTTACAAATTGTCTCTCTCGTTTCTTTTCTCCCTACTCAGCTCTTTCCTTTCCTTAATACCTTTTCTTATTTCTTCATTGAACCAGGATTGCTCTTCTACTTTTTCCTCTACTAGCGTCTTTCTCCTATATGTTCTTACTAACTTGTCTTCTGCGGCTTCTTTTATTGATAAGTCCATTTCTGAGATTCTGTCTATGTCTTTATCTATTAAGATCTCTTCTAGTGTTTGAAGTATTTCCCCTCCTCCCATTTACCCTTGTTGAGATCCCTGTTCTGTCCTTTGAATGTCAAGCTGATGGCAACTAGGTTATATGGTTAAAGATATCAAATTAATTTTTGTCTTCATCAATTACCATCTCCTCGAAATTTTCATAGAACTTCTCGTTGGCTAAAGCAAAATCTATTAAACTTTTCATCTGCATCCTCTCCCATGTGTAGACTCCAGTGCATCTGTCATCTCCATTAAGTAGTATCAGCCTATGTTCATGCATCTATTCTGGTATTATTTCCCCGTTTCTGTCTGTATTCTGGTGGCCTAGAAAACCTACATGGCCATTAAAATCTCCTAATATTAATAATGATTCACGGTCATTTATGTTTTTAATAATTTTGTCACATTCTAATTTTATTGCTTTATCTCTATTTTTATGCTCCCCTGTAATTCCTACTGATAAGTATAACAACAAAATATGAATAATATTATTGTGTAAGAACGACATTCAAGAGAATGTTCGCCCTTCCATTGTATAAATATCTGTATATCCATATGTCCTTTCTTTTCTCCAGGAACTAAAATGTAGAGCATTCAACGCCCTTTCTTTTGATGTATATATGTCTAGAATCCGTTCCCTTTTGTTTATGTTTGTTTGTGCGTGCGTGATGGATACTACGCGTCCGTTCACATGCCGCCTTATGTACAGCCTCATTTGCCGAATAAAGTTAGTTCGCTTGCTCTCCTCGTCGTACTCTGACCTCACAATTGGTGACCCAGGAGTAGGTGACCCAAGTGGTTTTGGCTTTGCCATTAAGGGACTAATTAACGTACCCATATGATGCCTAGTCTAGGCACCATTTCTTCACAGAAGTGTTTTGGCGTTCAGTCTTATGGTTTGGCCCACCATTCACGACTTCTCGTTGACCGTAAGAGTGAGTCTGAAAATACAATGGAGAGTTCAGTGCATTCACCCGACTCCTCTGTGTCCGCCTCGACCTAGCGATCAGTGAGTCAATCCTTCTTTGCGCTCGAGTCCTCCTCGACGCCCGTGCCTGCGCCCCGGATGACCTCACTGTCGGAGCACCACCACATCAAGCTACTGCCCCTCTACAGTGAGGAAGTCGCAACATGGCTACAATGGGCAGAAATACAGTTCCGGATCCACGGCATCACCCGGAACAGCATCAAGGCGGACCTCATTGCCGGAACCCTCACAGCAGATGCCTTCAAATGCCTTGCCCCATGGATGCGCAGCCATCCCGGGGAGCTGCCCTACGAAGGCCTGAAGAGGGAGCTCATCCAGGTCTTCTCCCTCCAAGTTCCCCAGTGAGCCGCCCAAATTTTCGACCGCGTGGTCAACCCCATGACCACCTTGGATGCCAGCAACATCGTGTGCGGCTGCTGTCCTGGAACAGCTGGTCAACGGAGTCCCCACACCGCTAGCCCGCCGAAACTCGCTACGGCACATTCGACCGTGAGCTCCTTGCCATCTAACCAGGACATCTGCCACTTCAAATATCTCTGGAGGGCGACCCCTTCACAATAAGGGACGGACCACCAGCCGCTGGTCCATGCCTTTGTCAAGGCGGGCAACGCCTGGTCTGCAAGGCAGCAACATCATCTTACGGCCATCTCCGAGTTCGGGTGCTCCATCGAGTACGTCCCTGGCAGAAGAAGTCCGAGATCAACTTCTTTCACCTCGGCGTCGACTAAGTAGGCCTAGCGTGTGAACAAGCCTCTGACCCTGAAGTACCAGCCTACCAGACAGCCATCACCAACCTTTGCTGGGAGGACATCCCCTTCAACTCCTCCAGAACGAAGCTCCTCTGCGATACCAGCACAGGCTGCTTTTGTCCCCTGATACCCACCTCCTGCAGGAAACAGGTGTTCGACGTCATTCACGGCCTCTCACACCCATCACCCTGTACAACAACCAGGCTCCTGACGGAGAAGTTCGTGTGGCACAGCATCAGGAAGGACACTCGGGAGTGGGCCAGAAACTGCATCACGTGCCAGAGTAGCAAGACGGGAAGGCACACCAAATCGGAGATAGGCTCTTTTCCTCAGCTCAGGCGAAGATTCGGACACATCCACGTCGATGTTGTCGGGCCTCTTCCTTCATCTGACAGTGGCAGATAACTCCTGACGGTGATCGGCCAGTATATCAGGGGGTCTCCGAGGCCACCCCAAGCACCATTTCTTCACAGAAGTGTTTTGGCGTTCAGTCTTATGGTTTGGCCCACCATTCACGACTTCTCGTTGACCGTAAGAGTGAGTCTGAAAATACAATGGAGAGTTCAGTGCATTCACCCGACTCCTCTGTGTCCGCCTTGACCTCGCGATCAGTGAGACAATCCTTCTTTGCGCTCGAGTCTTCCTCGACGCCCGTGCCTGCGCCCCGGATGACCTCACTGTCGGAGCACCACCACATCAAGCTACTGCCCCTCTACAGTGAGGAAGTCGCAACATGGCTACAATGGGCAGAAATACAGTTCCGGATCCACGGCATCACCCGGAACAGCATCAAGGCGGACCTCATTGCCGGAACCCTCACAGCAGATGCCTTCAAATGCCTTGCCCCATGGATGCGCAGCCATCCCGGGGAGCTGCCCTACGAAGGCCTGAAGAGGGAGCTCATCCAGGTCTTCTCCCTCCAAGTTCCCCAGTGAGCCGCCCAAATTTTCGACCGCGTGGTCAACCCCATGACCACCTTGGATCCCAGACTGGCATGGCACAAGCTCCAGGACCTGGTCCTCCTGCCAGAGGTGGACCACTAAGGACGAAGGCAGGAGGTGAGCATCCTCCGTCAACTCTTCCTTCGCCAGCTCGCGCCCAAAGTCTGAACCCATGGAGATGGAAAGTCTGGTGCAGTGGTCTTTCACGCTGTTTACCACCACCCAAACTGCAAAACTCTCCTCTCTGCTGTCAGCCAACAGTCTACAGCAGGAGGACATGGTCGGTGCAGCATACCAGCGATCACTGAAGCCCCTCCCAGACGTTGGGTGGTGCCACTTCCACCACAAGTTCAATAGCAAGGCACGGAAGTGTGAGCGCCCTTGCTCCTTTTAAACCTTCAAAAAACGATGGAGGCAGCGCCCAAAACAAGTCCCCATGGCAGCGGCAGTAACGAAGTCCCAACCCGCGGCTTCTAAGTCCAGTACAGCATCTCCGGCCTCAGGATGCTGGTTGACACTGGTGCCATGCAGTCGGTGTTCCATTCGTCTGCAGAGGATCACAGCTGCGCCCCAGACGACCTAACCGCCCTCGTAGCTGCAAACGGGACGCCCATCCGCACCTACGGCACCAGGGCCCAGACCATCACGTTCCTGGTCTGGACCTACACCTGGCCCTTTGTCCTCGCTGACTTATGGACTTATCTCCTGGGGGCGGACTTCCTTGCCCACCACGGCCTCTTGGTGGACGTGGCCCGCCAGTGCCATCTCGATACTGAGACCTGCCCCTCCCGCCGACTCGCCAGACGACCAAGGGTGCCCACCATCTGCTCCGTCCTTCCCCACCACAGATACGCCTCCCTTCTCCAGGAATTTCCTGACGTCTTCCACCCTGAGCTTTGCCAGGTGGCTGGGGCCGTGCCCAAGCATGGTGTCTTCCACCATATTGAGACCAAGGGCCCTCTGACACACCCCAAGTTCCGCTGCCTCCCGCCGAAGCTCCTCCAGGAGGCTAAGACCGCGTTTAAAGAAATGGAGAAGATGGGGATCTGTAAAAAGGCAGTGAGTCCGTGGGCATTCCCCCCTCCACATGGTGAAGAAGGCAGATGGTACGTGGTGGCCCTCCAGTGACTACCAGCACCTGAACCTCATCACCATGCCTGGCAGCTATCCCCTGCCAAACATGCAGGACCTCACTGGGCCCCTCCATGGCGCCAAGGTTTTCTCCAAGATCGACTTATTAAAGTTGTATTTTCAAGTCCCCATCCATCCCGATGATATTCCAAAGACGGCGATCATCACGCCCTTCAGATCCTTCATGTTTGCCTTCTCCATGTTTGACCTGCGGAACACTGGGGCCACCTTTCAACGACTCATGGACAGCATCCTCAGTGAGTTACCTTTCTGCGTCTGCCAAGTGGACGCTATTCTTATCTTTTCCAGATCGCCAGAGGAGCACCTGAACCACGTCTGGGCCGTACTCAAGCGTCTACAGGAGAATGGACTTGTCGTCCGTTTTGACAAACGCACCTTCAGCGCCGAGAAGGTGAATTTCCTCGGCTACGAAATTACAGCAGCAGGAGTTCATCCCATGGCGTCAAAGGTGGCTGCAGTGGAAAAGTTCCCGATACCGACGACCATCAAGGCCCTCCAAGAATTTATCAGGATGGTGAATTATTACCGAATGTTCTTCCTGGACATTGACCACATCATGTGCCCTTTGACCGAGGTCCTGAAGGGAAAACCTAAGAAGCTGACATGGGGAGAAGACCAGCAGCTCACCTTCGCCCGAACCAAGTCTTCCCTCAGCAGGGCCACCACCCTGGCCCACCAGGACCCTGATGCTCCCCTGTCACTCACCACCGATGCCAGCAACATCGTGTGCGGCTGCTGTCCTGGAACAGCTGGTCAACGGAGTCCCCACACCGCTAGCCCGCCGAAACTCGCTACGGCACATTCGACCGTGAGCTCCTTGCCATCTACCAGGACATCTGCCACTTCAAATATCTTCTGGAGGGCGACCCCTTCACAATAAGGACGGACCACCAGCCGCTGGTCCATGCCTTTGTCAAGGCGGGCAACGCCTGGTCTGCAAGGCAGCAACATCATCTTACGGCCATCTCCGAGTTCGGGTGCTCCATCGAGTACGTCCCTGGCAGAAGAAGTCCGAGATCAACTTCTTTCACCTCGGCGTCGACTAAGTAGGCCTAGCGTGTGAACAAGCCTCTGACCCTGAAGTACCAGCCTACCAGACAGCCATCACCAACCTTTGCTGGGAGGACATCCCCTTCAACTCCTCCAGAACGAAGCTCCTCTGCAATACCAGCACAGGCTGCTTTTGTCCCCTGATACCCACCTCCTGCAGGAAACAGGTGTTCGACGTCATTCACGGCCTCTCACACCCATCACCCTGTACAACAACCAGGCTCCTGACGGAGAAGTTCGTGCGGCACAGCATCAGGAAGGACACTCGGGAGTGGGCCAGAAACTGCATCACGTGCCAGAGTAGCAAGACGGGAAGGCACACCAAATCGGAGATAGGCTCTTTTCCTCAGCTCAGGCGAAGATTCGGACACATCCACGTCGATGTTGTCGGGCCTCTTCCTTCATCTGACAGTGGCAGATAACTCCTGACGGTGATCGGCCAGTCTATCAGGGGGTCTCCGAGGCCACCCCAAGGTCAGAAGCCACCACAGACGCCTGTGCTGAAGCCCTCCTGTCCGGCTGAATCAGCTGCTTTGGAGTGCCTGACAACGTCACGACGGACTGAGGACCCGCCTTCACGTCAGAGCCCTGGTCTTCCCTGGCATGCCTGATGGGGACCAAGCACCACACCACGACGTCCTACAATCCCACAGTCAACAGCATGGTGGAAAGGGTCCATCACTCCCTCAAGTCTCCCTTAATGGCACTGTCAGGACCCCAATTGGAAGGAACAGCTTTCCTGGCTCCTCCTCGGTCTCCGCACTGCCCCAAGAGCCAACGGCATCCCATCCCCAGCAGAGAAGGTGTACTGGGAGGCCCTGACAGTGCCAGGCGAATTCTTCCCCACCGACAGCAACGATCCTGATATTCCCCTGGCAGCCACCCAGAAGTTCGTTCCCTGCCGAGAGATGTACGTCGACAGGATGAAGCAGTTCTGCCTGCAAGCCCTGGACTCCTGCAGGTTGTCTTTGTGAGGAACAATGCCGCCTGCTTGCCTTTTACGAGGTCCTACCAGGGTCCGCACATAGTCATCCGTCGGGAGGAGAAGGCATTCCTCGCATCAGTCGGCGGCTGCAAGGACTGGGTCTCGATAGATCGCCTCAAGCCTGCCAACATCCCCAACAAAGACAACCCCGCTGGAGGTCCCCGCAAAACTCCGGCACCGCTGGTTCCTGGCAGTGCCTCTAAACGTCGTCGAGGCCACTCAAGGAAAGCAGCTGAACCCCCAACCCCACTACCAGGGGCAGCATCCTGCTTTTTCGGCCGTCAAGATACTGAGGACAGGCAAGATGCCCCTCAACCTAGGGAATCACGAACCTGAGGACTCCTTCAGCTCCCGCAAGATTCATTTAGTCGTCCAATGATTCTGCTTAATAATTGTCTTGGGGGGGAGTATTTGTAAGGACGACATTCGGCCAATGTTCGCCCTTCCATTGTAAAAATCTGTCTATCCATATGTCCTCTCTTTTCTTCCAGGAACTAAAATTTAGAGCATTTTACACCCTTTCTTTTGATGTATATATGTTGGGAATCCGTTCCCTCTATGTAATATTATTCATGTATTTTTGTCTGTGAAGAAAAAAATTCACAGTGGAAGCCCTGTCCCTTTTGTTTATGTTTGTTCGTGCATGCGAGACAGACACTACACTTCCATCTTCACGCCACCTTATGTACAGCCTCATTTGCCGAATAAAGTTAGTTCGCTCGCTCTCCTCGTCTTACACAGACCTCACAATTGTATATTTTATGTTTAGCATACAATAAATCTTTGCTAATGATTTCCACCTTGTTTAACTCTGTGTTATCCCCATTTCTATATAGCACCATTACCTCTCCTCCTTTTTACTTTCACATGCCTCATATTTTCTATTTTATTTATACCTTTACTTAATGCTATTTTGTCTAGTTTCTGATGTGGTTGAGTTATACAAAATATCTTGTTAGCATTGTCTATAACGCTTTCTATTTCTACTAACTTATGTTTAGTTAAACATTGTCATATTTATCATATAAATCTTAAACTGTACTTTTACTCTTTTGATTTGGGCTTCTTGGTTAATGTGTTGTTTCTTCCGCTTTGGCGAAAGATTGGTTGCCTTTTCTTACGACTGTAGTTCGTAAGCATTACTAGTTCCTCTTTTCTTCCCTCCTACGTTGTATCTTATTAAAGTGGTTCTTCTTAGATTAAGGGAGATGATTCAAACGGATAAGTTGATAACAGTACAACAACTTTATTTCTCAACTCCATTACAAGAGAGATAGTTCGGTCATGAGACCGTTCCGTTTGATCACTAAAGTAGAACTGAATTCTTAGAGCATCACGTCGATAGCGATACATTAGCTATCTCAGCGATTCACATAAAAACATACGTAGTGTCCGCCGGCTCGGAAGTTACAAGTTTCCGGCACAGGTTAACAGGTCAACCGCTTCCCAAGGAAGGTGTTATGAAAAGTTGACAAAGGTATAAATCGATGATGTTTTCAAACAAACTTAAACCAGGCTACTGCAGGCATTGCACAGCGTGATCTAGATTTGTGTTAGTCATGTAGGACGCTCCTAATTCACCAATGACCCCTCAGGTCATGGATTCTATTTACAGATATGTAATTATCTGCTTCAAAACATGTATTTATTACATTAGGCTCGGACAGCTACCATTCAAACTTGAATAACAAAAGTTACTTTAAACAGGGTTTCTTAGGAGTGCGCTCGTAACATATGTTTAGATATAATCATAACAAGTGATTAAATGTATAAAAAGGTTCTGTTACATACCCTTTTTGGACATAATCATAAATAAAGAGAAATGCATGGAAAATATAGATCCATGTTTGATAATAATGATTATTGGGTACCAAAAAAAATCAAAAGGTAAAAATCAAAAGGTTAACATGTATACATGAAGATTATGGTAATAGGTAACCTGATTAAGAATAGCGGTTACTGGGTAAACACAAACATGATCATGGATAATCGTTAAAGAGTACTTGTCCAACTCCTTTTGTTAATATATAAATATAATTGTACAATTGTATAATAGTATAAGTGTGCACAAATTAATACATAGGGCTTCAATATTTTATTAGGTGCCCGAAAAATACTTTTAGGAGTATATTAATATATATATATTGGGCTACAATATTTTATTAGGTGCCTGAAAAATACTTTTAACTGTTCAAATGCAAAGGCTTGAGTCTTTCTTGTCCTACATATTGCCAGCGTACAGACCGCTTTTCACACACAACACAATTCCAGACAATTTTCCTAGGCACCAAGTGAAATGGCCAGTTTCAGACGGCTCTGAATGTATACGCTTTTAACGCAACAGGAATTTCGTCTGGACGTGGCAACACGTTTCCTTGAAGATCTTTCTGTGTACGCCTCAACCTACGCCAAGCAAAGATGTTAATGGCGATAATCAATATTGCCGTCACGCTAAACACGGCCAGCAGCACGTAGTAACAAAGATTTTCTCCTCCTGCATAAGTCGGTGACGCGTGGTCCATCTCAGCCAGTTGCGTCAAACGATGAGCCACCCGCACGTTGTATGGGAGAGGTAGTGATGGGATAATTGTAGTTGCCCAGGTATAGTTCGCAAAATACGTCTTCTCACGTATTATTGTGTTGACCCCTCTGACGGTGTAGTTTGTAGATGTCCCTGTACAGCCATCAGCTGCTACAAAGACTTGGGAATGGGCGGTCGGATCCAGGAGCCATTGTTCATTCGGTAATTGAACTTATTACTGTAAAAGGGATAAAGTTTCTTCAGACAACCTTCGCGTGTATGAGAGAGAGAGCCGTTTAGCACTATGCCTAACTCACATGAATCCATTGATATAGGATAGAATTCAAAAGAGTCAGCTGTACAAACTTTATTATTCATGGCTTCTGAACTGTGAGTGAGTTTATCTTAAGTCTTTAATGACTGTAAATGATTTCTATCAGGAGAAATCAGAACATGTCCCGTCAAATTGGGGGGGATATAACTGGGACTTCATTTATTTCGTTCATGAATGGTGGAAACGGTGCTATTTGTATGATTGCCAGCATCGGAAATCAAAAGGGATAGTGATCATAATCCTATAATTTTCAACGCTGACTGATATTAGGCTATAATAAAACTCTACTTTATGGGCGTCTAATAAAGGAATATAACCTAGTTTCTCCCGTCCGTTCTCTAAAGTTAAAGTTAGATCTTTAATAGGCATAAGGTGTGGAGATAACACACCTTTTGTTGCTAACGTAATAGCTTCCACATAGTCCTTTGATTTCTCAATAAAATGTGATATTTTGATACGGATATGATCTATTTTCGAACTATAATAAGCTAACGTAGCCAGCAAGTGTTGAACTTCCATAATCTGATCGATATTACTAGAATGTTCGTTCACCAAACTCATTATTTGATTGATTGAGGATAACTGGCTACGAAGTTCGGATAAAGCTAATTCGGTTTTGTGTTGCAAAAACTCAATTCTTTTATTTTGATTATTTATCTTAAGGCGATTTGAAATTCCTAAGCCTAAACTCGCAACAGATCCCAAGATGTTTAGTCCAGCAAAAATAAGCGGGTTGCGACGTTCGAGAGTATTGTGCCTCACAGACCACATCAGCAAGTCCTGAGCAAGTTCCTCTGCCTCAGCGGTTTTATTTTGCACGTCGTAAGATAACATTTCCGCGACGCTTAGGGTTTGAGCTAGTGAAATCTCTGAGTTAGCATGAAAATGACGTTGGTGCATGTCCCTTAACGAAACAGCAAACCTCAACAGGTCATTCTTTAGGTTAAGGACGTCATCTTCAGGCAAAAAGATAGCCTGCATATCCACTTCTATGACTATATTACTCGATGTAATAAAAATGTCCTGGGTTCTTTCGATAATAGAGCCATGATTAAATTCTATTTCTTTCGTCTTAGCGCTCTTTCCACACGACAAAGATGTCTGAACGAACAATATCACTCTCCAAACAATAACAGTTCATTTTGGAAACCTGCAATGAGTAAAATATATGTTAATAACTCATGTTGAAAGAATATGTTTACATACAAATATGATATATATATATATAATATATATATATATATATATATATTATATATATATATATATATATATATATAATTTCATAAATAAACTTATTTTCAGTTTCCCATAAATACACCTCCTCACTCCATCTACCTTCTTTAGATTCTGATATGTGCCAATGGAACTATTCTCATATCAGTGGGTTGGGATACATTTTGAACCCTAAATCTATTGGCCGTTAATGTTTCTAAAATGTTAAATGGGCCTTCAAACTTAGGTGTCAGTTTGTAATTTAGACCTTTACGTACGTATACTTGTATGTATACCTTATCGCCCACGGCATATGTTTCTAGTTGGCTTAGCTATTTTATCATGATTTCTTTCATTATAATTTGTGCTTCTTCTAGATTCTTATGAAGTATATTAGATCAACTTATGGCTGCACCATAACATCCTTTAGAGGATTTGATAAATTAGTTGTAGGCATTAATACATGGAAAGGTGTTCTAGCTGGGATACTGTACAGTGCCTCGTGCGGTGTCATTTTAATAGACACATGATATGAGTGATTAAGTGTGCTTAGTACCGCAGGTATGGCAATGTCCCAGCTGGGGTCTGCCCCCCCTAAGGTGACCCTTAAAATGTTTAAAACCTTACGATTTGCCCTTTCCACTAGCCCATTAGACTCTGGGTGATAGATCATGGTATTGATTTTCTTTATGCAAAGGAATTCGCACAAGGAGTTAAGGAAATGATTATTGAACTCCCCACCCGAGTCAGATATAATTGTGTGTGGAATTCCATGTTTACAAATGTAGCACTCGTAAAACTTCCTAGCGCACTCGACTGCGGTTTTTGTTTTAAGCGCTATCAGTTCTGTATATCGAGTCAAGGCATCTATGATTACTAGGAGGTGCTTATTTCCTCTGTCTGACTCGTAAAACCCTGTTAATAAATCTAAGTGTACTCTTTCAAAGGGTTGATTTGGCACGGGGTAAGCCCCTAGGCAGACAGGTGTCTTCGTGTGCCCTTTGTATTCTTGACAAGTGCGACAATTAGCTATGTGTTTTTTATATCTGTAAGCATCGTATGCCAATAAAATAAAGATTTGGCTTTTTGTGACATGATGGAAAAACCCGGGTGTCCATGCAGTGGATTTTCATACAACCATTTTAAGACAGTAGGTATGAGTGAGATAAGTACCACCACCTGGTTGTTATTCAACTGTGGTGTGTTGCGGGTTTTCCTCGTCACAGATCTACACAGGATATTATCTTTGATTATATAATTCTGCTGCTTATACTTTATATATTCCATTTCCTTCGGATTTCCGTTTAACAAACGCATTATGATTTTTTCTATTTGCTGATCTTTTCTTTGTTCCGTCTGTAATAGTTCAGCACTCCAGCCCAGATCTTCCTGTTCAGATATAGTTTTAACAATGGGCGTGGAGGTTGAGATATCTATTAATTCAGCTAATGGCTCTGTACAAGATGATGAGGGGTTGCGTGATAATGCGTCAGCAATGATATTTGCTTTCCCAGGTAAATACCCGATCCTCGCACCAAAGTCTTGGATGATCATATGCCACCGAGTTTGCTTAGGGCTGTGACTAAAGCCTTTAAAGAAGTCGGTTAGGGGCTTATGATCAGTGAGAACCTTGACGGGATAACCGTATATTATGAACTTAAAATGCACTAGTGAATTAACAATAGCGAGCCCTTCCTTGTCTGTTTACTGGGCATTTACTTTCGGAAGGTCTCAGTTTACGTGAATAAAAAGCTATAGGGAAAAACTGTTTATCATATTGTTGAAGAAATACACCACCTACTCCTAGGTCTGAGGCATCTGTTGCAATAAAGAATTCCTTACCAAAGTCAGGAAATTTCAAGATAGGAGAACTACACAGTTCATCTTTCAATTTATCGAACGCCTGTTGATGTTTTTCAGACCATATGAAATCTACGCCCTTCTTTATAAGATCGGTTAGGGGAGCGGCTATGATGGAGTAGTTCCTAATGAACCTCCTATAGTACCCGCTACAACCCTAGAAAATTGCTGTATTCCTTGACGTTTGTAGGTATCGGGAAGTTACGGATAGCCGATACCTTATCATGGACTACTTTAAGACCTTGACTAGACACCGTGAAACCTAAATAGACTAGTTCTGTTTTAAAAAATTCACACTTACTTATCTTTACCCTTAGGTTATGCTGCCTTAGTCTTTGTAGCACTAACTCTAATTTACGTAGATGTTCTTCTAAGGTATTAGAAAAGATTACTAGGTCGTCCATATAGGCGTGTAGGATATCTCCTAACAAGTCTCCAAACACAATGTTTATCATTCTAGTAAAAGTTTATAGGAGCACAACGTAAACCAAAAGGCATACGCAAAAATTCATAATGTCCCCTGTCTGTGCTGAAGGCAGTGTATGGGATACTCTCTTCTTCCAACGGAATCTGATGGAAGCCTTTTAGTAAGTCCAAACTGGTAAAATATTTGTTCTGACCTAGTAAAGATAGAATATCGTCAGTACATGGCACTGGGAATTGGTCAGGGATTGTTTCCTCATTTAAGCGACGAAAATCGATGCATATCCGCCAAGTTCGATCTTTTTTCGGTACTACTATTAACGGAAAATTATAAGGGCTGTTTGATTTCCTAATGGCTCCTTGCCTTTTAGCATTTTTACCTACTTCCTCAGTTATCTCATTCTGAAATTTCATAGGAAGTCTGTACGAAGGTACATAGATTACTTTCTGTTTGTCCTTTAGTCTTATTTGATGCTCGATGACATCCGTTTTTCCTAGGGTTCCATCCGTAGTGGAAAAAACATCATGATATTCAGTTAAAAGATTCAAAAATTTCTGCTGAATTTCTTTCTTGAATGAATTCCTTATTGATTTTATTTTTTATAGATTCCAAAAGGGATTCATCCGCAACTGATTGAGCATGATTGATCTCAGCTACGGTAAGAATGCGATGTTTATAAACTTCCACATCCAAGATATGTTGATTTTTGTGGATTACTAAAGTGGTATTCAAATGATTACAGACTTCGATGTTACATTGTTGTTGTGAGCCGACTGTATAAACGGCTTGTGTGACGGATAATCCGTGTGTTTTCAGAGTGTCGGAAACGATTAACATTTCAGATCCCGGCAAGGTTTTCTTTACACGCACTAATATGTTCGAAGTTACGTTCGGCTCGAGAGTTTGCGTGCAAGCTGATATTACGGTGAGCGAGATTCACGTTTGTTGGGTCGCGTGGATTATTTCTTGGTTCATGAGACAAGTGATTGGTTCTTCGATATGTCACTACACTGTCTGTCTCCTTATTATCTAAAACTGATTTTAGGGTATTAGAAGACTTATAGAATTTTCCTTTGATATACACGCCGTGTTTTGCAGGGGCTAAGGTAATATTTTGAGTGCCCATAGACGGGTATCCGATAATTACTGCGGGATACATATAAATGTTTTGTACAACGATAAAGGTATCGGAAAATGTGCGCTTACCGACCTTGTACTGAACATGAGTTACTCCTACCACATTTAATTCATTATTTCCTATACCCGAGAGTCTTATTCCGGACTTCTCTATAGGGAAGTTTGAAAAGAGTAATGATGAGTCCTCAAATCCATGATATTACGTGGACTACCAGAATCAAAGAACAAAGTAAATGACTTATGGTCCAAATTTACTGCATGTAAGGTTGGTCGTAACTCGTCTTGACTTATAAATTGCGTGAATTTTGCAAATCTACTGGAACCTGCACAGATTTTTTGGATTCGGCCGTGTGTTTCATAGGAAAATCGATTGCCTTACAATGATCTGATAAATGATTAAACTGATTATTTGATACAAAAGATGTTGATATGGATGACCCAACATCGTCCTCTCCCCCCTTGGAGCTAACTACGTGGTATTTGCTTTGTTTTGCACTCCTTAAAAATTCACTTGACCTTGCAAGTTCTGGCTAGACGGCCCAGGAACAGAGGTACCTGAAGCACGATTTGTTTGTTTCTGCTGTTGAGCAGCATTAGTGTTTGCTTGTTTCTTTTTATAGTACTGAGGACCCTTCTTTTTGTTTTCATTGGCAACTGTTTGCGTGTTTTTAGGATACTGCTGTTGATTCCGCGAGAAGCAACGATTATATGAATGAGTGGAACTATTATGTATTGAACAAAAACGCGTCCGACAGTCTGAAATCATGTGACCTGGTCGTTTACAGCTATAATGTACCATCCCTGCAGCTTGATTATTATTATGGACCACGTTTACTTGTTGTGGTTTATTCTCATTTTTTGCAAAAACTTGAGTAAGCGAGGGATCAAGGTCAGTACATTTAGACATGTGTTTTTTGATTTGTTTATACACATCTAATTCTGTACTGTCGGGCTGCAGCTTTTTGTCAAAACACCGCACTAAAGCTTCAGGCAACATGGCTGTAATGGTCGTGAGGTATATGAGACGGATAAAATCTTTCACGGCGATTCTGGCACTTGTAACCCACCCGGAGTTACTTAAACTAACTTGATATTCATTTAGCCGGTCGGCAATTAGCGCCGTCCGCTCGACAACATTAAGCTGAGTCATAGAGGCTTGGTTAAGGATATTTCTTAAAGCCAGTACTACGTCTAAAGCCTCTTCACCGCCATACACGGCACATAACCTAATTTTGAACTCGTGTCATGTAGCGGCCTCTTGGAAAGAAACACCTCTTAGATATGCAATTGCGTCTCCTTTATGTATGAAGCTTTTGGTTTCCTGTAATTGTACAGCTGGGTCTGTGATGCTTTTTGCATTTAAATGAGCGTCTATAGATGAGATCCATGCCTCAACATTTTGAGGCAGGAACCCATTGACCCGACCTGGAAAAGGGACAATTGCTGACCTCGCGCTAACGAGCGTCACAACATTCGGGTTGTCAGCCGCAGTAGTTGCCATGTTCACTTTTACCTTTTTTTTTTCTTATCCACTCCTATCCTTGCGGTCCTATCAAAATATCTATAAGAATACACTCGACCACTACGTAAACGCATATGCTATATACTGTATAAATGTGTTGCAGGTAATAGGAAAATCCCCAAAAAGATACTATTAATACAGGTAATTTGATAAAGATATTATACGGAGAACTCCTGGAAGAAAAGCGATTAGCAACAACGAGAAAAAAAAAAAGTCTGCGGGCGAGAACTCGCAGTTGAAGATTGATTCCTGTAATGAATGAAGATTAAGACTATATAACTCACCCCAGAATACTGGAAGATCGACTCCTGATGAACAACACTTCACTGAGAAAAAACCTGAATAGATAAAATTCTACTTAGCTCTGGTTTATATGGGGAAGGATTGTTGACATCCGATGACGTCACAGTTTCTCTCTCTCTCGCGTTGGAAGTCGTGATGACGTCACAGCCTCCTCTCTTCCTCGCGTTGCATGAAGAAGTCCAAGTCGTGATGATGTCACAGCCTCTTGGCCTACTCTCCACATCCTTGCTTGTGATCGCGCGTTGTTTCCTTTATTTGTTTCTTCTTTCTGTTGATGTTTGATGCTACTCCGCGTCCGGTTTTGATTCTTGGAGATCTGTGATAACAGTCACTCAAACGTCGATGTTGATGCTTGTATTCTTCTCGATGAAGGACATATCTTCGTCTTCATAGAATGTTTACAGTTGCGTTGATTGAAGATCCCGTTTCCTCAGTTTATTATTGACTTATTGCTGGAAGTTGATGATTGAAGTTCTTCGGTCGGCTGATATGGTTCTTGTTAAAGTTAGTCTTCTTTGATGCTGCCACCATTGTTGTTTCTTCCGCTTTGGCAAAAGACTGGTTGTCTTTTCTTACGACTGTAGTTCGTAAGCATTACTAGTTCCTCTTTTCTTCCCTCCTACGTTGTATCTTATTAAAGTGGTTCTTCTTAGATTAAGGGAGATGATTCAAACGGATAAGTTGATAACAGTACAAAAACTTTATTTCTCAACTCCATTACAAGAGAGATAGTTCGGTCATGAGACCGTTCCGTTTGATCACTAAAGTAGAACTGAATTCTTAGAGCATCACGTCGATAGCGATACATTAGCTATCTCAGCGATTCACATAAAAACATACGTAGTCCGCCGGCTCGGAAGTTACAAGTTTCCGGGGCAGGTTAACAGGTCAACCGCTTCCCATGGAAGGTGTTATGAAAAGTTGACAAAGGTATAAATCGATGATGTTTTCAAACAAACTTAAACCAGGCTACTGCAGGCATTGCACAGCGTGATCTAGATTTGTGTTAGTCACGTAGGACGCTCCTAATTCACCAATGACCCCTCAGGTCATGGATTCTATTTACAGATATGTAATTATCTGTTTCAAAACATGTATTTATTACAAATGTATCATTAATGCTGGTCAGTGGCCACACGGCTCTGCCACATGAGTAACAGTATTAGTAGTAAGTGGAATTAGCCTTTGAAACGGCTCTCTTGCTTGCTCTATTCCTCCTTTGTTTGTATTTAAATTTATTGTCTCTGTAATGCCATTAATCTTTTATAAATTCTGTCCTATTTTCAGTTTCTTCTTAAGACAAATCTGTAAATAGAAGGCTATCAACTGTCAATTCCTCTTTATTTTCTTGATATAGCTAGTGCATAAATCTATATCTATTTTTAATGTCACTATATGCGATGTTGCGATTTTCCCAGCAATGGGGAATAGTTCTTACCTGATGTTAGTAGCAAGTGATGGCTTAACCCTTAGATGCAGCTGCCAGACACCAACCAAAGGTCGAGAGAAAATTATACAGATTTTTTTCTATTTTATTAAAAAAAATAAAGCATTCAGGACTCTATTATTTACAATATTTACACAACAAGGTTACTAAACATTACCCAGTTAATCGAGTTCACACTTCAAGAGGTGCCATGTGTTCCTAAGGAACATGCAGACTGGTTGCAACGCAAAAGTGTACACAAATGAATCCACACAAAAATTACCAACATGAGTTGCGGAACATTACTCAAAAGTTACAACTAACCAGTACAACACTGCCCAACATTACAATTTTTTAAAGTAAATATCATATTTCCTAATTATACAAACCTGAGGTCCTTTACATTAGGAATTACCTGCTGCAAAGCTGGAAATGGCTGCTAGACTTTTATAGCAAGTTAGTTAGGTAGCTGAACTACTGCCTGGGTGTGGGAGCTCCTCCCACCCAGGTATGCCATACCACTTTGCTTTTGGCCCAGGAAAATCAGAATGAGGTGTGGCATGTGGTGGGCCTAATGTGTAAAGGACCTTAGGTTTGTATAGTTAGGACAAATATAATTAACTTTAAAAAATTGTGATTTGTTCCTATATGGTATACAAACCATCTGTCCTTTACATTAGGAAGACATAATTGGAGGGAGGATTCTGATATGTCACCTGAGCTGACTGGAGTTCACTCACCTTGATTCAAACCCTGGTCGTAAGAGTGAGGGGATGAATCTTGCCTCTGATGAATTGATCAGAATATATAAACTGCAAGATCATTCATCAGACTTCAGGGCTTTCCTCCTATGAAGGGCAAGACCGTTTCATAGGAGAAAACAAGCTTGGATAAATCTGACAAGCAATGACAGTAAGGCAAAAAACAAGTAGTGGGTTTGTTTTATTGTCTGGGACCCGCTCTCCTCCCCTTGCAAGAGTAAAGCAGATGTTTCTGTTGTCTATGACAACTGAATGAACACTATGTCACGTACCTGCATCATAGCCAGTTCCAGTATGTGATGGCCATTCCGCTCTCTGCCCAGGGAACAGGAGAAGGATGGAGGAGAGGGGAGCCTGGGACCCACTTTCCTCCCCTTGCAAGAGTAAAGCAGATGCTTTTGTTGTCTATGACAACCGAATGAACAATCTAACGTCACTTACCTGCATCATAGCCAGTTCCAGTATGTGACGAACATTCCTCTCTTTGCCCAGAGGATGAGGAGAAGGATGGAGGATGGAGGAGAAGGGAGCCAGTCATCAACATTCATAATCTTATCCATACTAAGGTAAGATGCTAATCTGTTCTGTTAGAGGAGCTAGATAAGGTTACACAACTTGTTGAGCAGCCACCACAGGTCGCAAGGAAAAAGTGTCCAAGAACTTGTTTGCAACATCTCGTAGGTTGAATGTGGTGATGGTAGTCTGCTTCGCCCACACCCCTGCCTCCAGTAACCTGTTGCACTGATAGATTCATCCGGAATGTGAGGGTAGGGGTGATGCTCCTTACCTTATGGGTTCTCGGTCTGAGAGTATTGGAGTTGTATACTGCAATAGTCTAGTATACCCTTAGGATCGCTTCATGCAGCCAGTAGGAAATTGTGTTTTTGGATACTTCCTTCTTGGATGTGCCAGTGCTAACGAAGAGTCATTGACACTCAGGCCAGAAGAGTCGAGTCCTCCTCAGGTACTGCTGCAACGATCTAACAGGACACAGCAGCATCTCATCCGCATCATTGTCTAAGAAGTCCTTTGGGGAGGGGATCGTAAAGGCCTTGAACCTGGCATCAGGGGCCGATGGGTTTTGAGTCTTTGCTACAAAGTCTGGGACAAAATTGAGCGAAACTGATCTCCATCCCCTAGAGTGTTTCACATCGAAAGAAATTCCATGTAGTTCGCCTACTCTCTTCAGCGATGCCAGGGCGAGTTGGAAGACGGTTTTGAGTGTCAGATCCCTGTCTGATGACTCTTGTAAAGGTTTGTAAGGAGCGTGAGTCAGACTCCTTGGGATGAGAGTCACATCCCAAGCATGGGGCCTGAGATCCCTGGGTGGGCAAGACCTCTTGAAACTTTACAAGATGCGAGATATCTCTGGGGATGAAGAGATATCGACTCCTTTCAGCTGCAGCACTAAGCCGAGGGCAGTTCGATAGCCCTTTACTGCTGAAATGCAGAGAAGTTTCTCCCAGCAAAGGAAAATGAGGAAGTCCGTGACCTGCTGAAGAGTCATTTCGACTGGAGAGATACCTCTTCGACAGCACAAACCACAGATGGCCCACTTTCCCTGGTATACAGCTGTGAAAGACATCTATGTTGCAGTGTGGCATGAAAATCCTCTCGCTCGCAAGAGACAGTGGACAGTGGTCAGGGTCTACACTGCCTGATGGTACCGCTCTACGTGTGTTTGGCACAGAAGGTTGTGCCACTGGGCCAGCTTTCTCAGTGTCTCGGAGAGAAGGGGCAGATCTGGATACCAAACAGCCTGAGGCCATTTAGGAGCTACCAGAATCATTCTGAGATTTGGGGTGGTCAGTGCCCTGCTGATCATCTTGTTAATCAGACTGAACGGAGGAAAGGCGTAGACGTCGAGGTTGTCCAACAGGTGCTGGAATGCGTCTTTTGCAGCCATCCATGGGTCTAGTACGACTGAACAGAACACCTGAAGTTTTCTGTTGTGCTGAGTGGCAAACAAGTGTATTACTGGTCGCCCTCACAGGTTGAACAACCTTTCAAGTACTACCTGGTGTAGGGACCACTCTGTTTGTATCACCTGATCCTGGTGGCTGAGTTTGTCTGCTACTACATTCCTCCTGCCCAGAATGCATCCGGCTGACAACCCCACCGAGTGAGCTACCATCCACTCATGTACCTGCATTGTCAACTGGTGGAACTTAGGAGAAACGAGGGGCCCCTGCTAGTTGATATATGACACTGCTGTGGTATTGTTGCTCATCTGCACCAGTTCCAGGACATTGATGTGGAGGTGTCTATCATGTTGGCCTCAGACTCTTGAGGTCAGTAACTCCCCAAGGTGTGCTCCCCATCCCTTGCTCGATGCATTTGAATACAGAAAGAAGCATGTCAAGAGGGGGAGTATGCAGGGGTACTCCTATCAAAAGGTTTCTGTGGTTCAGCCACCAATCCAAGTCCCTCCTCACCTCCTCCGATAGAGGAATGAGGAGGGATTGAGGATTGAGGATCTCGATACTGGTAAGGGGAAGAGTTCATGAGGGACCTACTTCTCCAAGGACGACAAGTGACTGACTACAACTTGCCATTGCCGTGCTAGTTGTTCCCATTAAGACCCGAACAGCTGCACTACCTTCCTGAACATACTGATGCATGAGTCTGTGGGGAAGACTTGTTGGTACTTTATCAATCAGCATGCCCAGGTACTTTATCCTCTGCTTTGGTATGAGATCCGATTACTCTAAGTTTATCACTATCCCTAGGGGTAGGGCAAAACTTGAGAAGTCAATCCCCGTCCTGAAGTAACTGCAAGTGGGACCTCGCCAGGACTAACCAATCGTTGAGGTACCTCAACAGACATATACCCTGTGAATGGGCCCAAGCTGAGACAAAGGTGAACACTAGTGAACACTTGAGGAGCATTTAGTTAGTCCAAAACAAAGTGCCTTGAACTGAAATATTGTCTCCCAAAAGATAAAGTGAAGGTACTTCCGAGAGGATTGATGGATGGGTATTTGGAAATACGTATCCTTCAGATTCACTGTCAGCATAAAGTTGTTCTCCCTGACGAAGGTGAGGACTGAATGTGCTGTCTCCATCGTGAACCAAGTCTGGTGAACAAACTGGTTCAGGGGGGAGAAAGGTCTATGACTAGTCTCCAATCTGCAAGAGCTTTCTTTACAAGAGAGATGTGGCTGTAAAAGCCTGGAGACTGGTGCGAGATGACTTCTATTGTGCCCTTGGTCAGTATGGCTTGCACTTCTTCCTTGAGTACCCTGTCTCTCTACAAACTGGGTACATAAATCTGGAGATGGACTGGAAGTTTTGTGAGGGAAGGCCAACTCGAAAGGGAGTAATACCCCTTCCAAAGGACATCCACTACCCAGGTCTCAGCTCCATATTGGTTGCCAAGTTGCCCAATGGCATGACTGACGAACTAAGTCCCTAACAGAGTTGCGCTTACAACAATGTATCTGACCGTGAACCAGAGGTGTTACGAGGCTGCTTCCTACCTGTATGGAACCTTGGAGGAATAGCCTGGCCACCGGCTCTGCAGGCCTTGTCCAAAGCTCGGTTTTTGTAACTCAAGGGTTCTAAAATCTTGGATATTTTTTTATCTTTACATTAATTACAGCTCAAATTAAGATACAATAACAAATGCTTACTCAATTCACACAACTCGAGACTTCAGCATACACTCGACACACAATGAAACTCACATAAGGGAGAACCAACATTCTTTTCGCCTGACTTCTTCATGAACCACATCGAGATAACAGGCGAACTTTAGTCGAAAAAAATGAAGCTCACATTTTTAACGACATCCTCTACCCCCAGGAGATTGTGGGGACTTGAAACAGAACGGAAGATCTAGACAGGTGAAGCAGAGAGGTAGGATCCTTCTGTTGTGGCCTAATCTCGTTCACAGCGCTATGAGCAGAGTCTGGCTCACGACAGTCAACAACGACACATATCAGAGTGATTACTCAAAAAAAAAAAAAAAAAAAGAAAAATGGTTATATCAAAAGGCACATAACATACAATAGTTCACCAAACACGAAATACTCAGAGTTACCTGAAAGGCACGAAACACACAATGCTGCATCAATAACATTACATACTCAATATTACTTCAAAAGCATGAAACATTCAATGTTGAATCAAAAGCATGAAATACACAAGTTTCATTGAGAGTGTAAAATATGCAGTGTTGAATCAAAAGCATGAAATACTCAACACTTCATCAAGAGCATAAAATACTCAATGTTGAATCAAAAACATGATGAATTAAATAACATTACATCAAGCATGGAATACGGCTCCCCTTCAGGAAGCAGAAAATGGGTGACGTGTTACCAAAAAAAAAAAAAAAAAACCTAAGACACAATGTCACATAAAAAATCATGAAATATAATGTTCCACCTTGTCACTAAAAATGTGAGCTCCATTTTTTTTTACTTAAACTCTGCCTGTGGTCACAACGTGGATCAAGAAGTCAGGCAGTGAGAATGTTGGTTTTCCCTTATGTACATCTCATTATGGGTCGAGTGTATGCCAAAAAATGAATCAAGTCACGTGAGCTAGGTAAACATTTATTGTTGTATCTTAATTTGGACTGTAATTAGCGCAAACGTAAAAAATATATCCAATATTTTAGAGTCCTTAGATTCCAAAAAAGAGTAACTGCAACCAGTGTGGACGAGGATTGCAGAGCCGGGATTCGGCCTTCTCCCACAAAATTCCGTTCAGGTAGGATCAACTTTTGGTACTGTGTGAAGTGGCAATGAGACAGAACTGGGTACTTCTGATTTATTACCTGGCCATGCGATATGCATAGCAGTGTGCGGACGGAAACGGAGTGCCTGACCCCCGAGTCCTGCGATTCACACACAGATAGAGAAGAATTTGTTTCATAGCAGTTAATAAAATGGTAATAAGAAAAGTCATAATGGACATGCATTGATGAATTATATATAGGCGGAAAGGCCAGGAAATTCTACATACTAACATATACATGTGATTTTTGCTGCTCAGCTAGATGAGATACAAGATTGTGATTACTGGGTAACGAAGGTCTTAACATAGCTCTTTACAATCTAGATGAGATATGCGATCATGATTAGTGGGTAAAGATGGTCTTTACAAGTACTCCCCCCAAGATAAATATTAATGATTAATAATGAATAATTAAATAATGCATATTAATAATGAATAATTGGAAGATTTGTACTGTTAATCACAATATCTTGTTGGTATCAGGAGCCATCCCCAAGCTCTTAATAATGAGGTTGTGGGGCAGTCTCGACCTGTTGGGTCATCTGGTAGGCCTGCCAGGATGTCGTCTTTCGTCTGGCCCCTAGGACGACCTCGACCAAGCCTCAGGACGTCGGTTCCTTTTCTTGAATTCTTGTTTTGTGGAGGAATTCTTGGACGTCTGCTGATCTCTTCCTGGGTTTCGTTATCCATCAGGAAAGCTGGCTTTAATCTGTCGACGATGAGATAGGCCTTGGAGTTTCTTGTGATGACATGGTATGGGCCTCTGTATGGTCTGGACAGGGGTGGGCAGCGGGCGTTGTCCCTCAGGAAGACGTGTGTGCAGGTTCCTAGGCCTTCTGGTGTGTAGTTATGTGTCCTGTCTGTGAAAGTCTTCCGGCAGAGAGCACACTCCTTTGCTATTTCCCTTAGTCTTCTGAGGTTAATAATATGGTAGAATCCATCAATGATCCATTGATGGATGACATCAAGCTGCATGGTAAGAGCATCAAGGAAATAGATACCCTAATCCAGACTGTAGGGATTGTATCTGGGGACATCAGGATGGAGTTTGGAATAGAAAAATGCGCCTTGGTCAACATACGAAAGAGCAAAGTAACAAGGACTGAAGGGATAAAGCTACCTGATGGGAGCAACATAAAACACATAGATGAGACAGGATACAAATACCTGGGAATAATGGAAGGCGAGGATATAAAACATCAACAGATAAAGACACTCTCAGGAAAGAATACATGTAGAGACTTAAGGCGATACTCAAGTCAAAACTCAACGCCGGAAATATGATAAAAGCCATAAACACGAGTAGTACCAGTAATCAGATACAGCGCAGGAGTAGTGGGATGGACGAAAGCAGAACTCCGCAGCATAGACCAGCTAGGAAACATATAACAATACACAAAACACTACACCCAAGAGTAAATACGGACAGACTATACATAACACGAAAGGAATGAGGGAGAGGACTACTAAGTATAGAGGACTGCGTCAACTTCGAGAACAGAGTACTGGGACAATATCTGAAAACCAGCGAAGACGAGTGGCTCAAGAATGCATGGGAAGAAGGACTGAAAAAAGTAGACGAAGACCCAGAAATATACAGAGACAGGAGAATGACAAACAGAACAGGAATGGCACAACAAACCAATGCACAGACAATACATGAGACAGACTTAAGAACTGGCCAGCGATGAACATAGCAATGGCTATAGAGGGGAGAGCTCAAGAAGGAAACAGAAGGAATGATAACAGCGGCACAAGATCAGACCCTAAGAACCAGATATGTTCAAAGAACAATAGATGGAAATAACATCTCACCCATATGCAGGAAGTGCAATATGAAAAACGAGACCATAAACCACATTGCAAGCGAATGTCCGGCACTTGCACAGAACCAGTACAAAAAGAGGCATGATTCTGTGGCAAGCGCCCTTCACTGGAGCCTTTGCAAGAAACACCAGCAACCTTGCAGTAATAAGTGGTATGAGCACCAACCCGAAGGAGGAATAGGAAACAATCAGGCAAAGATCCTCTGGGACTATGGTATCAGAAAAGATAGGGTGATACGTGCAAATAGACCAGACCTGTCGTTGATTGACAAAATCAAGAAGAATGTATCACTCATTGATGTCGCAATACCATGGGAAACTAGAATTTAAGAGAAAGAAAGGGAGAAAATCGATAAGTATCAAGAGCTTAAAATAGAAATAAGAAGGATATGGGTTATGCCAGTGGAAATTGTACCCATAATCGTAGGAACACTAGGCACGCTTCCAAGATCCCTGAAAAGGAATCTGGAAAAACTAGATGCTGAGGTAGCTCTAGGACTAATGCAAAAGAGTGTGCTCCTGGAAACAGCCCACATAGTAAGAAAAGTGATGGACTCCTAAGGCGGCAGGATGCAACCCGGAACCCCACACTATAAATACACCCAGTTGAATTGGAGGACTGATAAAAAAGAATTGATAATAATAATAATAATAATGGTAATAATAATTAAATAATAATTAATTATTATTATTATTATTATTATTATTATTATTATTATTATTATTATTATTATTATTATTATTATTATTATTATTCAGAAGGTGAACCGTATTCATATGGAACAAGCTCACAGAAGCCATTGACTTGAAATTCAAGCTTCCAGAGAATATTTTCATTTAAAAGAAGTAAGAGAAAGCAATGGGAAATACAGAAAGAAGTCATCAGTTACTAGAAAAGGGAAAAATAAGTAGCCAATTATCAAACAAATAGGTAAAAATGTAAGTAAATCATTAAATGCAACGCTTGATATTTTGAGGTTCCGATTGCTTTAAGATAAATAGCGTTGTCAATAATACAAAATTTATTGATCTTTGTGCAAGGTATTGCATCATAAAGTCGCATAAAAAGCACACATGAATTGCTAGCGATTTTAGCCTAAGAGAGAGAGAGAGAGAGAGAGTTGTTTATGAGCACATGCGGTATAAAAGTATCCTCCACGCAAAGCAACGATATAATTATAATAAAATTATATAAATTCTAATGGACAAATAAACATTCAAGCGCCTCAGTGGCGTGTTTGTTATGGTCTTGGCCTGCCACCCCGGTGGGCGCGAGTTCAGTTCTCGGGCATTCCATTGAGGGGTGAGAGATGTGTATTTCTGGTGATAGAAGTTCACTCTCTCGTAAAGCCGTTGGTCTCGTTGCTGAATAACCACTGGTTCCATGCAGCGAAAAACACCATACAAACAAACAAATAAACATTCAATTTTCATAAAAATACAAAGATTTATTCCAACACACACACACATATATACATATATTATATGTGTATATATATATATATATATATATATATATGATATATATATATATATATATATATATATATATATATATGTTGTGGCAAAGTCCCAAGTATCTGGTTGCTACACTTACCATTCATTAATTGTTACCTCACAACAGCCAGACACCTGAACCTTCATCACAAGTAATAAACGACTGAACACTCTAAAGGCAACAGTGATCCCTTAAACAACTTACCAGTATTACAGAAAATCAGACTAAGTTCATTAAAACAGGTGTGAGGTAATCTCATAGGTAATCAAATTAATTAAAGGGCATCACTCCATCAACAGCTTTAAAAGTCTAAGTATTTCCCTGATTTCAGAAGTCTAAGTACTTCCCTGGTTCTAACTCACTTCAAGTAAATTGAAGGAAAACAGCTCAATTACTACTCTATGTTTCTACCTAAGCATAATCAAACATATATACTGGTGAAAAAGAAAACACTTATAAAAATTTTAAATACGAAAATTTATTATTAAACTCAAAATTATAAGTGAAATTCACAATCTCAGGGAAATTAACTGTTACTTGAAAACAAAGCAAAGTTTACTTAGTTCTTGAATTAATTAAGTAAAATTAAATCAAAATTAATTTATCACAAAATTCAAGAAAATTAATTCAATCAAAATTCAAAAGTGTTAGGCAATAATTAAGATTTTGAAATTAATTCACAAGTAGTAAACAATAAAACTTGAAAAGAATTCTAAGTAAATTCAAATTAATTCACAAGTGTTAAATTTAATTAAATGTGCAACAATTAATTATTGAAAACAACTAAGTTAATCAAATTGCGAATGCAAATGAAAACATAGAAAAAGGTGTAAAATACCAAAACTATAAAAACACACGCTTCAATAAGAAAAAATGGATAAATGCACAAAAAATCACCTCAATAAGGAAATGGATAAATGCACAAAAAATCACCTCAATAAGAAAATGGATAAATGCACAAAAAATCACTTCAAATGAAACAAACACAAAAACACAAAAATCTGCAATGTGTAAAACTTTAAACTTGTTTCATGAAACCACTGTAACTATAAGTTGCAACTAATAAACTTAACATGTTACCTTGGTACCAGTTTTCTTTCAGCCGTAGCTAGTTAAAAAAATTTCACCAATTCACAATATTTCACAAAAGAAAAGGCGCCGTTACACACTTGTAAAATGTTTGTTCAGATTCCACAAAAAGCACTAAATCATACTAAATAACTCTAAGAAATCCGAAATCTAAAAGTTACGAGTGACCAATTACGTTATGTTAATATGAAATCAAAAGTGACGCAGGGGAGAGAGAGAGAGAGAGATCTAAATGCTATGAGGATCTAAGTCTGAATGAATCTTTCTTTTCGTATGGAAGCTGAAAACAGTGGATTTTGCACAAAACATTTTGGGCATGCAAAAGATGATGCAATCTTTCCTAGAAGCTTCTAATATGATGTAACTTTACAGAAAAATCGTGAAATCTTCATGTGCTATTCGGCAGACATACACGTATGAAATCAGTCATGTACGTAGTATGCTCAACAAAGACACATACTCGTCGAAACAGAAGTCCCTTATCAGATGTGACGAGATGTTATGAAAACAAAATGGAGACTTCGGGGTCTCTTATCTCGAGGCGTTGACATATTACAGAAACAATTTCTAGCTTGGAATGGACAAAGTTAATCTCTCTCTTTCCTCACAGTTTATGTTATATCAACTTTTAAATTATGTTATGCAAAATCTGAACATACATATTAGACATCCTATAACTGTAAGCTAAATAAGGAATCTGAAAATGTTGCAAAACTCTTTTCTAACATTTCATACAGTCAAGGAGAAGATATACAAGTTATGAAAGTAGCAGCATATAATATACCTCCCCCTAGAAGATTGGTTATCACGGTGTTGAATCCAACGATTTGCAACGGGATAAATAATCAGCAACTACATTGTTTTTGTCACTAATGTGCTGCACTCTTAAATTATACTGTTGCAAGCACAAAGACCACCTGGTCAGTCTTTGATTATGATTTTTCATTCGCTGGATAAATGATAGTGGATCTTAATCAGACAACACTAAAATTTCTTCATTCCTAGGTCTGTTCACATACACTTCAAACTTTTTCAATGCTGTGATTAAGGCTAAAGTTTCCTTTTCGATTGTCGAGTATACTTTCTGGTGTTTTTTTCAGTTTAAAAGACATGAAGCACACAGGATGGTAGATATTATTTTTGTCTTCTTGAAGTAGAACAGCTCCAATGCCACAGTCAGAAGCATCAACTTGTATCTGGAGCTTGAAGTACTGGTCTTGAAGTTAAAATGGCTTTTACCTTCTCAAAGGATTCTTGACGCTCTGGAGTCCAAACAAACTTAGCTTTGGGACTAGTTAAGTCTGTCAAGGGAGCTATTACAGCTCGAAAATTTGGGCAGAAACGACGATAGAATCTAGCCATGCCCAAAAATCTCTGTAGCTGTTTCCTGGTAGTAGGTGGGGTAACCTTACGGATACCTTCTACACTAGCATTTACTGGAGCTAGAAGGCCTTTCCCAACTTCAAACCCAAGATACTGAACAGTTGCCTTTCCAAACTCACTCTTTTCTAGGTTGACTGTTAGACCTGCTTCTTGTAGCTTCTTGAAAACTCTCCTCATAATCTTTGGATGTTCTTCCCATGTTGTTGAGTAAATTACTATATCATCAAGATATACACCTACTCCTTCTATAGATCCTAGCAGTTGATCCATCACTCATTGGAATGTTGCAGGTGCATTCATCAGATCAAACATCAAAACAGTGTACTGATACAGTCCAAAAGGAGTAATAAAAGCTGACAACAACTTAGCATTCTCATCTAAGGGAATTTGATAATATCCTTTCAACAAGTCTATCTTGGAAACAAACTTGGCTTGCCCAATATTATCAAGTAACTGATCTATAAGGGCAAGGGATAATTGTCAGCCACACTGATGGAATTCAGTTTCCTGTAATCATTACACATCCTAAATGAACCATCTGGTTTCTTCACTAATACACATGGAGAACTGAAGTGACTTGAACTGGGCTCTACTAATCCATGTTGCAGCAAATACTCAACTTCTTTCTTCAAAACATGTCGATGATAAGGTGATAAGCGATAAGCTCTTTGCTTGAATGGTTTTCCATCTTCTTGAATTTTGATCACATGCTTGGTCAGATCAGTACGCCTAGGTACATCTGCAAAAATTTCTGGGAAACTTCTAATCATTTCACTTGAGCCTTCACCTTGTTCAACAATCAGATGTTTCAGTTTATTCTCCAAATTTTCCAAAATTGAAGAATCATTCATCTTGCTTTCATCTCCCAATTCGTAGCCATCATCGTCTTTTGTAGATGGAGTTGTTTGTGTTATTGACACAGTTTCAGTTTTAGTTTCTGAGAAATAAGGTTTCAAGAGGTTCACATGTATCTTCCTTTGTCTTCTTCTTCTTTCTGGTGTTTCAGTCACATAAGTACTATCACTTAACTTCTCAATTATCTTGTAAGGACCTAGAAATTTATTAGTGAGGGAAATCTTTTGACAGGTAAGAACGCTAACACTTGTTGACCAACACTAAATAGCTTAGTCTTAACATCATATCTCCTTTTCACTTTATCTTGACTCACTTTCACATTTTCTAAAAAGAATTTTCTAATCTCTTTTAACCTTTTCCTTAAGTTCTTCACATATTCTCCTCGGATTTCCTCTTGAGTTTCTTCCCAATTTTCTGCAAGAATCTTCAACGGTCCTCTCACTTCTCTACCAAAAATCATCTCATTAGGTGAACAACCCATACTCTCTTGATAAGCATTTCTAACTTCAAACAACATTAATGGTAAACCAACATCCCATTCTCTTCCTGACTCAGAACAATACTTTGTCAGTACTTTTCAATGTCTGGTGGAACCTTTTCAAGGTACCTTGGGTTTCTTGATGATATGCAGTGGATAACTGTTGTTTCACTCCTAACAAATTCATCACATCCTGGAATAACTTGGAAGTAAACTTTGTTCCTCTATCACTTAGTACTATTTCTGGTATACCAAACTTTGAGAAAAACTCCACAAGTTTTTCAGCAACTATCTTGGCAGATATGTTTCTAACAGGAATCGCCCCTGTATATCTTGTCACAGGGCATATTAATGTTAACAAATACTCATTTCCCTTCTTTGTCTTCGGCAGCGGTCCAACCATGTCTATAATCACTTTGCTAAAGGGTTCTCCTCTAACTTCTGTAGGTTGTAGGGGGGCTTTCTGGATGGTTTCATTAGGTTTACCAGCTATCTGGCAGGTATGACACGACAAAACCTGCTAACATCTTTGTGAAGTCCTGGCCTGAAAAAATATTTCATGATCTTCTCCACAGTCTTCCTGATTCCCATATGTCCAGATTCATGAGCTTCTGCTACCACTTGCTTCCTCAATGGATACGGAATCAAAATTTGATGATATTCGCCCCATACAGCATCTCCTGGTATATCTGTAGGTCTATACTTCCTCATCAGCAAACTTTCCTTCAGATAATAACAGGTAGGAGTTTGTTGCATCTCTTCTCGATCAACAACTCTGGAGAACAAATCAGCTAACAATGCATCCTTCTTCTGCAAGTCCATTAGTTTCCCTCTTATCACTTGACCAACTTCAAGGGTTGAATTCTCAATATCTGCTAACTCAGCTACTGTAGTTTCATTAATGTCTTCAGGAACACTTTGACTACTCGGAGTCTCTTCAGGAACAACAGGTTCTTCTTCTTCGTCGCTGTCGTAGTCTTCTTCATGAGAAATTTCTTCTTGGTCAGCACTAGGGGAAACATCACTTCCCTGGATCAATTCTTCTAAGCACAAAGATCCTTCACTTGATCCTTCTTGGGTGTGTCCATCCTCAGTTTCTTCGCTTGCAGTCGTAGTCCTCTTCATACTTCTGGTAGTTACACAACTAGGAAACCAGTGGGCGTTATTCAACTCCAACTCTACCGTAGGACTAATCCTTAACGGTTTGTCTGTCACTACAGGACAAGGAATAAATGGCACACCACCAACTTCATTACCCAACAGAACATGTACACCGTCCACAGCCAGTGATTCCTTTGCAGCAAAATCAACATTCCCTGTCACCAATTCACATGACAAGTGTAAGCGGCATATAGGAGTTACTTCCTCTCCTCCTATACCCTTCAAAATAACTGAACCTCCTGTGAGACTCTTCTCCAACTGAGGGTGAGCACCACGTACTACTACACTATGGTTACTCCCTGTATTATGTAATATCTTGACTGGCACCTGCACACTTCCTTCTTGAGTTGACAGCATACCCTCATAAATATATGGCTTAAAAGGCTCCACACTGCTAAGCCACTCACTGCTTGAGGTTACATTTCCACTGGTTGCTAAACAATCAGCTTGTTTAGTTTCAGTCTTCTCTGGAGTTTTATTCTTTCCCACACTGCTCTTCATAGTTTGTTTCACCTGGTCACCTTTCACTACTTGACCAACTGGCTTTTACAGCTGTTGATTCTGGTAACACTCTTGATTGAAGTATCCTGCTCTTCCACTCTTGAAGCAGAGAACATTAGGTTTCTGTAACTGTCTTGCAAAATTGGATGAGGTTTTCACATTAGCTTGCTGAGATGTATTACCTTGTATACTCTAGGAAGTATCACTTGTAGGTTTCCCATTAAATTTGTTCCTGATGTTTTGAGGAGACTTAAAACTTGGGCGTTGTTGATTATGGTACTTGACATTGTAATTACGTTTGCTACTAATTATATTGTAATCTTCACTCAGTATAGCAGCCTAGTCAATTTTCTTAACCTCTCCCTCTCTCTCTCAAATAGGCTCTTATATGTTCAGGAATTCCCCTAAGATATTGTTCAAGGACAAGTAATTCTTCTAACTCATCAAAAGTTTTAACTTTAGCAGTTTCTAACCAACGTTTAAAAAACCTTCTCACTTTATAAGCATAATCTAAGAAGGTCCCTTTCTCATCTTTTCTTAAATTTCTGAATCTTTCATCGTAGTACTCTGGGGCCATCTGGTAAACTTGTAGCACACTGTGTTTAAATACCATGTGGTCTTTACACTGATCAGCTGTTAAGGCTAGATAAGCACTTCTCCCTTTACTAATTGAAACATTTGTAGCAAAACTGACCATTTATCTTCTGGCCATCCCATACCTGCAGCCACTTTCCCAAAGTGATAAAAAAACTCATCTGGTGCTTCTTCAGTAAACTTAGGGATTAACTTCTGTACTCATGCTACATCAAATACAGGGTCTTGATTACCTTGGTTAGGGTTAGACGGTGTCACAGGTAATGTGGATCTAGCTCTTATCAATTCCATCTTCCTTTCAAACCTTACTCTTTCTCTTTCCTCTTCTGCTGCTTTTTCTTCTTCTTTTCCTCTTTTGTGTTTTTCCCTGTCTATTCTCTCTCTTTCAGCTTGCATTCTCTCTCTTTCAGCCTGCATTTTTAGCTTTATCAAATTCTCTCCTGCTTCAATGCGTCTAAGCTCTAACTCTGTATCACTTTTCTCTTTCTTTTCTTCTAGTTTATTTATAAGATCAGCACGTGCTACATTCAACAACTCTTGAGCCAATTCTAACTCATCTTCATCAGTTATTCTACCAGAGTCTATCAATGATTCCATAGTAATACATCTTATTTGTGCCTTTACCATACTACTAAACATAACCACCACATGCCACTGCTAAAGCGCTCCACTGTGCCTTAGTCAGAATGGTTTCAGATAACACTTGGGATGGAAGGGGCTGCTAAAAATTCCTGAACCTTGAACTGAGCCATTTTCTTTAAGTTATCAACTAACAATTCAACACAATAAATGCAAAACAAAAACTATATGGTCACTCTCCTAGCAAAATATATTCCTAACACCACCAGTATAGACTAGAGTGATAATGTAATCTGCTTTCCCGGGTCTCTGGGCACTATTAATACTTGTGCCGATGCCAAGTATCTGGTTACTACACTTACCAATCATTAAATGTTACCTCACAACAGCCAGACACATGAACCTTCATCACATGTAAAATATGACTGAATACTCTGAAGGCAACAGTGATCCCTTAAACAACTTACCAGTATTGCAGAAAATCAGACTAAGTTCATTAACACAGGTGTGAGGTAATCTTATATGTAATTAAATGAATTAAAGGGCATCACTCCATCAACAACTTTAAAAGTCTAAGTATTTCCCTGATTTTAGAAGTCTGTACTTCCCTGGTTCTAACTCATTACAAGTAAATTGAAGGAAAACAGCTCACTTACCACTCTGTTTCTAACTATACAAATCATATACGTATATATACTGGTGAAAAAGAAAACACATAAAAATATTAAATACAAAAATTTATTATCAAGCTCAAAATTTAAAAGTGAAATTCACAATATCAGGGAAATTTACTGTTACTTGAAAACAAAGCAAAGTTTAATTAATTCTTGAATTAAGTAAAATTAAATCAAAATTAATTTATCACAAAAATCAAGAAATTGATTAATTAATCAAAATTCAAAAGTGTTAGGTAATAACTAAAATTTGGAAATTAATTCACAAGTGCTAAACTACAATAAAACTTGAAAAGAATTCTAAGTAAATGCATATTAATTCACAAGTGTTAAATTAAATTAATTAATGAAAACAATTAAGTCAATTAAATTGTGAATGAAAATGAATATACAGAAAAATGTGGAAAATAACAAAGTTGCAAAAAGCATTAATCACACAGAACATATAAAAAAAATACACCTCAATAAGAAAAAAATGAACAAATGCACAAAAAATCACTTCATTATAAAAAATGGATAAATGCAAAAAAACTCACTTCAAATGAAACAAACACAAAACAAAAATTTGCAATGTATAAAAATTTGAAACTTGTTTCATGAAATCACTGACTATTAGTTGTAACTAATAAACCTTATAATAAAAGATTACCTTGGTACCAATTGTTCCTGCTGCAGCTAGCTCCAAAATTTCACCACACAAATCACAATATTTCAAAAAAGAAAAAGTGCCATTACACACTTTTACAATGTTTGTTCAGATTCTACAATAAGCACTAATACTAAATAACTATAAGAAATCCGAAATCCAAACTTTACAAGACACCAATAACTAAGTATAAAATCATTACGTTACGTTAATGTAAAATATTTAGGCGTGGGAGAGAGAGAGGGAGATGGGAGATGACCTCTATATGCCAGGAATTCAAAGTCTGTAAAGAGCACTCTCTCTCTCTCTCTCTTCCTTTTATGGGCGAACTTTAAGAAACTGATGGGCTCAAATCGTTTTGGACACGTAGCTCAGGTAATATAAAAATTCTCTTTCAAAACAATGTGTAAAGAGAAATTGAAATTACAATTGTAAATAACATTTATTATTATATGATTTAAGACAATAAAAGTATTTTAATATGAAAAGAATAATGATTTACAAAGAAAGCAAAACTAAACGACGTAATTTTCCAAAGATGACATATGGTTAAACAGGTTCTAGAACAATCTTGCGAAAGATGGTGCAATCCTTCCACGTGATTACTCGACAAAGACATACATGTTTGAAACCAGTCGCTGTACGTTGTATGCTTTACATGTTCCAAACAGAACTCGAGTGAGTAATATTGACATGTTATGAAAACAAAACGGAGGCTTCGAGTTCCTCTTTATCTTGAGCGATGACAAGTTATGGAAACAATTTCTAGCCTGGAACAGGCAAAGTTAATCTCTCTCTCTTTTCACATTCAATGTAATATTAACTTTTAAATTATGTTATGCGAAATCTGAACATACATTTTTAGAACATACTATTACTCTATGCTAAATAAGGAATCTGAAAATGTTGTAAACATTTTTATAACATCTCATTGTTAAAGAGAGGATATATGCTTTACGAAAGTAGTAGCAATATATATATATATATATATATATATATATATTATATTATATATTAATATATATATTATATATTTATCTATATATATATATATATATATATATATATATTCAAAGCCTTTCCCCTAACATAAAATGCAATGCAGTGCCAAAAAATTGGGCAGCTCTAGCTGCTTCATACATACAAAGAAGGCTCACCAGCAAGTTGTCGAGCCCCACTAAACCCTCCACGCCATTCATCTTTTTCTCACACTTGCCTTCTCACATCCTGGATGTTGAGGCCCCTCCTTTCCAACAGTTCTTGAGCACCATTTATCCATCCTGTTCTCGGTCCTTTTCTCTTTCCTTCCAACACTTTCGAGTTGCAAACTCTCGCCAACCCACCACACTTTCATTACATGGCTGAGCCATCTCAAAATACTCTGACCCATCCTGTCACTAAGAACACCAACCAGTTTACACTTCGCCGTTTTTTGCAGTTCATCTCCACAGCTTCCTCCTTCTCCAGTTTACATATTTTTGCAGTTCATCTCCAAAACTTCCTCCTCCTTTCTCTTGTTTGCAGTCAATAGCCACACTACAACACTACATCTTGCTACCCCACTTGCTTCATCCACTTTGTGGCTCGCCTCTACTCTTATCCTACCTTTATCCAAAATATTTAATTTAGATATTTCTGAGCATCTACTGTATTCTCTCTCTTATTGTCAATACTAATATTAACTTCCCCATTTTCCTGGTTCCAGTCTATTCACATGACTACATTTTTTTATCACATTTAATCTTGAATTTCTCCTCTTGCATAAAAACTTAAACTCACCAATTTCTGCTGTCTCTCTTCACTCTGTGAGTCAGCACTATATTTGCAAACATCAACCATTTCACGTTCCCTTCATGACCCATCTTCTAATCTCAGAACTTCACATCTTTATCTACCATCCCTTCCCTTACCCCTGAAATCACTCCAACCATGGATATTGACCACTCATGTCGCAACCTTAGCTTCACGCAAAACCGGCTGCTCTCATGACCAAAAACTCTTGCTCTTACTTAACTTTCATCATAAAAGCTTTAAATTTCTCCCAATAATTTATTCTACTGTCATCTTTACCTTTTCAATCGAAATCCCGCTATATATATTCCCTGGTATACTAAGAAAAGCTATGACGTTATGATTCTTCTAATCTCCTCTATCACTTTTACTCTTATATAAAGAAACAATTATTTTTCTCATGACTCCTCTGGAATCTTCCCTTCATCCTGACTTACCTTACACACCCTGGTCAATCACTTTGACTTTTTAGTCTGCAAATTACTCTCCTTACATTTTCAGCCAAAACTTCTACAAGTATTCTCAAACTTGCCCTCATCTCTTCCACTCTTGTCATTCTATTCTGCCTCTCTTCTTTAACCAAAACTCAACAAATCTTTAAATACTCCATCGATCCAGGACTACCCTTTTTTCAGACACTATCTCTTTATTTGCATGCTTTTTATTCTGAGATTAATTTGCTCACCACCGCATTCTCTGCACTTGATTCACTTTAGAACAAAATATTCTCCCTGGGGCCCTTGTTCACTTCCCCCCGCCCCATCCTCTTTTTATCATATGTCTCCTTTTTCTCTCTCACCTTCTTCACTTAGCAGTGCCACTTTCATTTACCCCAAACTCAGCGAGGCACAAATTCGAACGTTCAAAAATAGTCTGTTTCAATATTATTCTTTACCATATACAGATATAATGTCAGTCATAAGCTCAGCATACTACTTGCCTTGCTTACAACAAGTATCTCGTGATCTGAAGTTATTTTATTATGAAGTTTTCCACAATCTATGATGACTATAGATCAAAAGATTATCAGAATATCTGAGCTTGGGCTTCAAATGCCGGAAACTCAACAATTTAAGGAAACGGAATCTTCTGAACTTGCTGTTGCTGATTTTGTGTGAGGCTGACCAATTATTTGTGGTAAATGATTTAACTGTGAGGATGAGGCAATATGACCGTATTAGTTCAAGATTTGAAAGGGTAAAATTTGCATTGTAGGAATCTTATAGTAAATGCACGTGGTTCAAAAATGGACAAGAAGAAAATTTAGAGAGAGATTCAAGGTTTCTAACATGTACTTTGCTGTGTTTGGAAATCAAGATAGGGTGGTTTTGCTGGTGTTTAACAGTAAAGGAATGTTACATGAAAAAGGACACATTTGGTCATAGTATGAGGTTTCTGGAGTGAACAAGAATGAAGAATCTTGCGGCAATATGTGCATAAAAGGTCTTATCATTAGAATGCGGTACTTAGGAAAGGAAACATGCTGGGGTCATAAGAGTTTGGCATATTAGTCGTTAGTTCAGAGTAGATGGAAGAGTGAGTATATGATTGATTTGGTAAGAGAAGAAAGGGCTGATCGTTATCAGGTAGAGGCTAGAGCAAAAAAGTATAAAATTTAGTCAGGGAAGATATATTCAGAATGTGACCATGAATGTTGTTAGGCTATAATGGAGATATAAACGCGAGCATTAAAACCACGCACTGCATAATTCATAAAAATTACGAAACATTCAATAAAATTCAATGAACATCAGTGGGTAGAAAATTTGAAAATAATTTATAAATATCTTAAGACATGAAAACATACTAAAGTTATATACTAAATATCTGTAAGATTCTAAATACAGTAAAATTACATAAAAAAATACATGAAAAATTATTACATAAATAAAAAAAAAAAAACAGCTAAAACAGTAATGCCCTTCTGTACAGCCAGCAGAGTTCGGAATTACCAAGCCGGTATTGGTTCATATGAATGACTGATTATACATTATTGGTTTGGAAGTGGCGTAAATGATTATATGCCACACTTCACTCTCAGAAATGATTATTAGTTATTAAGGAAATCCAGGCAGTTATTGTTTGCTTCGGTGAGTGATGTCGGTTTCACATCTTTGGTGAGGACTGCTATTGAAAATGACGAGACAGACATCAGTAACTCCTCCACTATTACAGCTGGTATGAAGTGAATACTGGAGAGAGAGAGAGAGAGAGAGAGAGACAGAGAGAATTTGATTGATGAAATTTAAAAGTA
>NC_087206.1:45307337-45332337 GCF_015104395.2 Macrobrachium nipponense | reverse complement strand
GAGGAAAGCGAAAACAGAGACCATATAAAAGGAGTTGAGAAAACATTTTGCGAAATTGAGGATAAGCATCCTGTAGGTGACATATATCTTGAGTGAAACCAGAAACAAGAAAACCGAAATTCATTTTCCAATGTTAATTATAAGAAAAGATTTATGTGGAACAAAACGATTTGATGAGAAAGACTAAGACGCTGATGAATTTCATGAGCACAGGACCAAAGTGTGAAAAGGAGCGATACAACAAAATGATTGAAACTAATAAATAGCTGTAAGGCCACGGAGAGAGCAATCTTTTTTTTTTTTTTATTTCTATTTTTTTTGTAAAAACGCAGTCAAAATTGATTTCGCACTCTTTGTCTCTCAGCTAACAAGTTTTCTTCCAGAATTCTTTTCCACATTTTCCGCCCCTGTCACCTTTTTCTCTCTTCTTGTGTATTTCCCCTTTGCGTTTCCCCTCTACTTCTTGGCCTCACCATCTATCATAGACAACAATCAGCATATTGTCCATGTGGCGCTGCTCACTGTGTTAGCTGATCATATGGTTGCCACGCCCCCAGACGCCGTCACCGAGGGCGCAGACGGCCGGGCCATCCACGCTCGACACTTTCGACCCTAAAGGATTTGTAATTGCCAGGGACGACTGGGACAGACTTTCAACTCAAATCTGCAGTCACGATCATCTTTTCCTTTTACAACTCCTTCCATTTGAAGTTGCTAAAGCCTCAGGTTTCAATACGTGAGCTAAGGTTCAAGACACAACAGAATAACGAAAGAGAGACCGAACAAACTCGGAGACGCTCGGCAGAGGCCTTAAAAGCTAAAGTCTCCTCACGGAGAACGGGACCTGATACGTCCCTCGCACTCTGATGTGGTCGTCCGAAGCTTCGAAGCGTCGTTCACGAACCAACGATTCCTTTGAAGGATTTCTCAGCTTCAGCCAACTGCTTCTGCTTCATTGGTAATGACAAGATCCCCACCCTGGACAAGAAACGGATAAATGAAATTGGAGAGAGAAGAGAGAGAGAGAGAGAGAGAGAGAGAGAGAGAGAGAGAGAGAGAGAGAGAGAGACTCAAAAAGATCGTGATTTAAATATTTTGAAGTTTATTCACATAATTTCATTTACGTTTTATGTAGGAAGGTATAATTTAGGTGTTTCAATTGTATTAATGAATTTTAGCTTATTTTTTAATCCGCTAGCTCTAGGTATTTATATATCTATATCTATACGTAAACATATTTATATAAATGTATATATATACATACACACACACACAACACACACACACACACACACATTTATATATATATATATATATATATATATATATCTATATATATATTTTATATATATATAGATATATATATATATTATATATATATATAATGATATATATATATATATTACCAATTTAAGTAAAATTAGAATGAAAAATATTTTAATACACTGAAAAAAGGTTTGTGTCGATAGCCAAGTATACTATCATATATATATATATATATAGTATATATATATATATATATATATATATATATATATATTATATATATATATATATATATAATCCATATGATAGTATACTTGGCTATCGACACAAACCTTCTTTCAGTGTATTAAAATATTTTTCATTCTAATTTACTTAAATCAATGCTGGCGAGTTCTTTGAGATGTTAACGTACTCGATAGGGTATCGAAGATCCGACAATTTGCATTAATCTGAGCGGTGTCGTCCCGAATTCATTGCAGCAAACGCTTTGCAGTTTCATATTGATCGCAGTTTTTTTACTTTTATTTTTGTGCTGAAGTGAACAACGATGACTTAGAGACAAATCAGTGCCAAAAAAAGTAAGGCGCAACTATTCAGATTTAGAATAAACAAAGGAAAAATGTTCGTTCTCCCGGTCAGTGAAAAGGGGTTTACAAAAGCTAAAACAATATCGACTGAATAACGGAAATGCGACCGCTGACACACACACACATTATATATATCAGTTCTCAGGAAACGGTTAATATCGACTATTCTTGCCTTTCTTAGCTACTAAACGACAAATGTGTATTGTGTCCAAAATAATCCGGTAAAAGATAAATACAAGAGACAATAGTAGGACACAAATTTTCTAGTGATCATATCCACCCACTTTGCAAGGTATCAGTATCATAATTTTGAGCTACAGACACATCTCTCAAGTTTATTTGCTCTCAAGTACGTGTTCCTTTGAAAAGTTCCGCAGGCAGTCGTGTAAATAGAGCTACTGTTGAAGCTGATTATCACAGAGTCCACTAAAATGCAGCAAGCAAAGTTTCAGTGACTGATCTTTCTTACCTATTCAATAAATCGGTTTTGATTACAAAATTGTACACGCTATTTACTTGTTTGCCTGGACATCTGGTTAATACGCATATTAAAAAAATCACGATTTATATACTTTTTCACTAGCAATCACCTTGCAGGTTATTCAAATAAAATATTTTGACTTTATTAAAATATCAGTTGTCATTTTTACACGATCTGATTATTTGCAATGATGAATCATTGCCACATATTGGAAAGAAGACACTTTACCCCAATTAATATTAGGCTTAGGAAAAAGAATTTTAGTTAAGACATAAGTCTGAGTAGGTCGCGTTACTCCGTTAACATTCTTCCAAGATTTCAAAAGAGTAAATGGAGGAGACAACAGGTATGCTGATGTCTCAATATGAGGAGAAAATCATTCTTGCGTTTCACATTCTGTATCAAATGCCGCTGCCATAGTGGTACCTCGGGGGCGACACACCATACTTTCGACATAATGTTATGTGAAGCGACGCCCCAGAAACTTTAAATGTGCCGAGACACTTCTGTAATATGTGGGAGACGGTTCAACCACATCAGAGAGGAGGGACTCGGTTTGAACAGCGTTCACATGGTAAGAGAATTTGGGCTTAATGTTGTTGCCACAACACTCACTAATCAAGTTACCTATGCAGGTCCTACCATTCCCGTCACCTCTATGTTTCTGAGATAACTTTCCACTCCCTGACATTAACACCTCTGGAATCTATCATAACTTATCACGACTATGTGAGATATGTATAAATATAAACACTGTATCTCAAGAGAGAGAGAGAGAGAGAGGAGAGAGAGAGAGAGAGAGCACTTCCGTATTTTCTCTTTCCCTTGTCCCAGCTATCTTCGCGGTCTAAACAACCGTTGTGCACTACGAATTAGCACATCATCACCATAATAAAGTCCAATCTGCACCCGCGGCACATCTAAACACTGTTAATGTCACCCACACTGGATTAGAAGACTCGTCGTCACCCTTACTGCCTGCTTGCGTCATTTGTCATAAGTTGCCGGTTTACCTAATAAATTTACTCACTTAACCCATTTTAATTACCCAAACCAGTCTCTCTAGAGGAGTGTTTACTCATTAACACTGCCACCACTCTTATTCTCCCCCTTTCCTTCTATCATCAAATCTCAATCCCAGAGATTAAAAGATGACACCTTCTAAAACCATTAACGTAGCACCTGTGCGTCTGTCCTCCCTGAGTAGTTCCCATCCTCCTATTCTCGTGTCAACCAGTATGAATTAACCAAGCATAAACGAAACTCACGATCTATCAAAAATACGAGTCTTATTCCCAAACTGGACACGACAAAAAAAAAAAAAAAAAAAAAAAAAAAAAAAAAAAAAAAAAAAAAAAAAAAAGATAAGTAAAAAAAAATAAAAAGGATTAAAGAAGCTCAGGCAGGGAAGGATTGTCCTTACTTCTAGCAAATAAGTAAAATAAATTAAGGAAAATTGGATCTCTCATCATCTTAAATATCCGAATAAAATGTCAAAGTCTGTCATGACGGCAGTCATAGCTACATGTTAAAAATTCCCTTACCACGTGACCTGAACCAAGAGAATCTGAGGAAAAAACAAAGATCACATCTTGTAGAAATAATATAAAAACAACTGCATGCACGGGGAAAAATAAAAAGGAATAAAACATACAAGCATCAAAAATAATAAAGGAGAACTCGTCTCCACATCACTTCACAGGTATTATAAACCTCAGACAGTGCACATGGAAAACATTCAGTTATAGAATGTCCAATAGATTCCACAGGATACATGATTCCTTCTGTGTCCAATCTGGCACTTAAAAGGAAAGAAAGAAAAAACGCTCACTCAGAGGCGGCTCCTGAGTTAAAATAGTGGGGGCGCTACTTCAGAAAAATTGTAGCCGTTATATTAATATTGTACAAAACGAAACACACACACACACACTCACAAAAGCCTGAAAAAATTTATTTTTACGTTATATATACAATTTGTTCGAGTCCAACTTGATCCATTCCTTTAAAAATGAGATCCATTCTTGTTTTATTCTGGGTAAAAAGTTTAATAAGTTTCTCCTTGATTTCTGGATAACTGGAGAGGAAATTTTTCTCAACTGAAATCATTGCAAGTGCATTGAGCCTCTCTGATTCATGGTCACACTCTGATACAAAATGTAAACACGGAACTGGATGAGCGGCTGTGCTTTTCTCCACTGTGGGTTCGTCTCTTCTCGCCCATAATGACATGTGCGCATGCGTAGAACAAGCACACAGTTCCATTCAAGCATTTTCATAGTTTATTCACTAATGAGATGGATAACAATGACCAATAACGTTGTGAATGATTGATAATAGTATTAGATATCATGTACAAGTATTGAAGAAAGAAAAACCAAATTACACCGTATGTTATTAATAAATTTCAGGTCCGTACCTAGTAGTCTTTTTATGGGGTGGGGGGTCGTTTTTCCCAAAACTGGACCTTTTCTTCTATATATGACATTGCATATATAGGTATATACAAGTTGAAATACTTGAAAATTTTATTTTAGTTATATTAAGAAGAAAAATTGGGAATGCGGTCTTTGCCCTTCTTCCCGATTAAATGCTATTCAAAGTACTGAATAGCATTCAGTACTTTGATAGAGTTTTACATATAATGTTGAAAGTTTGCACTGAAATTCAAGAATATTTCTTCAGTTTTATTGATTGATTCTTTTATGTTAACGAGAACATGCATATTACTTTATTTGTTGTTATATTACATACTATGACTTAATATAAAAAAAATAATTTTTTATTACTTTGCAAGTACAGTTCAATGAATAGGGTAATCACAGAAAATATGGACTTTCAGAAATTTGGGGGGGCATGGGGGGGGGTGGGGGGGCATCGCCCCTTCGAAACAACCCCAACCCCGCCCCCCCCCCGGCACGCGCCTGAATTTTGAGTGAAAAGAGGGGGTGGTGCAGTTCCACACTGCCCTTACAAAAGCCCAGCTCTCACCTTCACAAGTAAATTGGGCGCCTCCCCACGGGCAGAATGTCTCACCAATACAAGTTACTGCCAGAATAATCTACCTTTGCTGGGTATCTCATTATATTGCCCTCTAATGACCCCTTCAGATACACACACCTATGAACACTATTTATTCTAGAACATTGTTTTGCCACTATGATTCAGGTCAACGGGGTCAACACTCGCTGCTGCATGAGATACCCAGATTTTTATTTATTTCCTTCAAACATTGCGCCCTGATATACATATGTAGCCTATATGTGTGTATATATATACCCATATATATTTATGTATATGCTATCATAATATTGCCTTTAAAATGTATATCCTTCCCAGTATTGTTATGTTCAGCATTCCAGCTATCCTGTATTCTGAGTAATAGTGATGATTATTGTAGTATCGTATGTAATATGTGTAAGATTTCACAGTAAGATTAACTTAAAATGAATGATTTAATAACGTAAATTTTAATCTCGCATTTTGTCCCCTGGTCTGTTTGTTCTGTTTTGATTAGCTGTCAACAAGCAATTAGGGCGTGTTGAAGAATAAACGATAAGTCGCGCAAGATTTTGCCCAGTTGCGATAAGCAGGACCCTGGCGATAAGGAGCTTCGCTCTCTTCGTCTTTTTTTGAGAACCTGTCGTCACTTAAGATAAGAAACCTTTCACGCTTCATTTTTTTTCTTTAACATTCCAACAACCTGCAGTGCTGTACTGAACACATATGGTTTGCCTTTCTATTTTATCCAAAGCACATGGCTATTGTGCAGTGTTTCATAAGAGTGCGCCAGATAATTTCTGGACTGTTTAAATCAACTACGTCATTTTTGTATCTCGTTCCCAGAACGATTCTGCATGATATCTCGTCAAGCATTTTCAGGAAGGGACGTTATTCTTTTCTTTCTAGGACATTCCATGACATTATTTAGGAGTTTGCCTCTTTTGAACTGAAGATAGAATTCTCACTGATTCTGAGACTGTGTGGCGGGTGTGATACATTAACCATACAGTCCTCGCCCGCCTCTCTCTCTCTCTCTCTCTCTCTCTCTCCTCTCTCTCTCTCTCTCTCTCTTTCAATTTTTAAAAAGGGAACTTATAAACTTGTAAAGTTTATATGATTATTGGTCACTCTGTCTTGTTATATTATTGTGAGATCTGATATTTAGAATGAAAACAGTGCGTAACTCATACCAGCGCTTATGAGTGTGTTTTGGTAACAGGCCTATCAAGTGATTGGTGAATTTTGAAGCTGCAGCAAAAGTAAAAATTTGAGGTACAAGGTAAAGTGATATTTTTGCAGTTTTAAGTCATGGATTAAAAATAGTTGGTGAATTTATTTCATTTTTTCATATTTCGGTTGTCTGTGTTTTGTAAAATGTTAATTCTTTTGAAGTTGCTTTTTCATATTCTGTGTGTTTACAATCTTTTAGTTTTTCACATTTTATATTGTGATAAATTTGATGCTTTTGCACATTCTGCGTTTTCATGTTTTTGCATTCACAATTTGTTTGAGTAACTTTCTTAAGTGTTTCCTAATAGTTTATTATTGCATACTGGATTTAATTTCCCATTTTAACAATTGTAGTAATTTTCATTTACTTAGATTTTCTTTTCAAATCTTAAGTATGTGTTACTAGTTTAAATTTTGCTTGCTTTATTTGATTTCTGATAATTTGATCTTTTCTTATTTAATTCTCTTTAATAATTTCATTTAACGATTAATTAAATTTTATGTGGTTTTCAAGTAAGACTGAATTTTGAATTTTAAAATAAATTTTGAATTTAAAGATGATTTTTTGTATTTAAAGTTTTTATAACAGTGTTTCATTTATTGACCACCATTGATAGGATTGAATCTGTGTGCGTGGCGGAGTGATAGATTTTCTAGAAGTGATTTAAGACAGGGGGGATAGTTCAAGTTGTTTGATGGAGTGTTGCCCTTTAATTAACTTAAGCTTGTATGAATACTTCACACTTGCCTTTAGAGCACTCAATCGTATTTTATCTGTTATGAAAGTTCAAGTAGCTTGCTGCTGTGATGTAACTTTCAATTCTATGATTGGTAAGTGTAATAACAAATAGATATTTGGAAGGCCTCGTGATGATATATATACGTATATATACACATATGATATATGTGTAAGTGTATGTTCATATATGTATTTAGTTTTTTATATAATATATATATATATATATATATATATATATATAATATATAATAATATTACATCACTACCTTAGATACTGGGATTCTGGGCTGCAATGGATGATCACAGGGAGTTTGCTATGATTGTCAAGGAAACTACTATATTTTGGTTAAAATCGACTTGTAAGATTGTCTAAAGCAGATCCATAGAAGAATCAATCAAGGGGAAAATAATGGCTTAGGTCCTTCTCAAATGAGGTAAAGAGTACGTAAACACAGATGGTTCACTTAATTAATTATATTTACATAAAACACATAGATCAGAAGAATGGGAATTACTGGGCAGGGAATAACAAAATCCTGCTAAGTGACTGGATCATACACAGAATAAATATCCTATGCCGGTGATGTCTTCACAAAAGGAACATTGCAGAGGGATAGAGCTGGGTGTGGCATAAGGCCACTGCACAAGGGATATAGAGCCGAAGAGTTTGTTCCACAGCCGAAACCAATCTGCAGTGAGATGCAAGAAGGTTACTTGCAAGAGACACTAATGCAAAGGAACTGAGAGAGTGCACAGAAGATGCTGAGGCAACTCAGTTCTACAATGAAGACAAAGCTCCATTAATAGTCAATGATTCAATACGAATTCACTGCGGGTATTTGCACAAGGGAAATGGAAAATAAATCAGGCAAGGAAATAACAGGATCGTGAGTGCCTAAAAGAAACCTTATTCTGGTACATTACCTTTGTCAGGAAGATGGTGCCCCAGGCAAAAGGGAAGGACGGCAAGTGTCCTAGGTTAAGTCCTGGGCGCTTCTGAATTCTGAGTGTTGCTGACCCTGAACTGCCTGTCTGTTGCCCTTATGTAGCTTTGGAAGATTACGTAAGGGCATCCTTGTAGGTGGCATTGTAGTCGCTCCTACTCCGTTTTCTACAGGTCACGCACTTGGGTTGGCCCCGCAAGGCTACTTGGTGAAGTCACCTTCCCAGGTGTGATGGCAGCTGGCCACATGTTCAGTTGCTATTGGATGAGCACTTTCTCTTTTGCTTTCCTCCTTTGCCGGTTGTCTGCCTCCGGCAAGGATTTGCATCTTTGAAGGTTGCACTTAGGGATAAAGATTTTTTGGCAGACACTTTGAAAGCAGAAGGGTATTGCGGGCGTACCCAGAGAGAGAGAGAGAGAGAGAGAGAGAGAGAGAGAGAGAGAGAGAGAGAGAGAGAGAGAGAGAGTTGATGATACGAGCTAATTATACCCTCCATGCTTAGTTTAAATTCTTATTGTCTTATTATTCAAAAGAGTGTAATGAGTTCTATTGTACGCTGAATTCAAAGAAGTTAGGTCTTCACTTTAATTCTTAAGTTACTGTTATTAAAGGTTGGTGAGGATACTTGAAAAGAAGTATCCTTCGTTGCACCTCCCCAACTAAACTAGCATTCACTCCCTAGATCGGGTGGGAATGATTATCAACAAGCAAACTCATTTAAAGACTTTAATCTAGCCCTCTCTAATGTCCCCTTGGTACCCTAAATTCTAAAAGTAAAATTCTGTGAATCATTCAATTATAAGAAATAACGCATCAATTGTGTCCTCTTTCACCGGCACTGGTAGTGGAGGCGAAAGGCAGCCCAGACTGGGATCTCTGGGGAGGAGATTCGAGGTGTGTTCTGGCACTGGCACTAATGTAGTTCCAGGCACAGGAATCAGATTTGGAAAGGGCTCAATGCCCGGACTGGGTGGAGCATGGTACTGTCCAGGACACGCAAGGGATCCTGGCAGAGATTTAAAGTAAAAATTTGGGTGTCTGGAAGGGAGACCTAAAATACGTCCTGGCACTGCCACTGGGAGAGTGCCATGCATAGGGCTTATATCGATCAAGGATGCCTCGTTCTGAATGAGCAGAGCCTGGCACTGCTCAGGGCATGCAAGTGGCACAAGCAGTGGTTTTGGATTAGATTTGGGATCTCCGAATGGGAGATCTAGGGAGTGCCTTGACACTGGAGTTAGACTGATCAAGGGCTCGCCATTTTAGATGAACAGAGCTTGGCACTGCATATGGTACTCAAGTGACTCTGGCAGTGGGTTAAAGGCAGGTCTATGAGGAACTTTGGTGCATGTTTGAGTCCTTGAAGTGTCTGGACCCTTGGATTCTTGAAATTAGGTGGGGACTTAAAATCTTGCCAAAGGAGGATGTCATAACCTCCAGGAATATAGCTTGCTACTGCAAGAGTACATATTTTAGAACAATGAGGTCTTTTGACTCTCAGTTGGACAGCAGGAATTATCATCTTTATATGGTTGATATCTTTGATCGTGACAAGCTTGCATTGATTGATCTTAGGCCCTTGGGGAATCTATCTTACCGTATGACGAGATTTACCCGCCAGAGTCATCAACTGCTTTGACTTGGCATGCGGGATAGCTACCTCGAGGAGGTGACACAGATGTAGGACCCTTAGATGGAGGGGGTTAATCATGAGGAATTTGTAACTACTGTGGCAGAAGCTCGTATATTGGGCAATTCCTATATCTCGCGGACATGTGACCTTTCCGGTGCCAAAGTCTCTACCGAACTTGTTACTGAAGTCCTTTCTTGGCACTGGACGATGAGGTCAAGATGGAGCCACAGGTTGCGAATCTGTGGAGCCACCAAGGGCAGGGAGTAGGACAGGAGGGCCAAGGCGGATCTTCAGGTTACGAGGCTGGGGAGCCCCATAGGCGTGAATTAGGTGAGGAGAATGCAGTGCCATCTGGCATTGGTGGAAAGGCCTTCTATGTCGGAGGCAAGGAGTGAGGAGGTTAATGTTTCTCCTTCTCCAGTCTTTTTCTCTCTCTTTCGACTTCCGTCCATTGTTCCCTGACCCATGTGGTCAGTTCTGTGCCACTCATCCCAGGCATTTCCTAGCTTCAGAGAAGTTGCATGTTGTAGGTGCATAGGGGGTGAAATTATTCCTCTAATCGTCAGGCAAAGAATTGTGGTTTGGTCTACAGGACGAATTATGGCACTCATGGTGCGGGCTTCTTCCTGGGAATCGAGTGAGAGGTTAGGTTCTGCTCGTTGAGAACTTGGGTTCTTGGATGTTCCTGAGAACGTAGGTTCGCTTGTAGGGAACGGAGTTTGGCCCTTTATAGTGTGTGGGTCGTTTCTGGGAATCGAGATTGAAGTTAGGGTTTGTTCAAAGAACGACTCATGGCTTGTACACGGATGAGGCTGGTCACTTGTGCAAGGTTATTAGGTGTTCTGGAGAACTTAGTTTTGTTCTGTAGAACTGAGGTATGTTTGTAATGAACGATTCAGGGGGTCTCATATGATTCACTTTGTTCGTAATGGACGACCTGGGTTGTTCCGTGGAATTCAGGGTGTTCCGAAGTACTCAGTCTCAGGGTGTTCCGCAGAACGCAGTTTCAGGGTGTTCCGTAGAATTAGGTTATGTTGATTTATTTGATTCAGGATATCCTGTTAGGAAACGATGCTTGGCATTTAAGATGGAAAACTTTCGAAAACCCAATAATCCAATATGGAGATAAAAAAAAACATGATCATAACACAAAGCCAAATATTTCGAAATAGGGGAAACAAAACTAAAAGTTTTGGAGGGAAGGGGAGGAAACCCACTGATGTTTACAGGAAACGGAATGAGAGTACAGGAAAAAATAGGTTGGCCTGAAAAAATATCCGCTTCTTACGGCGATGAAGAAAATGGATTCGATGACGAGAGGAACAAAACGAAAACTGACGTAGGTACCATGAAATAACCGAAGGGACGGTATTAACCAAGGATTAATCGTTCGATGGTACGCGAAGAAGCAGATTTTATTTTTCTGCTCCAAGTTCCTCAGTAAAAGGATGAAAATGGACAAGTGCAGACACTAACATGACGAATGATAGAGCGAAGTCTCACTCTGCAAGGGAAACGTTGGTGGAAACAAATTGGGTGAGCAAAATAAAAGCGCTCAATTCGCACGAAATAAATGTGTGAAGTCAACAACGTAAAACGTAAAAGGCTGGAGCCCTCCTGAACCCCGTTCTGTAAATTCACTCGACTGTGGCGCAAAAATAATATCGAAATTCAAATCTGAAAAACTCATGTTCATGGCTGTAGTTCAAGCTATTCCGATTTATTGAGCAGCAGCATCATCAACAACAGCAACAACAAAAAGGAATCATCAGATCATGAAATATTTACGAGCATTTGCTTAAGTTAAAACAAAATTATTATTTCTTTTCTAAGCTCGAGATAGGATTAACTTGAAATACACACACACACACACGCATATATATATATATATATATATATATATATATATATATATATATATATATATATATATTTTTATATATATATATATATATATATATAATATACACTGAGGTACCGATTGAAACTAAATAAATCAAATAGCCATTATAGTGTGTGTATGTGTGTGTGTGCGTGTGTGTGTGTTTGAGAGAGTGGCAATGATCACAAGCTCACCGTTGTCACGCTAACTCTGAAATTAAAGCAACCAATCAAAAATGTTGACAGAGTAATTAAATTTGATACATTAACTTTTTAAAGTCGAACATCAAAAGGCTTTTGCAGTCGAATATCGAAAAAGGCTTTCAGGCTTAGAAGCATGCCAGTGGGGAACAGGCAATCATAAAAAATGTGCATCAATCTGCTGGAAAAGTAAAGTAATCGATATGGAGATGCTTGCATAATATCAGATAAGACCTGGGAGACGATTGAGGAACGGCAAAGACAAAAGATGCATGTAATCCAATATGAGGCAAGAGATCTGGAATCAGGGCAGGAGGTTTAGATCGTAAAGTTAAGCGAACCAGTAATAAGTAAGAGAGAATATTTCGGCAAGCAGGCTGATGGTGTTGACAAAGCTGTGTATTTAGTAACTGGCATTAGTGCTACGGTAGCTCACAGAATTTTGAATGAAAAAAATCAGAGGAAAATGACTATCAAAGAAGAAATATAACGATGGGCGAAACAGTTTTGTGAGATCTTGAATATGAAATATGAGAGGGATAATTTGACTGATATACCAGAAACTGATATAGACCTGAATGTGGTCATGAATGAATTCACAGTTTTCGTATGGAACCAGCAATAAAGAAACTTGAGAGATGAAAAGTATCAAATTATGATGGACAATCTGATGATCTGAGCTAATATTGAAATGCCATCTCAAACACCAACTAGTCTGTTTTACAGAATATGGACTGAGGCAACAACACATGATCGGGAACAGGATTTCACACCAGAGACAGGTGACTTGACTGAATGTGGTAACCGCAGAAGCCAGTACTGCACTTAGCTGGTCTCCTGGTGTAGTGGTTAGTGTCGTGAATGCCACTCAGAGGTCGCAGGTTCGCGTTTCTCCCAGGGCGATGAAAATCAGTGGCTCTGTATCACCATTAATCATTGCTGCAGTGTGGAGTCTGCGGTGGGAGACTTAAACCAGCATTCTTTGGAAGCTTGAATTTCAAGTCAAAGGCCCCTGTGAACTTGTTCCATGTGAATATGTTTCATATACAACAACAACAATAATAATTAATAATAAAAATAACAAGATTTAAAGCATGCAATGTCTCAATGGTCTGAAAAAACGAAATTGATAAAAAGTTTAGAGATAACCAAACTGGGTTTAGAAAAGACAACAGTTATGCAGATCATATACATATACGAAGACACTGTATTTTGCTGTAGTGTATGAAATTTAAAAATCCCCTTCTGATGGCTTTGCCGTTTGAGAGAAGGTACCAGACAACGCCCACAGACCAACATCATGGCACCCGGAATATGTGAAGCTAACTGAAATGATCCCTAAACGAAGCAGATCCGGAGTTATTGCTAACGGGCTTTGAAAAGTGCACTGGCAGTAAAGAGTGGAGCGTTGGGAAAGGTTACAAGGGAATGTTATTCCAGCTTCGTCTTCTTCCCTTCTCATGGATTTTGCATGAAAACTGGTCGGAGATGGAAGACAAGCTCTTGTCTGGATTAAAGGCAGAAACTCGACAAATTTAGAGTATACAGGCGATTCTGTTTTAATCAATAAAACCTCTCAAGATTTGCATAGCTTGATTAATAGGACGTATTCTGCATCTAGAAAAACACGAGGTTGCGGGGACAGAGTGTGCACGAAGAGCTGAGTATATTTTAAATGGAGAAAGGTCTAACGAAGTTGATTCTTATGAATATTTAGGATTAATATCTAGTACAGGTTTTCTTGATTGGGATTTAGTGAAAGTTTAAAGAAGGCAAATCCAACGATGGGCAGGCTAAATAAGGTTTGGCTAACGCCTGAAATTGCAGGCGAAGGTAAGATGAGTCAGGTGCAATCAATATTGCATCACAAACATGAATCATGGCATGGCAATGAAAGTATAACTAAAATATTTAGCAGAGAATGAAGTTTTAGGAGGAAGAATAGGTGTCAGATGGCAAGATAACGTTGGAAGGCATACCTTAATAGGCATTACAAAGTTCTATATAAGGATGCGATAATAGTGTAATGACGCTGGTTATTCACCCTGCGAAGGCGCGGATCATAATCACAGTTGTTTGGAAGAAGTAGCCCAGGCTCTGAAACAGAGATCCCGTCTAATACAGGTATGCAAATAAAAGAGAATTATATTATTATTATGGCAAAAATAAAGTTTGACTGCTGACGGATTCGTGCCATTATTTCTGTAAATATAAGTTTTCTAATAACAGTACTTATCTTCCTTGTATTGTTAAATAACCTGTTTTTAAGCGTTTCGAAAAAGAAGTCTTGGATTGGAAGGTAAGGCTGCCGGAGTTGAGGACAAGTGGCCGCAGCCAATCTATCTGGGCCACTTTGCCGCCGTTATATTGAAAGTATTCAAATACTTCTAAATTTCTATTGAGTTTAAAAACATAAAAAATATTTTCATGATAGTTACTATTTAACAATATATCTAATTTAGTTTCCTAAGTAAAAGAAAAATACGTAAAATCTAAAGTTTATTAAAACGTCATGTTTATTTGAATGCAAAAAAAAGAGAAAAGAAAAAAACCATCATAAATCTAAGAAAAGTTATGAGCATTTCCCCTTAGATATTCTACAATACATTTGTTCTCAAACTGCATAACTATTGATTTCATCGGTGCATCCGCTTCTTGGAACTTTTTTAACTTTACGGTCTTCCTTTGACCAGTAGTCAGCTGTTCGTAATTTAAAGATCTCGTCCTCGTCGCAGCATGTTCAAACTATCGACAGACTTCCATATTGTTGGATGCTGCATCATCCCCAGGTCGTTTTGCGGCCTACGGTGAGCAGCTTCTGCGTGATTGTTGGTCCTGTCTTCGTTATTTAGACAGCGTTGATAAACATTCCACATGTTCAATGGAAAAAGGGCAAAACGTTTGGCATTGCCCCTTCAGCTCATTCTTCCGATCTGCAATAGCTGCAATGATACGTTCTGGCGGAGCAAATGCTATTGCAATGATCTTTTCAGTAGGCAGAGCAAAATTAGCATCAGTATTGTATTGCTGAGGTAATCCTCAAGATGTTATTTTTTGTTTACATTTTGAGTATAGTGGAAAGAGCAGCTCCTAATTTCAAAAGGTGGGAAATGATATTGGAGACTTTTAAAATTCCCTATTTCAAAATCATAGTATATTGTTTCCGGCTGTAACTCTGCTTGAATTTAGAAAAGCATACAAAACAATTTGCCGCAGGCGGCACGTAGTTTATTGGGGAGTAGCGTATAGATAAACGGATGAATACCACCGTGCATTTTAGCAAGAATAACATACACTTGACAAAAAAAGTGGTGGTGCTAATCTGAGAGTACCGTTAACATAGACTTTCTGAGCTTCTTTAAGTAAATGTGCATTACTTTCCTTTCCAAATGTAATGATTCTGCATGTGTCATCGTCGTTGTCTGCAAGTAGTAGTCTCCTATCCATAGGAGTGAAAATCAGCAGGAATCACCAGATCTTCTAAAGTTGTAGGATTGGCAGGGTAATGCAGGCAAATCCTTCCGTTTCCGTCTCGTTAATCACTACAGATGTTTGTTTTCTTGTTTCTGTAGCCAGTAACTTTATTTCTGGAATTGTTTCTTCATTTGCTCCACTATTTCACCATTCTTCACTGGAACTCGCGCCTTGCTTAACCTCCTTCTTTCGCGTCTCCAAAAGTGCGTGACATTATCAGAGCAGTCTGTCGACAACGTCTGCTATATATCCTTTGCTTACATATTTCTCTTTTCCTCATTGCGAGTGTCTCTGTTACCATTGTAGAAGTGGTTTTGTGAATGAACATTCTACAATGTGAACTTAAACTTTACTATTTCCCCAATGAATTAATTTTTTACGGCTATTAGGCATTGTTGTACATACAATAGTCTACATCCATTTGAAATAAGTACAGCCATATACAATAAGGTATTTGTAAAAAAGAAACAATCTAACTGGCGAAGTGCCCAGACCTTATAAACAAAGTAGCTACTGGTAAATAAACAGAGAGAGAGAGAGAGAGAGAGAGAGAGAGAGAGAGAGAGAGAGAGAATTTATCATTTTTTCTCTGTTTTCATAGATGTTACCGTGGCGGCCAGTTAGGCCTTGGCCAGTTGTCTCATTCCCACGCTGCTTACGCCCAAGAACCGTATTGGGAGCAGGTACGAGATCAGCCAATCACTTGTCTGGTTTGCCTGATTCTGCCTCTTAACTCACTTAACCAGAGTTTTTCAATATTTTCCACTTCAGGGCACACTTAAAACTCTGGGGCGTACTTCGAAATTCAATGAGACAAAATTAGCCATAAAATTGCTAAATAACCAAATAATAAAGTTCTTGAAGTAAGCATTTACTTTTACCATACGTGAAACATATGCTTGACATGCTTTGCGATTTTTTTTTCAATATTAGGCCACATAATTATGTGACAAGCTTACTCTCATTTCATCATCAATGCACCTAATAATTTGATATATATATATATATATATATATATATATATATATATATATATATATATATATATATATACATTTAACGTTATTAAGTGCAGAAAATCCTTATTCACAGAGGTGTGTTGTGGAAAACTGCAGTACAATATTCAGTGCTTTACGAGCTATTGAAGGCTATCCTTCTTTGATGGAAATCCGAAATGGATGAATGGGTCTCTTTGTGTTTGACTTATAAGCCACGACCAGCAGATATGGTGGCCAGTTCTTCTTCTGTCAACGATAAAACAACGTCATTAGTTGAAACGTCAATAAAAAGGCTGTGAATCCAATCATATTGCCCACTGTTTATGGATGGAAATTGATAGTTCAGATTACTTTCCATAGTTGTTAAATCATACACTTTTCCTTTTCTAACCAAAGGAAACACTTCCAAACAGCCTGAACTTGTTCTGCAGGTAAAATATATAATGGATGCAGCAATGGTATGAGATTTACTTTTTAAGGCAATTATTCCCGATAATTCGTATGAAACAATTTGAGCTTTTCAGATAATGCTGCTCTGCTTTTGATAAACAGCCGCTTGCTTTGTTTGTTCTCAAATAATATTTTTTTAAAATAGCTCACGCCTTTGAATTGGGGACTGTAATGTGACGTTTTGAAATGTTGATTTGACTTACTAGGAAGCATCGACTCGTTTGGCAATTTGCATTCACTAACCAAACACAGTGAAGGAGGCTGATTTTCACCTGCAGTCCAACTGAAACAATAATAACTTGAATAACTTTCGTCGTGTTTTCGATGAGGCCTCATCTTCTTTTTCTTGGCTGGACTCTTAATTGCACTTGAACTAATGTCACCATTAATATCAAGTTGACCTCTTATGCCAATCTCGCTTAAAATTCTATTCATTTTATGGGTATTCAATTTTTGTTTTTAATCTCATTATACACGAGTTTCCTGAACGAGATCTTTGGAAGGTATATAAAAGTGTAGCTGCTTCTAGGCGTCCTCTGCCTGACTGAGGGACTGGACGCAATTACAGATGTCTTGGTATTTGAGTAGAATAAAGAGAGGACATGATCGCCACTAACCATAAATCCATTTTGACCTGTCGGCCGCCTAAGAGAAAAGCTGCACTAAACATAGTTACACTGATTAATGAAACACTGTTTGCGTCATCTGCATCCTGCACTTTCTTATCTGTTGGTAAAATATAATTAAGGTAAATTAAAGAGATGCACGGCAGGCAATTTATGGTTTGAACACGTCCGATCTTTCATCGTGTAAGCAAAAGACTTGATGAATGGAACTTTGAGCTTCGTGCCTGCTCTGTTTATGCTGCTTCGTGGCTACAGTTGCAATGCTATGTAAGTCAAAACCCTCTTTCATCTCTGAAAATGATTTGAGTTTTTATTTGGCGACTTTGTAATCCACGCAGCTTTAGTCCATTTGTCTTCAGGTGTTTGCGTAAACAGTGTCAATTTTATTCAAATGGCTTCAGGAATCTTCTGACAAACCTGGCGTAGCGTTGCTTACTTTTTTGTGTTCTGATTCTCTTGGCGACTCAATAGTTTTCGAGTATGATTTCATCCTGATAAAAACTAGAAAGGTGTCCGCTCTAATGTCTAGTATTACTTTCATACGACTATTTTTCATGCTATAGTTCAATGCTTTAAATGGTACTTTATTCCATTTTCTATGCATTTGAAATTCTAGTATGCTTCAGTTTTTAGCACCTTTTCTGTTACACAGTATCGGTTGCCGATCAGTCGAGTCTCACAAATCTTTGGTTATTCTTTCGGATGGATTTCGGTGATTTCTCATCTTGATTTTGCTTTTGACAATATTTTAGGTTTTGGTCTTATCGCTATAAATCTTCTCAATATTTTCCTAATTTATCATTCGACTCTTGTAGTTTAGTTCTGTTATAATTGAAGACTTATGATTAACTGACCTTTCGTAGGTAATGTTCGCTCCCTGGACATTTACTGACGTTTCCCTGCGAGCGCAATAGATGCCGTGGCTGGAGCCCGACTTGGCTGTCGCCATTCGATTCAGCTGTGGATCGGTACTCACATCCACTGGGGCCAAGAAAACGTTTTGGGCTGCTCGCCTTATTCCTAGAAAGAAGGCGCTGCCATTCTGGCGTCATTCCCTCCTAGATAAGAAGTATGGTGATAAGAAAATGCATATATTGTTTCCTATGGCTATAAATATATCTCAACTTTTCTGTTTTCTAACGATCTATAATCAACTTGCGACTGAAAGTCTTGGGGATCGAAAGAAAATGAATGAACAAAGTCTCTGCCAGGTGAGATTGGATCCCACTCTTGAGAGAAGACTGATGTTAGCGTTGATTCTTTTACGCGATCAAGATAGATAAGAATTTATTTCATGCAGATTTTTTTACTAGAACTAAGACTTGGCCACCCTTTACAATACTTACACAATGGTAAGCTTCTCTTTGATCGTTAGCGTGTAAGAGGTGGCGTATCAGAGGTATTCTTTCTTTAGTACCGGTCACTATGAATTCTGGACTTAAAGTTGTCTATTCCGGAATATATTTGGACGTGCGCTCACTGAAATCAGAAAGTCTAAAATGACGAAATTTTCTTGCCACGGTCCTGTGATGGCCTGTGTTTTTGGTAACTAAAGCGTTGTCAGACCTACGATTATGGCTAACTTTAAACTTAAATCAAATAAAATCTACCGATGCTAGAGGGATGCAATTTAGTATGTTTGATGATTGGAGGGTGGATGACCAACCTACCAATATGCAGCCCTCTAACCCCACTAGTTTTTAAGATCTGAGGGCGGAGAGACAGATTGCCACCTCCATAGTTTCCTTTTACAGAAAACTAAAAAGAGGAGAATTTCTTCATTCAGCCTAATTTTCATGCCAAGTCTATTATGGAAGGTGCATTCAGAAATATTACTATGAGATTCAGGGCCTCTGTAACACTGTTTTTTTGGACTTTGCTCCTTATCAAAGCATCGGATGTAGCTGAAAGTTGACATATATATATTTTACAACCACACACAAACTTTGTCAGCATTATCAATAACCTAAACACGGTAGTTTTAATTTTTATAGAGTAAAAATTATCTAGCCGAGGCCATGCCCAATGATTACGAGCCAAGAGTCGAAAAACATTCATTACGTAAGCAAGGTAAACACTGTTTTATGAAATGTTGCCCCGCCCATCCACCAGACAGAAACTCATTCACCTTGTTCCATCGGCTCTGAAACCCATAGCAGTCAAGAATGGCTAACAGGATTTGGAATTGTCCCTGTGGTTTCAAAACTGCATTTGTCTTACGACTTGCAACTTTATACAGTCAAGAGAAAACCCGTGGCCATACTTTACTATAGCCTGAATAGGTAATTATTCAGTTTCTACTTTAAATCCAATGTTTATGGTCTGATTTGTATTTAGCGCAACGTGATTATAATACTTGTAATGTCATTCAGGATTTTTGAAAACATTTCTGTTAACTATTCTCTATGCCACCAAGAGAGAGAGAGAGAGAGAGAGAGAGGAGAGAAGAGAGAGAGAGAGAGAGAGAGAGAGATTGTATGTAAACAGTCTTTATATAACTATTTTTGTTAAAATAAGATTTTTATCCAAAGTAAATACAAGACTTATATGTGCTAAAATCTCTACCAGACCAACGGATCATCCGATATATATATATATATATATATATATATATATATATATATATATATATATATATAATATATAGTTCTAATAAGTATGATGGTTTAAGTATTCTGAGCCAAAACTCCAACCCAAACGAATTACTTGGTCTCGAGTCATTACATCACAGAACTTGTTCCGCAGTTGAGCATCCAGTGCAAGTTCCACCCCTTCTACCTCTGTTAACCTATTGGTTTGATGTGCATATTTTGCGTTTTTGTTTATCCATTGTGGTGGTAGGTCGACCCCAGTGCTCCTTCAACATGTCTTACCTTTGTTGATTTTATTATTATCGTTTGTTAACTTGCGTTCTCGTACAACCTTGTAATTTGATGAAAAGTTTTAATGTATTTTTGTTTATGTATAAATGTATTTCATAATTTTTATTTTAAATAAAAGTCATATTTTTTACAGTTTACATTTTTGTTAACTGTAAAGGTCCTTGCTGATGCATACAAGGATATATGAAACTCATCGGAATAAATTGTAAAGGATGTTGTTTGTTTCTGATTTCTGATCCTCTCTCTCTCTCTCTCTCTCTCTCTATATATATATATATATATATATATATATATATATATACATACATATATAATGGCTTAGAATACGAATTCTTGTTTTAATTTCTTTCAAAGGAGTTAACCGGGTCCTTTCTAGCTGCATTCACACACAACACACACACACACACACACATATATATATATACATGTACAAATATATTAATATATTATATATATATATATAATATTAATATATCATATAATATTATATGTATATACATATATATATGATATATTTATATTTATATATATATATATATATATATATATATATATATATATAATATATATATATATATGTGTGTGTGTGTGTTGTGTGTGTTGTGTGTGTGTGTGTGTGTATGCAGCTAGAAAGGACCCGGTTAACTTCCTTTAAAAGAAATTAAAAACAAGAATACGTATTCTAAGCCATTATATTTATGTGTATATTCTATATATATATATAATATATATATATATATATATATACAATACATACATATATATATATATTATATATATCATATATATAATATATTATATATATATAATATATTCAAATGTTATACCTGGCAATAGATTTTATCTACCAAATCGTAACGATATATATATATATACACACACACACATACACACACACACACACACAAATATATATATATATATATATATATATATATATATATATATATATATACATAGTGCATTTAAATGTTATACCGGGCAATAGATTTATCTACAAAATCGTAAGGAGACGTCTAGATAATTTGATACATGCATATATAAACTGGGCTAAGTATTTTTGAAAAAATCAGAACGATTTTTCGAAATCTTTTTAAATATCCACGAGGGCCTCAGTGTATTAGAAAATAGATACCGAGGTACCCTTCATTGATATTTAGTGTAAGAACTGATTGCATTGGGAAAAAATGATAGCAAATGCTTTATTTAGTACTAATTGTTTTTATGACTAAAAAAAATCTTAAGCACCTTTTCCAATTCAGATTTCAGCTCGTCACCGGCGTTGCTTTTTTTTTTCTTCACAACAGTTTCTTTTAGCAGTGTTACCATACGCAGTTCTGATTTTCAAAGAAATCGTAGTCGGAAGCAAACTTTCGTGAGCTTCAATTACGCTGTTCATCTCAGCTCATGAAGGCAAAGTGAAGAATTTTATTCTTCAGTGCCGTGGCCTGTGGTCGGAAAAGCCACGGAGGGTTGCCAGATGTCACCAGAAAGCCACATTAGTAGACGAAATTCCTCAAAACGGCAACCCTGAAGTCGTCACTTGGAACTAGCCGCTCAGCCTTTTGAATCCATGATCGGGAAGGTCCCAGATACCTCTCGGGACGAAAATATATTATTGACTTATTTTAGACAAATGTCAACTTTCGAGTCAAATGAATGAGAGAATTTCCGCTTCAGTGAGGAATTATTCTTCCCTATTCTCTTTTAATTAGAATTTCTTAAAAAAAGAAGAGTTATGATTTTGCTTAATTATGCCTCGATAAGTATCAACAATAAACAGTCATTCTGATTTTTTTTTTTTATCAACAAGGATACCTACACTACATTCTCTGATTTCACCATTGTTCTGCATCACTATGCACGGTATATTCTTCCTCAGCCAAACAGCATCGCCAGTCAGACCGAAGACAAAGCGCCTCAAGTGGCGTGATCGGTATGGTCTTGGCCTGCCACCTCGGTGGACACGAGTTCGATTCTCGGGCATTCCACTGAGGGGTTAGAGATGTGTATTTCTGGTGATAGAAGTCCACTCTCGATGTGGTTCGGAAGTCACGTAAAGCCGTTGGTCTCGTTGCTGAATAACCTCTGGTTCCGTGCAACGTAAAAACACCTTGCAAACAAACAAACAAACCTAAGACAGATCAAACGGTCAATTCTACTAGCATAACCTAACTCCAGGTCGTGACGGGATGGGGATAGGATACAATTCCTTCCCTGTTGTCGTTATTACCTGGACTTCCCCAAAGCAGTACGCGTTGAGCTCCTTTCTTCCAAAGTGAATGTGTGAGACTGTGCAACCAAGAGTCAGGCGCGAAGCCCCTTCCGTCTCTTCAGGCTTCACGCTTCTAGTACTTCATTGCTCTCTTCTCGATTTCTCCGTCTGGGGATTACGCTGTGTTTCTCCTATCTTAAAACACAGTCGCACACACACACACACACACACACACACACACACCACACACACACATATATATATATATATATATATATTCATATATATATATATATATATATATATATATATATATATATATATATATATATATATATATATATATATATATGACGACGCGCTCAGATTACGTTTGCTGGCTCCACCCACTAGTCCACCTACCCGTTTAGACGTACCAACGTCTGCCAGGGCAAGGTATAAGGGCGTATGTCTAGCAATATTATCCCTAAAGGCGCGATGAGTAACCTGAAAGCCGTAGGTCACCTTCTCCAAAGGGATAAAAAAAGAGAGATAATATCTATCTATCTATCTATCTATCTATCTATATATATATATATATATATATATATATATATATATATTATATATATAGATATATATATATATATATGTGTGTGTGTGTGTGTGTGTGTGTGTGTGTGTGTGTGTAAGTGAAATCATATCTGAAGTCCCTGATACAGAAACTAAATGTCATTCGCTTGGTACCTAAAAGCACCAGCATAAAAGGGCAGCCCTTATATGCAGTCCCTTTTCTGTTTTACGTGATAAGTTTTTCTTGCGGTGAATGACGGCGTAAAGTGGAGGCGGCTTCCGAGCCAGGCAGCGTTTGCCCTCGCGGCACACAACAGAAACAAAAGAATTCGAGACGCAATTAGATTAGCGGAAGTATGCAAAATCAAAATTCCTATCAAAGATCTTTTTAAACTGAAGCTACAGCCTGAGCGCCTTCACTGAACGGTAAGAAACGGAAGAAAAAAAAGAAAAGAAAAAAAGATTGAGAAAGAAACGAAATAATTGAAAATCCCGGGGTTTCTTCCAATGCATTCTTTGTCCCTTTTTTCCAACTGGTTTTTCTTTTTCCTTTTCGAAGAGGGAGTTTCCAGTCGTTCTTCATTTTGTTACTTTTTCGTCTCCTCGTCCTTTTCGGGTGAGTTTTTTCTTTTCACATGATCCCATCAAGTTTCCAAAGAAGGCCAGTTTTGCGATAACATCGGTGATAGACGTTTCTGGCCGTCGGGTGGTGTGGGATATGAGAGGGAGAAGGGAGGAAGGGGTGAGGTGGTGGTGTTTGGGGGGGGGGGGGGAGACAATGACTGGGGCAGGGAGGGCGGCAGGAGGGGAAGGCAGTTTCTAATTGTTTCAACTCTATCTGGTAATCCGCAGATCAAACACACGTCATTGTTATGGAGATTTGGGCGCCAATCCTTTCACCAAACAGGGAAACTGGAGGGCGGCTTGGGGACAGGGTCTAGGGTAACGCGGCCAAGGTCTCAAGGCTACGGCTGCCAACGGGGCCTGGAGGGAGGCGAGGGGGGTGGGGGGGGGCGCCTTAATGATACACCAAGGGAGAACCTGATTTACATTTAGCACTAAGACAACATCTTATTCACGTCCCCTAAGATTATGGCTGAGCAGGAAAGCCGGGGCCTGCCTCGACCCTCTCGGGTTGATTGATATATATATACCTTTCGTTTGCTTGTTTATCAGCTTTCGTTTTTCCTTCCGAAGGAAACGTCGGCTCTGGTTTTCAATTTTCTCTACAGTTTAGTTTGAATTTTTCAGTCCACAAAAGGCTCCACTCGAGGCTTGTGGGAGTTTCTGTCGCGACCATCATTTCAGAAGCTGTTATGTGTTGTTTGCTCATCAGTCCAACGCTTTCCTTCCTTAGTTTTGCCCTACATTTTCTACTCATGACTTCTTGGAGACATTTATCTTTCTCTTGATCAGTTACGAGGCAGTCGTGTATATCTAAAAACTGTCTTTTTATACTTAACAAACCAGCGAGGGGCCAACGCACATCGAGATAAGGCAAATAAAGTATAAGTATCAATGACACTTTTACGGGGGAGGAAGATTGATCCATGTCCTTCCTGATTGGCGGAGTGTTATCCACCCCTCACCGATGATTGGCTGCGAGGGGTTGAAACTGACCAATGGGAAACGGTGTATGAAAGCGAGCAATGGTCGTCCCTCATTGGATCAATAGGCGCCGCCGGATCTTGGAAGGCGTATTCTTGAAGGACGTATTCTTGAAAGACTTACTCTTGAAACAAGTACGTCTCGAAGTCATTATTCTTCAAAAACCTGCTTTTCAAATACTTGCTAATTAACAGTATTTTGCAAGCATTAACTCGTGAGAACCGGCAATAAAC
>NC_087206.1:45269837-45302337 GCF_015104395.2 Macrobrachium nipponense | reverse complement strand
CTATTTGCAATATAAAAATGCTAAGTCATAATAACTTCTTGGCAAAAGTCAGTTTTGTCCGTGCAAACGATATCTGAATAAAATTCTGTTATTGAGCTGACCATAACATAGAAACGAAGCACTCTGTTTATGGTGTGATTGTATAGATTCAGGGGCTAAAAGTCCTTTAATTGTCAGCGTTGTTTCGCAATATTATCTTCTGCAATTAAACATGGGGTGAAACCGCTTTCTAAAGGATGCACACATCTGAAGTTAACTAATTAAGATAGAGAGCACGATCAGAAATTATAAAGACCTAAGACACAACATCTGAATATGACTAGCTTTGGTGAGAGAGAGAGAGAGAGAGAGAGAGAGAGAGAGAGAGAGGAGAGAGAGATAGAGAGAGCACGGATCAGAAATTATACAGACCAATAAGAAATAACATCGAATATGACTAGCTTTGGTGAGAGAGAGAGAGAGAGAGAGAGAGAGAGAGAGAGAGAGAGAGAGAGAGAGAGAGAGAGAGAGAGAGAGAGAGAGAGAATAAGCAAGTCTAAAAACCGTACTATTCATCTCTTATCAGAACAAAAATAATGATAAGGAAAATACATCTCTGAGAATGCATAAATGAAGAGAAATGAAACCAGTGACATCTAAGGTATCTACAATAAATTACACTGAAATCTCCTTAAACTAATTAACACAATAGGAAAGTCTTTGGTTTTGTAACTCATACAGTTAGGCTGTAAGCAGTACCTGTTCATATTCATTACAAAAAGAAGAATATTCAATACAAAAAGGCTTTCTATAATACGCCGACATTATTATGAACCATTAATATGAATCATCACATTGAAAAGGGTCGGGGAGAATCTATAGCTAATCTTTCTGTCTATCATTTATTTATATACAATTATTTACAGCTCATATGGGGAAACTGTCTGTAAATGAGTCCCGTAAACACCTGCTTCTTTGGAAGATTGAGTGAGGAAGTTGACTACAATGCACGAAGGCAGACGATAGATAGACACATGAGATTTTCATCCAATCATGACTCAGTTCATAGCACTAGGTCTTCCATTGCGGGGAAAAACTCGAAAGGAAGGAGTTGCTATCAGTTCAAATTTTCTCATGAATGAGCTCCAAGGAAGAAAAAAATTATTTTTCTTTCCAGAGAGAGAGAGAGAGAGAGAGAGAGAGAGAGAGAGAGAGAGAGAGAGAGAGAGAGAGTCTTACCTTCATGCCACCGTAGAACAACTGTAAGGTCCCAGGGATGGGTACTGATTCAGCATCTCCACAAAAACCACTGACTTATAATTATCACTTCGATGGGATTATACTTGGTCCCACCAACTGACTAGAGAGAGAGAGAGAGAGAGAGAGAGAGAGAGAGAGAGAGAGAGAGAGAGAGAGCATTACTGTACCGGACAGAGGGGAGCGGAAACGACCAAAATGTCCAGAGAAATATGAGAGGGAGACATTCTTTCTTTTCCTTATGTACAGCACAAAATCAAGAGGGCGTTACGGATGGTAAAAAAAGAAAAAAGAAAAAGAAAGGGAGAGCATATAATAATAAATAATAATTCCCATACGAGCGCCTTTCGGGAATTCAGGAGTTTTACAAAGTCACAACACGTCATAAAATTGGACACTCACCCACGAAACATAACCACTCTCTCTCGCATCTTTTCATTTTTTTGTGCTTTTCTCTAACCATTTCCTTGGCATTTTGTTCTCCAAATATGAGCAGTACTATTCATATGGTCTGCATCTTGCAGGGAGAGGGGAGAGGAGGAGGGAGGGGCGTCAGACGGACGTGGAGGAAGGGGGTGAGGGGAGAAGAAGTATGCAGAACTACGAGAGGTCTAGCGTAAGAAAGGGTTGGGTCGCCAGAGGGAAGATTGAAAAAGATCTGCCACACAGACGACCGAAGTGAGTTCAATGCCATCGGTACTTTTACGAACTAAGTCATCATTCTCAGTCACTTATTCACATTGTTATATATATATACACACACATATATCTTTGACGGCTTCGACCACGAGAACGGTGTAGTACAGCCTTTGGCAACTGACACAAGCATACATGTTTGAAGGGTTCATGGTTATATATGTATTAATAAATAAGTTGGCAAATTACATTCTATGGTTCACATCACATACACTGACCCGACTTGAATCTTTCTCTTGGTTCACTCGTAGTACACATTTTGGTATAAATGACTAGAAGTTAATTGGGATCGCCACTCTCAAAGGTTACTTCGAACCGGTATGAAATTTAGTCTTTTTCAAAACTTATGTATTCACAGTTTCCATTTGTGTAAGGTTTCTTCACCTTCTTTTTCGTTTTTATAGTTTTCTTGTATTTTACTGCTGCTCCTCCAAACTGGTTACCTGCTGAAAGCTCGAGGACCAATCAGGAAGTGAGACGGAGTCACGTGACTGCTGCGTGCACCAGTTGGAGAAAAGAGACTGTCATGCGTAGTGCGGATAGGCGGAAGAGATGTGTGACGTCATGTGAGTTGGGTGGTGGGTCATCGAGTGTCCAGAAGCCGCCGCGATGTTGGAGTACAGGTTGGCGCTCGGATTGGTCCAGTAGGACGTCGGAGACGGGAATATGCTGGCTGAAGGGGAACGGAAGAGCTCATCAGATTAGGCTTTCATTTAAAAGTCACGCAGAAATTGAATTTGTAAAATAAGAGGCCACTTTGAGAGAAAATGACAGCTGTCTACTAGAAAACACAGACACAAAAGCTGCAAATGACTCAAACACCAAAGTGAGACCAAATCATCAAGGCTTACATAAGTATGAAACTTAAATGATCTGTTAATGTCAGCCTAGTGGACCAGCAACCACGCACACTATTCGGTAAACTTGAAAACTGGATATTTTGAAATACAGATTACCTGTAAATTAATTTCCTACAATTCTCTAGAACACTGCATTCAAGCTGATTCTATTATGTTAGATTAAGGTTAATCGTTTGCAAATATTTATTTAAGAATACATGAATTAACTATCCACATTTCGAAAAGGAAAATCAGGGAAGGAACTGTTATTTCACAAGGAAAAGCAAAGCTCTGATGAAAAACAGTGAATTTGTTGACATTTTTATAAAAATCTAGTAGTCATCTAAATTGTGTTAAGACTACGAAAAAATGGTTCTGAGGAAAAAAGAATTGCATTATCGAAATATTCCTCGACACTAACTAAATACGCTAATAATTCAGTCAAAGTAGTCACGTAAGATGAGATGGACATTATCTTCAAGGAATATGCAATCAATAAATCACACAGGACAGAAAATGATGACAGTACAGCACTGATAATGAGCAATTCCATAAGCAACACAAGTAAACAAGTAAAAAATGCGCCGATGTTTCTTCGGTGCAATCGAGTCTTCTGTACATCGTATAATGCTATATGAAAGTCTCGGCTGCGGCCCATGAAACTTCTAGCCTCAGCCCGGTGATGGCCTGTATTGTTGGCACCTATAGCGATGCCAGACGCATGATCATAGGTAACTTTAACCTTAAACAAATTAAAAAGTACTGAGGTTAGAGGGTTGGAATTTGGTATGTTTGATGGTGGGAGGGTGGGTGATCAAGGCACCAATATGCAGCCCTCTAGCCTCAGTAGTTGTTAAGATCTGAGGGTAGACAGAGAAAGTGCGGACGGGCACACAGAGTCATCTCAATAGTTTTCTTTTACAGAAAGCTAAAGTTAAATGTTGAGCAGTGCTACGAGAAAAGTCATTATCTGCGCTTGTCTGTCACAGCGACGGGGCTGACACCAGGAATCTGCTTTTCGACTTGAATGGAAAGAAAAGCTCCGAGGAAACGGAACGAGACCCGAAGGAAGGAAGTAAAGAAGGAAGAAATGTCGCAAGGCCTACCTGTGGAGGCTGGGATTCCAGTGTGGGTGCTCATGAAGTTGAGTTTGGTGGTCGGGTGGTATGACGACATGAACAAATCACTCTGGTATTTGTAGCTGTGGGGTCTGCTCCGGCAGGCTGGGTGGCCGCGGCTAGGCCTTGGAAATCAAACTTGTAGGCGTAACGCTTCCCGTGGACCTTCGTCATGATGTTCTTGTCGTAGTAATATCTGCAGAGAAGAAAAGCCATTGCTTTTGTCAAGTGTGGGATTGTTCGCAAAACATACATTCGCCGGGACAGTTCTCTCCTCGTCGCCTGAAACACCAACTTTCAGTTCTTTCGGACATAGAGAACTCCTTGAATAAACTTATCAAATTACTTTTAAGCAAAATACACCCAACTTCTGCATTGTACGGGTAATACGAGAAATTTGCGTTAATGTATATACAACCATACATACATGTATGTATATATATATAGATATATATCTATATATATATATATATATATATATATATATATATGATATATATATTATATATATATATACACACATTATTATATATGTTATATATATATATATATATATATATATATATAATATATATACACACACACACACACACACATATATATATATATATATATATATATATATATATATATATATATATATATATATATATGTACAAACGTATATGCTGTAAATATGATTTGTAACGTTAAAGGGAGAGGTACAATGTATGTTCGACATATGAAGATTTAAAATTACCTTTGGAAGGTAGAAAACTTGTTTAGTGATACTATCCTATTAAAAAAAATAATAATAATAATAATAATAATATTTTGATAAAGAGAATGGCAATATCAGTGGAACTGATCTTATGTAAGGTCTTTTTAACTCTTCTCATTATCTTCTTTTCATCTGGGCTGATATTTGCTCGTAACTGGCCGATGCACAAGTCTGAATGAGGAAGGTCATGGGATTTTGAGTAAATTTACTTTTATTTCATATGAACCGAAGTTAAAAATGGCGCGTGCTAGCCGTAGAGTTCAAAGACTTCCAAGTTGCAGCATCTGGAACCAGGAATCGTCTTTCTCGAGTGGGGAACCTTCTTCGTGGTCTTTCTAAGGGAGCAGCGGAATTCCAACGCTTCAAACCGTATCATCGGTTCCTTCTCGAGGAACAATGAGCTTGTTCTGGTTGGAATGGGGCTTTTGTCGGTATTTAACTTCTGCTCATATGAAATAAAAATACTTTATTAAGAAAACCACTACCTTCCTTTTCCAGACTATGTACTTCGTCTTTTTGTCAGCAAATATCAGCCCAGATTAAAAGACGATAATAAGAATTGAAAAGACCTTATATAAGATCAGTTCCACTTATGCTGTCATTCTCGTTAACAAAACATCCTTGACAGAGGGTCTCCTCAACTTCAAATAATTAATAATATAATAATAAGAATAATGAAATAATAATAATAATAAATAATAACTAAATAACAATAATAAATAATAATAATAATAATAATAATAATAATAATAATAATAACTAATAATGTAAAAAATATCCACATTTATATATAAAAATATATGTCTATGTACAAATATAAAATAAAGACTTCCGAACACCTGAACAGTGTTCCTCATCAGTGTAACGTTACACTGATGAGGAACACCGTTCAGGTGTTCGAAAGTCTTTGTTTAATGTTTTTACATAGAAATATATTTTTATATATAATTTTGGATATTTTTTAACAATTTGTTTTCACGAAACTGGCAATTTCTTAATAATAACAATAATAATAATAAGAGAGAGATGCCAATATAATATAGACAACGGTATATCGAAGATAAAAAAACTAATCCAAATGGAAAACTGAAGCGGTAAATGAGTAAGAAGAGGAGAGTACCTGAGCGCCCGAGAGAGCTTGTCATAATTCATGTTTGGTTTGGACTTCCTTTCGCCCCATCGCCTGGCCACTTCGTCCGGATCGGTTAGTTTGAATTCGCCGTTGGTTCCCTCCCACGTGATGCAGTTCGCGTTGGAGGAATCGGACAGAAGTTCCAGCAGGAATTGCCACAGCTGGATTTGGCCTGAACCTGACAAGTAAAAAAAAAAAAAAATTATTGTCAGGAAAAACATCAGAATTTAAGTAGAAAGCTGTGTGTGTGTGTGTGTGTGTGTGTATGTGTGAGAGAGAGAGAGAGAGAGAGACGGGATGGGTGTGGGGGCGAGGGGTAAATACTTTATGTATAGGTACGCCATTCCCCTTTTACATTTTGGAAAGATTAATGAAACGGTGCATGTATTGCTATTTGTCGAACATTTTACATAGTCAATAAAGGGTTATATATATATATATATATATATATATATATATATATATATATATGTATATATATATATACAAATACATACATATCTGTATCTATCTATCTATATATATATTATATATATATATAATAATATATATATATACACATATATACATACTACATATGCATATATGTATACATATACATATATAGTAAATATATATATACATATATATATATATATATATACATATATATTAATATTGATACATATATATATATTATATATATATATATCATATATATATATATATATATATATATATATATATATATATATACAGTCCTAACTGAGAGCAAAAAAATTTATCTCCTGCACTTGCGTTTATATATATATATATATATATATATATATATATATATATATATATAGATAATATACATATGTGGTGTGATGTGCGTATATATTATATATTTATATATATATATATATATATTATATATATATATATATATATATATACATAAAATGTGTGTGTGAGTGCGTATCGATATATATATATATATATATATATATATATATATATATATAAAATATATAATATACATATATAACATACATATCTCTCTCTCTCTCTCTCTCTCTCTCTCTCTCTCTATATCATATCTATATATATATATCATATATATATATATATATATATATATATATATATATATATATATATATATATATATATATATATATAACAAAAGTGTAGGAGATAAATGTAGCTTTCATTTAAGGACTTCCTTTAGAGCAATCCTGTAATAAGCTGCCAAACACTAGGCGCAGTAAAAATGCTACCCAATAACTACCTGAGCTTGCGAGTCTACTGCTGGTTGGACCAAACATCTGATATGGATCTGCAAAAGAAAAAGAATATATGAATGAAAAGCATGAAACTTTAAATACCTCTCAGATAAAGGTTAGCCTAGGGAAGAATGAAAGCTGGCATTAGGCGACAACGTCAATAGAAAGGACTCTTTTGCAGAAAATGTCTTTCATTGCAATTTTGAATTCTTAATGAATAAGTTAGAAAACTCCTTTCCCTCCGTTTCCTTTCTTTCTTTCTGCCAATCATCCTCTAGATCACTAATGGAATTGGAAATATTTTATGTTCATGTAAAATCTCCTCTTGCTTTAACCACATTATTCCATTTTTCCCATTTTATTATTGCAAAGGCCTTAATGAGATAAGGAATAATAAGCTATAATGTGGATCTAGTTAGAAGAGACAAGAGAAATTGCAGGGAGACGAAAGTGTCGGGATTATCCATGACAGAGGAGGTAGACCAGTGAAGATAGTTTAGTTTTGAAGGCATGAGCGACAAAAACACCAGGAACGGTTCAAAAGATATCCTTTCTTTATATAATTATTTCGCAAAACTAGGCATCAGACAAAATGGTAATGAAAATGATTGTCGGTGCCCATTGAATGGGGCATTTTCTTAATTCAATCGCCAGTACAAAGCAGAAGTTATTTTGCGAGAGAGAGAAGACGGTGCTCATTAACAACTAGTATCAGCGCATCTCAAACCCGATCGAGCTTTCTAACAGCAGTCTCGAGAGCGAGTCGAATCTACATAAATGCCCTCACGGTAACTTATTTCCATCTCCTCTAGAAGCGAGTCACGCCTCTTTATCTACTCGCCCACCCTCCTCCACAACTTTGGTCGGTCTCTCTCTCTCTCTCTCTTTCTCTCTCTCTAGGTATCCCTCCAGCCTAAAGACTAGGCTCTCTTTCTCCTTCGCCTCCCAGAAGCTCTTGTGCGGTTCGTCCAAAATGCAGATGTGACCTCAAGATTCTTTACTCCTAAACCCTCCAACCTCGGCCGATTCTTCTCCAACTCGGTTTCATCCGTTTCCTACATCGCTTCGTCCAGTGGGTCAAAACCGTTTGCCGTCGGCTGGTCACATCCACTCGCGAAAACGGATGACAATAACCTTTCATCGATATAAAGACGTCATCAATCAATAATGAGAAAGACCAGCAATCGTGCTTAGGTTCGGAGGAAAGAATGCGATGTTAATGGGTAAGTTCTCATTTTTTCCCCATAAAGTTTCGCTCGCAAGGTTTGGGAAAAGTGTGGGGCCTTCTTCCCGCCTTTTTCCCCCTTGAGCGTTTTTAGACTCGACTGAGCGAGAGTGTTTGAGAAAGAAGTGAACGGACTTTTAACGGACCGACGCCTAGAATACCAAGTGAGAAGGAGCCGTCAGCAAGTTCTATTTTTTCCCCCTTTCCTCATCATTTTTTTGTGAGTGCGTGCGCCTGTGCGTGTGAGTGACCGCGCGTGTTCCTGGATGAAGGCGATTTCAATCTTATATCTACCCACGGGATTTTGTTTGAAACGAAATTATTTCCAGAACACAACTAAACGTACTGAAAAGGTTTATTATCAGATTGAATAAAAAAAAATGGGACCATTCCTTTACTTTCCTATGGTTTTGAATAGATTGTAGAGAAATTCCTCCGAGATTCAGTTTTATATACTATAGAGTACATTTATATTTAAATCAACACGCAAAGACGACCATTTTTCCGTTTCCTTTTGTCCTGTTGAAGCCTTCGGTTGACTCAGGACCAAAGTTCCAATTTAAAGTTTGACAAAGTCCATCATTAATTTCGATGTCTCTTATCCGGACGTCTCATTTCTGTTTGAGGTCAACTAACTATTGATGATAAAACTGCATTCCCATTGTTAATCAGTACTGAACGCACAATATATACTCACAGCTTTTGATTCGTCCGTCCCCACAAAAATCTTGCCTATTGTCTCAAATCGCATTAGTTAATGTGAGCAAAGTTAAGAAAATATCGTCAGCTAAGTCAGTCTCCTTTCTCTCGAGCCCTACAGGTGCGGTATCGCTGCTCGGGGGAGCAGCAGCAGCAGCAGAGCACCGTGGCCCTCGATTAGCTGCTTTATGGACCAATGACGTCATTCTCTGCGGTACGACAGCAGCCTGGGGGGCCCGGGAAGGGAGTATCGTAGGCATTCATTCTCTCTCTCTCTCTCTCTCTCTCTCTCTCTCTCTCTCTCTCTCCGTCAGCTTAAAGAGAGCATGTTATACTCTTGAAAAAGAATTATAATTGCACCAATAACTATTCCAGAGATTTCCCTCTGAGGAAACAGAAAGGAGATCCCGCAGAAAAACTCGATGTGGCCTGCAGGAAGGGAGGCCGAGAGGTCCGGGAAGTAAGAAAGCCGCGCATAAAAAACGAAAGACATACTGGCAGAGAGCCTTACTGTTTCACTGTATTGTTCCCAGGTTCTCTGGCAATATCCTGCTTTGGAAATCAAACGTCTTTCTGTTTCATTCCTAACCTGGGGAGACTTTCTTTTTACTCGGTCCATTGGAGTACGATCTCCTGTATTAATGTTTCTGTTCACGAACTCCTGTCCCCACATAGTTCTTAGGTTTGTGTCCGTTCATTACTTCGGCAGCTATTCTCTCCATTGCTGCTCTGTGTTAAAGGAAGTCTTTTGGACGAAAATCCAAGCAAAGTCTGGCATGACAACAAAAAATGAAACGAGAGGCTATAACGAATAAAAAAGAGGACATTGAACGAAGAATAACCTCGCAGATGCAGAGAGAACACAATAATAAGAGAGGTTCTTCACCCCCGCCCCCTCCAGCGCACAAAAAGTACCACAATCGTCACCTCTGAGACTCCGAAGAGAATTCCTCCTTCGCATAAAGCCTCTTCGGAGATACTTAAGGGCAGAAATAGGAGAGTTTAATAAAGTCGCTCTTCGTCTCCATTAAGACTATTATCATAATGGCATATCGAATGGTCTTGAGAGTGCAATATTGATTCTCCCTCACAAAAAAAAGACACGAAATGCACCTCCTCCCTCGCTCCCTCCCCCTCACCCCCTCCCTCCCTCCCTTCCTGCCCCCTCCTTCTCCTCCCCGCTCTTTCCCAAATCGGTACTAGATGAGTCAAGCGAGCAACTCTTCATCTATCACCTTTAATCTCGTCCATCTTTCCATCTTATGTCACTTATTTTTTCTCTCTTTCTGATCGCTGTGAAACTTTTCGGTGGCATCTTCATTTGTGAGAAAAATAATTCGATAAATCATTAGTCATATTAAGGCGGTGTCCTTCTTATCTTACAAATCTCGTTACGTGACATGATTCCTCGCTGGCATGGGTTATCTAAGTGTAAATATTTCCAAAAATGCAATTTAGTTAAAGGTCGAATACTGTCATTTGGCCTAACATGGCAAAGACAAATCAAGGGATCCAATAACCTCCATGAAAAAAGAAACACCCCAACCCATTCCCCGTTCCTCGCAAAGAAAATAGGCTTCCTCTCCACTCTCCCCAAAATTCGGGTGAATTTCGAAAAGTGTGGTGCGGGCGGGCAAGTGTTACGGTTGGCGCGCAGTTCAAACACTCCACTGTTTTATTGGAGCCCGCGGCAAACTCTGCGGACCTGCAACGCCACGTTTCATGATATCAAAGAAAATCAAGCTTAGCCGACCCGAAAAATCCCTTGATAAAATAAAAGACGAAGAGTTTTCTTGCGGCTTTGGTCTTCCCATCATTCTCTGGGGCCTTTTCTTTTCCTTCTTGATTTCAGATCAAGAGAGCAGCCTTCTGCGTTTTATTCATGAAGCTTTTTAGACATTTTTTGTCTCTTTAATGACTTACTTTATCCTACAGACGTGGGTCTATTGACATTTTAATTTCTTTTATATACTTCACTTATCACGTTATCATATCCACTTAGGAAAACGCGTCATTCGCATTTATATAACAGAAAAATGTCTTTGAGTTTTTAATGAGATAAAACGACTCCAATATGAATCTTTCCTAAGCGTTTATATCTACATCACATCAGATTCAAATAAGTTGACCTGCGCTCGTGACTCCTTTGGTTCTGTCGTCTGCGCTGCCTTCATCATTCCATGAATGGACGCCAGAGGAATTCATTTGCCTTAACGCTTCTCATTACTTTTGTTGAGGTGAAATTATTCCTTCCAAATTAGACACATTTAAAGATCCCAGCGAAAATATTCTTCGTCGTCATCTCTTCTGCTTCACTATGAGAAATCTTCCGTTGATTTACTTTTTTCCTCCTGTTTATGCACTGTCATCTGTACTATTCCAAGACAGGCCATAACTCTTGTGTCCTATGCGAAACCTGTAGTCAAATATATATTGTTTCGCAGCGGATTTTCCTTTATATCTTGGAGAAATTTCCAGAGGATATGATTCATTTCCATAAATCTATATTTCACCTAAGTCTAATACTAGATTTCATGGATATTTTGGAGAGAATCCAATATGTTATTATATATGTTATCAAAGGGAACTGTATCATCTATCAATGCAGACATGACGACAGGCACAAATGAATCCGTCATCTCTTCCCATTTCAAACTGAGGCCTGAATTTGAAAGAGAGGTGTCCTCTAAACAAACAACCTTCCTTTCTTCCTGCTTAATAAATACGTTATGCAACTATGCAAATGAACCGCTCTATACGAGACAAACTTATTCTTTTAAAATACAACTGTAATATCTTTAGAACACGGAGGAGGCAGAAACATTGTTGATAGAGGGACGGAAACACACGTTAAACAGGCAGAGGACAAAAATTTGTTTATTTAGATGTAAAGAAGAGCACTACGCGGTTCTACGGCAAAATTCTTGGCAGTGGTAAAACAGCGTCATTCACATGGGAGACAATGTGATGATAGTTTACAGGAAAATAATCCTCTCAGGATCAAAGTCCACAGCAATGTCCGAAAAGATGAATGAATAAATAAGAAAGGCTGACGTGAATAATTCGTGATGAAATCTTGCTTAAAGATGTACATGGAATTTCTAACTGGCCCCCAACCCTCTTCATAGGAACATATTCACCTGGCGACATGATATCATCATCGGAAGACACTACTATCTCTACGCCTGTTGAAAGATGCAACGATTTCAATTTCCGTTTTACAGAAGCAGATGGGAAGCCAGAATAAGTGTTAGACCTAAAAAAGAGACTGAGGGTCCATAAAAAGTATTAACATTATTATAAGCCCTGGTAGGCAAGAAACTCTGCCTTCCTCTACATGAAGATTTTCGAATAAGACTCAGACAATACTGATTTCGATATTGACGAGATATGCTAAACGGAAAAGAGAGGAGAAGAATGATTTCCAAGTAGGAAAATAAGACGATCAAAGACAATAGATGCCTGTGTGATGATTCTGACTTGGCGGATAGAAATGTAGACTGTAATGGTATGAATAATGGCATTAACTGTGAGTAGAATCAGGTGTTAGACTTAAAGATACAAGTAAGAAGCCACCTCATGCTAAAGAGTGAGGAGTCCCAAGCCAAATGCACTGCCATGGAAATATCAACTGTTGAATAATGAGACTACATTTATGAAAACAGAAGGTAAAAGGAGTGGCATGATTTAGGACGAGCATAATTTGTGCAACAGCCAATGAGCATCGTGAGTAGTTTGAGGTTCTACTTATGTAGGGAAGGATCAGTAATTATGGTACTACAGAGGATACGAGCAGCAGTGCAGCCACCAGTTTGGAAAGAGGGAAAACGAGAGATCCAGCAGATACATGGTCCTCCTTTAGAAGCCAAAGATATTGCTATCATATCTCAGCAATTTTTAAATGGCACTTTGTGTTTTTATGAGAATTTGTGGGAATCCACGCGCCCACATTTACACGCTAGACGAAACAATACGCTCGGTAAAGAAACAAAACAACTGGGCATGCTAAGTACTCAGGTGGATGACGGCCAAGAAGTGTAAGATGGACTGATCTTGAGCTAGCAACCTCAGCTCACAGACTGAAGAAGAGCAAGTTCTGAGCGGCCCGACTATATGAGATGATGAAATGGTATATATATATATATATATATATATATATATATATATATATATATATATATATATATATATATATATATATATATTTATTTGTGTGTGTATGTGTGCTTGTCTGTATGTGTGTAGGCGTGCTGGTGTGCGTGCGTCAATACGTCTTTGTGTGTTGTAGTGGGGGTTGTGCTAAGGAATTGCACCATCTATTTCCAGTATATATATATATAAATATATATATATATATATATATATATATATTACATATACATACATACATATATATATATATATATATATATATAATATATATATTTATATATGTATGTATGTATGTATACACATGATGCGCAGACCGTCACACATATACTGAAGACATCCAGATTCCGTAATAAAGCTCTTGTGCAAATGTAAATTTTACAGATCCATGAGGACCAGCAAATTCGATATCGTGCATAGTTATTAAGAAGGTCATTTCGTTACCTATAATACATTTTCTTTTATCACCCAGTCACTGTACTAATCTTTATCTTATTTACACCACTTCTCTGTTACTCCCCTATCGTTTCATTGGTATTAGCCCCCACCCAGTCTCTCTCTCTCTCTCTCTCTCTCTCTCTCTCTCTCTCTCTCTCCCCTCACTCCACCGTTGGCTGATTTCCGGTACTCCTGATACCGTATCACGAAGGGTGAGGGACAGAGAATGGAAAAGCTGGGGGGTTGGAAAGAGAGAGAGAGAGAGAGAGAGAGAGAGCACATGGCCTAAAAAAACGAACTAAAGTAAAAATGAGAGAATTGAAATGTAAAGCTGTAAAATTAAGGAATATATAAAATTTATATATATATATATATATATATATATATATATATTATATATATATATATATATATATATATATATATATATATATATCTATATATTATATATATATATATATATATATGACTATATATATATATATATATATATATATATATAAAAGTGCATAAAAGTTGTGAGGAGAAGGGGTATTTATAAGATTCATAGGACGATACTGTATAAACCCACTGTTTCTCTATTCGTCTGACATTGTGAGGTATCGAACCACGAACCGGAAGGATAATAGCTTCTTCAGCAACCATGCCACCATCTCTAAGGAGTAAATATATACATATAAACCAGATATATATATATATATATATATATATATATATATAATATATATATATATATATTATATCTATATATATGAGTATATTCTTTTAGGATATTTCCAAATGTCAGAGAAAAATAGCCCAGCAGAAATAAGTTTAGTTTAACTACACATTTTGGAGCGTAATCCCTTTTTCCATGAAACTGGTCAACCCGCATAGACAATTACTCTACGGGACTCTATATCCGAATTTCACTTACTGGACTACGAGAAGAGCGTAAGGAGGTGAGAAGAGAAATTTCATGTTGGTTAGTCGCGCACAGTACACCACTTCACCGACTGACTGATGCTTGCAAAGAAGGCATTTGGTAAAATGTTAGAAACCAGACGTCAGAGATGGATGCTTCTACGGTAAGAAGTCAGTGTTTTTTAGTTTTCTGTAAAAGGAAACTGTTGTGATGCCCATTTGTCTGTTCATCCGCACATTTTCTGTCCGCCCTCAGGTATTGGAAACAGCCCAAGGTAGAGGGCTGCAAATTGGTATGTCGATCATCTATCCTCCAATCATCAAACATAGCAAACTTGAGCCCTCTAGCCTCAGTAGTTTTTATTTATTTCAGGCTAAAATTAGCAATGATCGCACGTCTGGTACCGCTATAGGTGCTAACAACACAGGCCACCAAGGGTCCGTGCCTGAAAGTGCCATAGGCCGCAGCTGAGAGTTTCATATATTATCATACGTTGTGCAGAAAACTCGATTGCGCCGAAGAAACCTCGGCGCATTTGTTACTTGTATATTACTTGGAGGATGTCGCTTTGGAATAGATTTGATTGAAGACTGAAAGGAAAGGGCATCATAACGTAAGCGGGGAGGAATGACGTCGTTTGAATGGGATGCAGGAAAGGGGACAAATTCAAAGCAGGAATGATGTTTCCTCAGAAAAAAAAATTCCGGCGGAGAAAAAATGTGATCAGGAAGCAGCAGTAAGCAGCAACGTCGCCTTCCCACTTATCCGCAAGACTTACAACCCCTTCGTCATTAATGAGGAAACTTCAAATCGAGTCCATTACTTATTCTAAAAGGTAAAAATATTACAAGATTACACGAAAGAGAGAGAGAGAGATAGAGAGAGAGAGAGAGAGAGAGAGAGAGAGAGAGAGAGAGAGAGAGAGAGGTGAACTATAGTCCGCTTTTGTGAGTTCCAAGACTTTGAAAGTCTGTTCAGTGGTGCCATTATCGTCAATACATACACCTGTGTACATATGTATTATCTCAAAGCTACAATGTTGGAATAACCGCTTTTCAGATTAGAAAAACATCTAAATTCAGTTAAAAAAAAAATTCAAATTTAAAACTGACAGGAGGAAATTAATAATTTTTCTACATGTTCACATACAGTACAACAAAATGTGGGTAAATATGATGGAGATGAAGCAATATTACTATGTAAGTTTAAACAAAGTAATTAAAAGCCTTAGGCGTCGAGAGAGAGAGAGAGAGGAGAGAGACAGAGAGAGAGAGTAATGTGTACAAAATAAACAAAAGGGCACATACGAATTCGTTAATGTAACCCGTTGCTAACTAGGCACTTTAAAAGGGTTGAGTTGGAAGAGTGGCGGGCCTCCCCCACCTCCCCCAGGGATAAAGTCGATATTGCTGGGCCGCCATTGTTGTTGTGTTGGGAGTCAGGCTAAAAGGATGGCATGGGATGGGTAAGGGATGTGTGGGGGTGGGACCCAGGGACAGGAGGACGAGGTGGGGGGAGGGCATGGGGAGAGTACTGATATGGAGGGGTGAACAGTTGCCAGATGTTTCAAGAACAAATATTTGTTTGTTTATTCTACGGTAAACTTGTTTCAGGTCAAATTCAGACCTTTTGAATTAAATTTCTACTTTGCCTCGTCATTGTTCATGACGGGGAAATTTGGTGAAGGTTTAGGTTTCATTATATATATATATATATATATATATATATATATATATATATATATATATATATATATATATATATATATATATAGGTGTTTACACAAAATCTCGTAATGTGAGTTTGAGTTAGGATATATACTCTTGAGTCAAGATGGAAGTGTTACACCGAGGCATGTGTATTTATGGAAAGGTAGGGCACATAAGCTTTAAGAAATCATGTCAAGACTAAATGAATGCGGGAGATGTCACAACTGGTGTAATTGGAAAAACTCAGAAAATGTCCATTCTAAATTCCTGTTTGTAGTTGACACAGCTAAATCACCAAAAACTGTTTCCAAATACTTACAAAATCCAAAGAAATGTGTCGTCTTCTTCATATTTATATAAATGCAGGACGCTCCGAGACTCCACGTAAACAAAGAAACATGCTAATGCGCATTGACATCCATTTAGTAACAAACCTAAACAGTCATGTGCAAGGAAAATTCATCTATGCACACACACACATACACACACACACACACACACATATATATAGTATATGTATATATATATATATATATATATATATGATATATATATATAATGTGTGTATATTTGTATGTATACTACATCATATAGAATCTATTGGTCACTTGTTTTCACTTTTTTACCAGATTAGTATGTAACGGTGATAGTCCCAGAGTTAAGAGGGCATTGTGGTTAACACAATTTCACACACAGATACATTCATATATATATATATATATATATATATATATATATATATATATATATATATATATTATATATATATATATAGGGTGTGCCGTGCATATACATATATATATATATATATATATATATATATATATATATATATATATATATATATATATATATAATATTCCAAAACAGTAAGAATTTGCTTTTGAAAATACATGCGTTATTTCGTACTTTTGCCGTTGGACTCACCATCAGGTTCCTTGCCTTTAATTTTTAGATTTCAAATATTGAGATTCCTAGTTTTTTCACCTTTGAATTTTCAAGAAACAACTCATCCCTTTTCTTTATAGGGGTAAAGGTTTCCCTAATTTCAGAATTCTTTTGTTTTCTTCATTTATTAACTTTGTACTTCTTCATATTTCGCGTCAAACATGTCGATGTTTCAGTTTAAAATCATTCGTTGCTCTTCTGCGAACAGCAGCCGCTGCAGAACCTCTGCCGTTCAGATTATTTTGCATACATCTTTGATTCGCTGGATGGATTGAACATCTTTACAAAGCTCTCCAGAAGCTCTGTCGTTGTGAACTTCAGGTTCACTGATGACAGAGACTGCCACTTCTTACAACGAGTCCTGCAAATAGATCATTAACCATTGTTGATTTACTGTCTGGACTGATTTCCATAGACGTAGGACTGCATTTATCAAATGGGCTTCTGTTCGTGAAACACTTTTAAACAACCTACAGTAGCCTGTGCGATGCTTATCGTTATCAGAAGGCAACAGCGGCGTCAGGGAACGCGGCAATGTGGCTCCGGTGTGGAAGTTTTCACGCACACGATGATCTGGCCCAGAAGTGGCGTCTTCATTTTACGGTCTGCCACGCCGAGTGTGAAAAAATGTCCACACTCTTTTTAAGGGTTTATTGTTGTCAGATATATTATTTTATTAATATGATATGATTTATTGACCTATAATCTCAGTCATTTGCATATTTACATATGCTTATATAATAATGACTGAATAAAAAGCCATCAAAGAATGGCAGTTTACGCCGAGTCATGAAGCAGCAGAAAGCGATCGAGGAGAGATGTCTTGATTGACAAGACGAATGCAGACGACAACACTGACAGTTTTAGGTTTCTATCTATTTCGGGTAACTCAGATCTATTCAAAATAATTTGAATAGATGTAAAAAGCGATTGTGATTAACTTGAAAAGGGAAGTTTACGGGAAACGATCTTTAGACTATGAAGGAAACATATATCGTTTTATATACGTTAGATTTTACCGATGGTTGAATGAATTTAAAATTTAGGCGAGCGTGGAAGTCAGTGGTGCGGAAATGTGGCAACACTGAATTCCCCCGTCTAAGTAACGTCTTTTCTTAATCCCCGAAATTTCATCCACATCGTCTCTTCCTCCCTCGTGGAGCCGCAGTATTTCCTGCAGAAACAGGAGTAAAACCACAAGCATCAGGCTCTCCCTTCACCGCGACTCTTCCGTCGAAAGCTCACATGCAAACTTGAATTTTGTTGAGGACACTACGAATCGATCTTGTCCTTATTTCTATTCTGTTCTATCTCAAAACTCTTTAGATGGCTTTCTGATGGATACTTTCATAAACATATTCCGGATACGTTTTATACCACATATGAAATTTTCACTCATCTACGTTGCATTTTTGTGGCTCGTTTATAAATGGAACGATCAGCGTAATCTCCCATTTTATTTAAACTAACCCGCTTCTCCCCTGCTTTGACTTCTGTCCTCTAATACCCTTTGCTTATGCATGTTCTCCTCAGTTAAAATCTTGTTTTCAAGCAAGTTTTCATGATCACATATCAGCCAGATTTTTATACCGAAATTTAAATGATTTCATGTCTCAGCTCTTGCATCTTTTCTTACACGATATGAAAGCAATAATATAATAATACAGTCAAGATTTCTAACAAACTCCAAATACCAAAGGTAAGGCTTTCGATTATTCTATTTTAATTCAAAAGGAAATACTCCTCGCAAATCTGAAAATAAAATTTCCGAAAACTTTTTTTTTTTTATATCTGCAACACAAACACACTCACATGTAACATGTATATATATATTATATATATATATATATATATATATATATATATATATATATATATATATATATATATGTGTGTGTGTGTGTGTGTGTGTATATATATGTGTGTGTGTGTGTGTGTGCGTGTGTGTGTGTTGCAGATATGAAGGAAAAAGTTTTCAGAAATTTTATTTTCAGATTTGCAAGGAGCATTTCCTATTGAATTAAAATAGAATAATCGAAAGCCTTAACTTTGGTTTTTCGAGTTTGTTAGAAATCTTGACTATTATATATATATCTTAAAGGCACTGTTAACAGTCTATAATATTAAATAGTCGGGTTGACAACCTTAGCTCTTGCCGGTTAGAGACAGATACAAAACGCTGGATTCCTCGAAGATGCTGAAATGAAAAAACAAACAGGAAAGCTTACCGGCGCACAATTGGGGTCAGTGACACATTCCGAAGATCACGAGTTTCATGTATGTAGCGTGCATGCCTCTTATGTGCCAATTGGTGGGTATGTGTGTTCGTAATGAACAGAAAATGACATATAATTTATGAGAAAGCTTGCAAAGGGAGACTCACTGAATTTGATTGATAGAGTGTGGAACACGCCACAGAAGAGGCGCTAGGAGATGTGTTGCAGATCCGACGGACAAGGTAATGTAGAGTGAAAAACTTTGAAAAAGTTAACATTTGAAGTGACAATTACTTGAGTTCTAGAGAAAGGGAAGTGAGGTGTGGCACACATTCTTTATTGACGAACTTTAATGTTTTATGGTGTCATAATTATGGTCTCTTTATTTCAGATGGATTCGAAGTCACCTTATGGGTTTTCTCTAAACTAATTTTGACTATTAATAAACTATGAATGTTTGGACACTTAGGGGAAAAGGGAGTACTTACTTAAATATGATTTTGAGAGGAATATGATAGTTTAACGTTTCTTTTTGGGTCAGGCTTAATTAAGTTTATTCCATTTTCATGTTAGCTAATTTTGGGAAATAAAAAGTATATTTTTGTAACAACAAGAGTTTACATTAGCCTAGTTTGGAACTGATTTTCAGCCAACTCCAGAGATGGCATTCAATAGAAAAAAGGTAGGTTACGTTACCAGTTAGATGTTTTGTTTTCATTCGTTTAAACGAGTGTCATTTGACCTCGTTAGAGATTTCTCCTCGTTAGAGTTATATATATATATATATATATATATATATATATATATATATATATATATATATATCATATATATATATTAATTATATATATATATCGGTGTAAGCTGTGAGCTACTGCACATAAAATGCAAGGGGTAAAATATGATTTTCTTGTAAAGAAATTACTTATTGATATATTTTTATTGGTGCATGTAAAATTAGTTTTGTTAAGGCAGACTTACTCATTTTGGTGTCATTCATTAAAGTGTGCTTAAAAATACAAAATGTAAAAATCGAGTCCAAATGGAGAGATGGAATTAGCCAAACAAAAAATATATAGATTTCCCTGTTACTGCACATGGCAAATTTCCAAAAAATGACTTGCCAATGATACTTACAATCACCCATACCAACACACACACGTACACGCATGTATATGTGGAGATAATATTTATATTGCATTGGCACTAAACTTCTGCCTGACATTCTCCCGTGGTATTTGCTTATATATATATATATATATATATATATATATATATATATATATATATATATATATATATATATATATACATATATATACTATATATATCTATATATATATATATGTATATTATATATATATATATATATATATATATATATATATATATATATATAGATAATATATCTATATATTAAGTAATTTCACATTACCGTGATTCATATACATACATCAAGCTACAATGTCCTTTAATATCTAATTCGCTCTACCTCGGATTTAATATATTTTCATATATGCTTAACCGAAGGGGAATTTTTTACGCGATAATAGATTTGCCGGGTTGGTAAAAGCTTCACTGACGTTCCTGGATTTGAATGTCTTCTTGGGTTCGCGCCTGGGACCAGGCAAATCTATTATCGCGTAAAAAATTCCCCTTCGGTTAAGCATATATGAAAATATATTAATTCCGAGGTAGAGCGAATTAGATATTAAAGACATTGTAGCTCGATGTGTGTAATATATATATATATATATTGATATATATAAGATATTATATATTACTAATATAATTATATATATATATTAATGTATGTAATATATTATAATTATTATGTATATATTATATATATTTATATATATTTATATATATATATATATATATATTATATATATAATAATATTTCCTTGGAAGGTTTTGGCAAAGCCACATGACGCAGCCACACTTATAATATTGATAATTGACTGTATATACATATATATATGTATAACTGAATCACGGATGAATATCTATAAATAATTAAGACACAATCCTCAAAGAACGGAGAAACAATGGAGTTCTGCAAGGCCTTTCGACTTCTTGTCCTTTACTTAGCAGAAAGAAGTAGAAAGGCCTTGCAAAGCTCCGTCGTTTCTCTTTCCTTCGTGGATTTTGTCTTTATTTATAAACACATACGCACACATATATATGAACATATTCAAAATATATCTGCTTATTTATACTATTAATGTTCGTTTTAAATATGGAATGGGGGCATATAAACGATATCTTTTACTTTCAAGTTAACTCTTTTAGCCCTTAGTAAGTATTGATCTGAAACGAGTGTTGCGCATAATGCACTTGATGCAAGTATGATGCTATTGGAATTTTATTTAAATTTTTATTCGTTATTTTGATGGCATCGATGCACAACTAGGAGAGAGGAGAGAGAGAGAGAGAGAGAGAGAGAGAGAGAGAGAGAAAAGCCATACCACCCAGGGAGTTGCTGGAGTTCGCCGGAAGAGAACCGGAAGAAGGATTCAATTTTGCCGCCCAGTGGTTTCCCTCTTAGATTGTGTCTTCGGGCTCCAGGAAGACAAACACGAGGAGGAGGAGGAGGAGGACAAGAGTGGGTAGGGGTGGGAGTGTAGGAGGAGGCAAGAAAGCAGGAAGAAGAGAATGAGCAGGAGGAGGAAGGATGAACTTGAAACACGAGTCGACAAAGATTCCAGAGCCTAAAGGTTGCCGGGGAGAAAGGAATTTCCACGATCCGCAAATGAAACCTGACGACTTTCATGAGTCGCTGTTTTGATTTTTGTGGATGATCTGAATGTCAAGGATTTGTCTGAAAACGTTTCTTTGGTCATGATACGACAGTGTTTGGTTCAGAATACTGACACTAGTGTCAATGTATGCTGACTGGGGATCGATCTCCTGTTGGTGGGATCAGGAAAATCTCCCTTCTCTCTCTGTCTCTCTCTCTCAATTGACTCGAAATTCAAGCTTCCAAAGAATGTTGGTTTCAACCTCCCACCACAAACCCCACACTGCAGCATTAACTGATCGTGATACAGAGCAAGGGATTTTTCATCGAACCCACAACATATGAGTGGCATGTCACGACACGAACCAATATACCAACGGACCAACCAAAAGATGAAGACTTTATATTGTCTCCAAGTGCTGGTAATGCGGACAACATAAATCACTTTGTTTAAATATCCGACTTAATCGTAAAAAAAGAAATTTCTCTAAGAGAAGTGAAATATGATCAGACATTAGTCAAGATGCTTCAAAGCTTTACATTTGAAAGAGGGAGAATTCATGTATATATATATATATATATATATATATATATATATATATATATATATATATATATATATATATATATATATATAGTATATCTTAGTTTTACCAGACCACTGAGTTGATTAATAGCTCTCCTAGGGCTGGCCCGAAGGATTAGATATTTTTACGTGGCTAGGAACCAATTGGTCACTTAGCAACGGGACCTACAGCTTATTGTGGGATCCGAACCACACTATATCGAGAAATGAATTTCTATCACCAGAAATAAATTCCTCTGGATCCGCGTCGGCCGAGCCGGGATTCGAATTTTGGACTACCGGATTGGCATCCCAGCGCGAAAACCACTCGTTCAGTGAGGAACTTATATATATATATATATAATATATATATATATATATATATATATATATATATATATATATATATATATATATGATGCATACGACAACATCAAGAAAATAATAAAATGATTCTTGAAGAATACTGCATTTTTGCAGTTCGAACGTAGCAACGAAACAGAACGGCAAAGTTGGGCATGGTTACGTAAGTGACTAGCTCATAGATACCCTGCTGGAAACATTACAGGAATAGGCGACCAATATTTTCTAAGGAACATCAAGTCATATGAGCTCGATTAAGCTCTTATTCATCATGTTATTATCATTCATATGGAGCTGTCAGAAATATCAAGCTTCTGCAATCAGCGTCTGAGTCCGCTGTGAACACTGCCCTCGAATTTTCTTTCCCTTTCGGTATCAATTCTTCCTCGTTCCCAACACAACATGAACCGGTTAGCGGAGCGCTGCCAACCGTTATCAAATGAAACAAGAGAGAGAGAGAGAGAGAGAGAGAGAGAGAGAGAGAGAGAGAGAGATCCATGACAATATGGCTGAAAACCCTCCTATCAAATCCTCCCTAATGACCCTAATGTCACGTATCATAAAGTCCAATATTCCAACAACAATAATCCGTGACCAATAGGATGATAAATCACCCTTAAGTAACAGTAACATAAGATAAATCCTTTTAAGCAGCTCTATCGTAATGGACGATGTGGCATCCGAAGGGGCTTTCAACTGCATTCCATATTGGCCGCTATGCAACCGAAGCACTAGAGTGATAATCCTATTTCTCGAAGGAAGGAAGCTGTGGAAGTGGTGCGAGTCATCATAGTCCTTACAACACTCTGATTTAAGGAGGACAGTCCACCCTGGCGGGGCGTGTGGGCGATGCCACCAAAATCAAGGCAAATTCGCCGCTACGGAAGTGCGTTTCAAAGGTCGGAATCTCGCGCGCTCCAGTGAGACAGTAACAAGATTTAGTGGACAAAGCTGAGCTAATCACAGACTTGTTCTAAACCATTTACTCTTGTCTGGGAGACTGGGATTACAGGCGCAAGAGATATGATGATATTGTTTGTTTATTGGATGAAGAACGTCGTCAGCTCCATCCGCACCGCCAGCCAGCGATCCATTCCTCTCCCCGCTGATGACGACCACAACCACAGCACCGGTATGACGTCGTCATCCCGTCAGAAAATGTCATTGGAAGGGACCATGAGTCGCACCAGAATAGTTATGGGTAAAGCTAAAAATGCTGTCTCCTTCCGTGGAGCCTCTGACAAGTATCCGCACATGCTGTATACAAACAAAAGAAATCATTTGTGCAAATCTAAATATTTAAGACTAAAAAGTCTCAAGGTCTACGGATTTTTACAGTATTGAAGAGTCAGATTAATAGAAAAATGAATCTGATTAAAAATGAATAAATGAAATAAAGAGAGAGCCCGGAGGGGATCTCCGGCAGCTATTGCTAGTTATCGCCTATCATCAAAGTCATCGTGACCGGGCAGCACGCAGCTGCCAGATGAAAGATAACGTTGACATTTTAATTTACATCCCCCAACCTCAGATTGCAGGCGGTTCAGTCAGGCAAAATATCAGTATAACACTTTTGAATCCGTGTCCCTCTAAAAAGAGAGAATCAAAATCTGTGTGGGAATGACTCTAGAGCCACCATGTTTGGATCAATGGCACTCCATTTAGCAGTACTTGTCAATCGTAGGAAACATGAATTGCATAATGACACAGAGTCTAAATGACAAGAGGATCGTTAGCTACGTCCTGCTGAGGCTTCAGTGATTTTTGAATTATTCTTCCCGAACGTTTCAGATCACCGAGAAATCAAATGAAAAGCGTCAGTGCCACTTGATAGGTAGGCTACTACCCCAGTGTTGGCAAATCCGAACCCAGTGAGTGAATACGAGCCCCAATAGTTACGCTGCGTTCCTGTCTTACCCTCTTTTCATTTGGAAGTTGCAGAAGGCGGGAACATCGTGGATCTATTTCCTTTTTAAGGGAAACAAAAGAATCAACTGCATTTACGGATTAAAAGGAGAGTAGTACTAGATAAAGTGGACGCGAGAGAAAGGGGGATGGGGGAAGGAAAACGTGAATGAAGAAGACAGCAGAATGCGGGAAAATGTGGATGACGAAAAAGATAAAAAAAAAGAAAAAAAAGATTCTCAATTTCAGCCGAAATTCCCAAAAGTGACCAAAGAGCCCTTTCGAAGAGCGCCATCACCGCGTCTTCGCGCCCAACGTGACGAAGAGAAAAAGCGAGCTTATTAACACACCCAAACAAACGTCCCCCGGGAGGCCATCAGAATTCCTTTCGCTCCCATCAGTATCTCCCAGGGGCGGCATCTTAGAGTGATCAATGTATTTGGCGTCGCCCACAGGGGATTTCCTCTGTCAATGATCATGTTCCTAAGGGAATATTATAGTCTCAAGGGCTGCCACGGTCAGGGCAGGAGGGGACGGCCAATGAGGGAGGAGTAATTGGCCCTGAGGGAAAAAGGGATTAAATGGCTGTTAGCTGAAAGGAGGGGGATATACACGAGAGAGAGAGAGAGAGAGAGAGAGAGAGAGAGAGAGAGAGAGAGAGATACAACCCGATAGCACTAACAATGAGTGACAGCCGTAACCGAATCTGTGGCAGTCAAACAAGGGTTCGACGTGAGCAAAATGGATGAGAAATTAAAATGAGCGAAAAGGAGAGAAAGAAGACAAACGCCACCACGGCTCATCCTAATGTCTTCCTCTCTTGCAGGTCTTTGAGGGAAGTTCAGAATCGACAGGAGAATGATATACGAGCAGGTGAACAGATCTGAATTGGCGGAAGATCACAGTTCTGGGCCCCGTTGGAGGATAGTGCCGTCAGTGCAACACACGAGGTGAACTGTAGGCATTACTAACGGTTGTTTGCAGCGTTCCTTAAGCCCGTAGCTGGTACCCCTTTCATTCCTTTTACTGAACCACCATTTATATCTTTATTCCATCTTGCTATCCACCTATTCTAACAGTTATTTCATAGTGCAACTGCTTTGAGGTTTTCCTCTGGCTAACCTTTCAAACCTACCCACTCTCAATTTCCTTTCCCGCACTGAATGACCTCATAGGTCCCAGAAATTTGCTTGATGTCACTGAAAGCTGAACCAGCTTACTTTTTTGTTCAAAATACCTCATCAGGGAGCACTTTATCATCATAAAAAATTGAGGCCTTAAAACTTTTCCGACATTATCACTAAAACTTTACAAAACATGACGTAACACTTTATTCAACATGTAAGTACAATGCAGTTATTAATGAAAATAAGTGCATACGTAAGAGTATGCACACACACACACACACACACACACACACACACACATATATATATATATATATATATATATTATATATATATATATATATATATATATATATATATATATATATATCTTTGTATGTGTGTGCCGTACATGTGTGCGCACTACTTTGCAAAAAAAAAAAAAAAAAAAAAAAAAATCAGAACGTGAACTTATAGCAGTTCCGCAGTGTCCGTATTCTACTTATCTACTGTACAGTGAAGTAAGCATTAGGGATAATGAATCCCAACATCACAATTAAACTGTAATAAAGATCGAGAGTTACAATTCACGTTTCCACCAACAGTAAAAATTGCGTACATTTTTTTCTATTTGATTTTGCTGCACATTATTAAATGTGCTCCCTTGTTCGTCGTCCTTCTAGCTCATTCTTATACGCGATAGATATATAGTTTCTATGAATTATTTAAATAATATAAGTGAAATAAATAAGTATATAATATATATATATATATATATATATATATATATATATATTCATATACTTATATGTATATGCATATTCAACTCTAAAAAATATTACGAAAACATTTGTGCATACGCCGAACACGAACGCAACGAATATTCGATGGCTTAAAAAAAGGAAAACTTTCGACAAGTAATATAAATGTGTAGTGTTTTATATAAATGTTTGTTGTTGCCCTTCATGTAAAAGGGCACAAGGAAGAGACATGAACCGTAAAGATAAAGGTACTGTATAAGCAACATATTGCGCTCAAATTCAATTATCAAAAGTTGTCTTTTCACAACCTGAATTTCTGTCATAAAACTCTTCTTATCGGATCTCTAAATTCTGCGAAAAAGCGCTTAACCATCATTCTAGAGAGAAAAAGAGCGAGATAAAGAGGGAAAGTTCCCGCCATTTTTTCCCGCCAGGAGTCAATTTATATTTGGCGGGAAAGTTTGATTATTTTGAGGCACGAACTTTGATGATTGGACGTGGGGAAATTTTAATGACTTTATAAGGGACGAGGGAGATGTGCTGGGGCTCATGGCGGGAGAAGGAGGAGGGGGAGGCTCAAGGCGGCGGAGGAGTCATACGGTTCCGCCACAGAAAGTTTGAAGCATTTTTGCTGCACGAAGTTAGTCTTAACTACCCATTGCAAATCTTCAATGATTCGCGAATGCCGAAAGGATTTGTGCTTAGCATCTCGCTCGGAGTCTCTGTGGGTAAGGAAACCGTCCATTTTATTCACTATCACTTTCTGTGACTAAAACAGGCTGTATCACCGCCCCCGCCCCCCCCCCCGCCCTTTACACATGTATCCGTAATATACAAAAGCATGTGCATGCTCATACACTCATGCAACATTTACCACACACTGAAATATAATATATATAAATATATATATATATATAATATATATATAGAAATATATATATATATTATATATATATAATATATATATATATATATACGTATATACTATATATATATATATATATATATTCAAGAGTAAACATAACAAAAATTAAACCACTAATGGTGAATTTACATTGAAATGATTTACTTCTAAAAGGAATTGATAAGACCTCACACCAGGACAGGAGGATTCGAATCTTTACATGTGGAAGTAAGATGATAGTGACGCTTATTACTTAGGGATATTTATACCTATATATATACATAAGTATATATATATATATATATATATATATATATATATATATATATATATATATATATATACATATATGTGTGTGTTGTGTGCGTGTATGTGTGTGTGTATGTCAGTAAGCTATACAATGACCTATCCACTTCTCAGTCTCCTCACAGCTTTTTGGAATTGCTAGTCTAAATTTCTGCCTATCTAAATGGGTAACATCATTGCATTCAGCAGTTAAATTTGAATACTCAATGTGGTTTAGGTGAGATTAAATTTAACCACTCTACCACATTGCATCCAGTTAATACCTAGAAGAAAGTTACCAAACCACACACACACACTCTACAAAAGCACTTGTTCAAAGTCCCGGTTTTCACTTACTGACTTACATGGATTCTGTGATATTCTCAAGCACGCGTTCCTTCGTGCTACATTGAATACACACACACACACACACACACACACATATATATATATATTATTATTATTCTATATATATATATATATATATATATATATATATATACATACACCACACACAAACAGATATATATAATCTATATATATATATATAAATATATATAGATATATACTATATATATATGTATATATAATATCCTAAAAATAATATATATAATATAATACACACCACACACACAATAATATATATATATATATATTATAATATATATATATATATATATACATACACACACACACACACACAACATATTATATAATATATATATATATATATATATATATATATTTATATATATATATATGTATATATATAGCATGTGTCTGCGTGCAGGGTTGTATTTGTGCGTTTGCGGCGGAAGTAGTGTAATTGTAAACTCTGAGACATTAAAAAAAGAAAGAAAAAAAAACAAATGAACGTTGCGGTGACGTCACAACGCTCTCTGTCGCACACATAAATTCATGTGTCCATCATACATATCCGTATGAACCTTTAAGAAATTGCACTCATTTCTAATGTGTTGGAAGCTGACTTATTACAAGAATGAGAGATATCGTATGACTTACATACTTTCGTAGCCATGAAAGCAAGTGTCAAAGTTAGGCTATAAGTAAGTGTTGGAAATGATAGACTGATTCATTAATATATTTAGGAAGTGAAAAATATAATTTCGAGATGACGTCGACCATAGCAACTCACTCAAATCATCTGTAAATACGATATTTTTTTAAAATCCCGACTTGCGCTGGGACTGGCAATCATTTCTATAAGTTTTCACAAAAGAGCAAATTCGCGCTTCCTCAAAGTAGAAATATTTGCCTAACAAGTTCCCTGGTTGGTCTCAGATATTAGTTAACAATATTTGTGAATTGTCGGAAAGGATTTAAAGCAGCCTCTATGGATGTCTCATAAGGAAGTGTTAAGCCAGTAACACTTATGCGTTTGCAGTTGACCTCCCCTATAAATTCAGATCGTCTGTATCGCTGAGAGAGAGGGAGAGAGAAAGAGAGGGAGAGAGAGAGAGAGAGAGAGAGAGAGAGAGAGAGAGAGAGAAACGTCCTTCATTATCAATACACAGTGATATAAAGACAGGAACATATGCTCTTTGGATGAAACAACGTACAGCGCACGCGAATCTGTCAGGGAAAATGGACGAGATAAAGTAATGATGAGGCGTCGGCGGAATCCCAGAAGGAGCTAAAAACCGTCATCACGAAACCTCTCATCCAGATGCCTCAACAAGGGATCATAATCATTCACAATTCATCGTCATTCACTTATTAAACTCTTCTGTGAATAACACTAAATTCCCGGCTCCCTCCTAAGCTGGCCACTCAAGCCACCTAATCCCCAACACATTTGGCCCCATTCAGACGCGGACAGGGATCAGCAGTGTTGCCACAACATTCTTAAAACTGTCGCAGTGTCGCCAACTTCACCTCCAGGAAAGTATCATGGAACGTGTGTGAGTCAGTCATTGGAATGATGTTCTATACTACCTGTGTTTTTTCATTCTGTACCATCTGCCTGTGGTGTTTTTTTTTTGTATGGTAACACTGCGTCCCCGGGCTTTAGATAGTTACGCTATGTGTAAGTTTTAGGTGAATAAAAGGATATCTGGGTGCGTACATTTGCAACTGAAAAGTTGTTTTAATAATTTACTGTATGCGCAATTACACCGTTAATATTCGAAATAGGATATTATTATAATCGTTGAATGTAAGCTGAATATAACTATCTAAAGCCGGGACGCAGTGTTGCCATACAAAAACACCACGGCGGATGGACAGATGAAAAAAAAACAGAGTATAGAGGAGAGGAAGAGACGTTTCATGGCTGCAGCAGGAGTTTTAGAGCTTCCCTTCATCTTTCGAGTGGCATTACAATAAGATTCCGCCAAAAAACACTTCTTTTGGGTGTGTATGGTTCACTCATGTTTGTCTTTTGTAAGATGGTCCAATATCGAAGAACTTTTAGAATATGCTACTTCACAAAGCGAAAGGACTGATAATAGTATCGTATAGTATATTTGTTTGCCATTATTTGATACAAATTCATAAGATTAGCCGAAAATTTGTCGAAGCAATTTAATACTTATATGACGATAACATAAGGCAAGTTTCGTAATTGTACAACAAAGATATGTAGACATAGACATAAAAATAAATGGGTCAAGCCCAGTTTGACACAGGTTTGTAATTTTAAGAAGTGCATTAAAACACAAAAAGAAAAGACGGCTTGCAACACAAAAAGAGCATTTATACAAAAGCCAATAAAATAAGATATAGATCCAGCTTGTGTTCAAAGCAAAATTCAACGTGCAATAAAAGATACTTGGGTAACTAAAAGAGTCTTTAGAAACCCCTGTTCAAAAGATTAACGTCCAGATTGAAAGTAAAAACTAAATTTTGAATCGTCGTTGCCTGCTATGTAGAGGAAATATAGAATTACAACGGTTAGTGTAGAGATAGACACGAAATGACAGACACCAAAATAAGACAAAGAAAATGTTATAGTAATAACTAATACTAGCAGAACAAACGTTCTCTCTCTCTCTCTCTCTCTCTCAATCTCTTCTCTTCTCTTACTTCATGGAGGATACTGATTCCTGCTGTTAGGATGATGACAGGTGAGGACACTAGAATAAAGAGAGGGTGCAGTGATAAGAAAGAGGAAAAGTAAGGGAGGTGGGGGGGGGGGGGGGCAGCAGGAGAAATGTGAGTTGGAGACAAAACTGTTATCACAAACTCTCTGATAATCTACGCGTGAAACCCTGCTATAAAATGTCTTAGAAAACACGCGAGGTTATATAAATGCAAGTAGATCAAGAATTTGAGTAATTCACTGCATGGAATGAAGGATACTTGGAGAAAGGAGGCCCCTACCATGCACAAATAATAATAGTAATAAACATCGAACCCTATCACATAACAACATCTATATGATATTATAGGACATAAAACATGAGTTTATCGCTGTTTCTATGTAAGCCTATGGAATTTGGGAGCAAGAATGTTTGCATTTTCTGATCATCATAAAAACACAGTGAAATTTCTAATGTCACAAACAGACACATAGTTACTAGTTAGAATAATTCCGATGAATTCTGAATGAGTCTACATGGCAGTGAAAGGATTTATGCGTTATCTTGTAGTCTGTTCTTTCATGGTTTATGGCTGCAAGGTAAGAACATTTTCATAAAGTACTTGTGGACTGATGACTTTTCAATTTTTCCTTAAACATTTTTGGCCCAACTGATCTCTAGTTCTGGCGACGATAGACCATGGAAAATAATGAATCAATATCAACCAGTCAATGAATCATTACAGATATGGCTGTTGAGAGCATTTTCCTCTCCTTGAGTTTCCCAGACGAAGAGGATTACCGACAAGAAGACTGTCTTCTGTGGGAAAACTCTTCACGTGGTTTGGTTCGAAAGTGCTGCTGGCAGCCCGATTCCACATAGCCTCTGGCAAATGCTTACTTTCCAATGATGCCCATTCATAGAACAAATTGACTTAACCAACACATTGGAAGCCAATAATACAAGGGGAAACAATGGAATCAAAAGAGCGGGAAGCCGCCCAGTAGGTTTCGATCCCTTTAACGGAGGCTCCGATACCCCTAATTGACCGTTGATTGCGGATCAGGGCTGTACGCGGCTGAATCACGCCAATTGTTGACGTGAAAGGGGACGACCCAAAGACAATTGATGACAGGGAAAGACCAAATAGAGGGGAGGACACCCGGAGAGGGTCTTACAGCGAAGCAGCATTAAGAGGAAGGAGAAAGGAAGAAAGAAAGAAAGAAAGAGGGAGCGAGAAAGACTGAGAGTTGGTCGCGGAGGATATCTCTCCCCCGAGAGAGAGAGAGAGAGAGAGAGAGAGAGAGAGAGAGAGAGAGAGAATCAGTGGGAAGTTATTGTGGATAAGATGAGAGATTAGCTATGCTTTGTTTTATAATCTAAGTCACTTATATCAGCTGAATTCTTAAATGCGGAACTGATACTTTTTCAAAGAACTTTATCCGATCCGGCAGCATGCTAGTATATCCTCCATCTTTTCCTTCATCAAAAGAGAACAGGGATGATATTCA
>NC_087206.1:45247337-45259837 GCF_015104395.2 Macrobrachium nipponense | reverse complement strand
ATAGAACTAACAATCAGAAAGTGTGCGTCAACTATAAGGGAAAGAACTGATCCTTCCATTATTGTGCTCCCTTTACCCTCACACGAAAGGAAGGAGGAAAGAGAGGACTACTCCCATCTCTAGAAACCTGTATCTGTGACTTGTTGGAGGTGACGCTCAAGACGTGACTGAAACCCTTCACTCTCGGTCATCCTTAGATAAAAATGATTCTGCTTGAAGCTTACGTATCCTGCATAGAGTTCAAGTAGGGCGCGGGCATAACAGAACTTGAAAACACTCGCAAAAGATTTCATGTCTCGAAAATCATACTTTGAGCGACTGGATCAGTGAAGTAGGTTGCATGAGGGTGGTTATTCCATGTGTTTTCTGCTTCTGATATATATATATACATATATATATATATATATATATATATATATATATATATATATATATATATATATATATATATATATATATATCTATATATATATATATATATATTTGTGTGTGTATGTAATGTGTGCAGTTACGAATCTATTTGTCTCGTATTTTTGTACAAGTCTTTACTTCATCACAACTTTAAACCCTGCAAAAGTGTAACCCCATTGTAATATTCAAATATACGTTCAAATAAACGTATAAAATATGCAACTGTTATAATAATCTCAATGGTATGAAAAAAAAAGTCAACGCTGTCATGAGTACGTGGCAATAGTCGTCCCAGGAGTGAGAGAAAGTGGAAAATGTCTTTCGAGCTACGTTACTGGTTTCACCCCAAACAGGCTTGTCTGGATGTTAGATTATTATGGCTGAGCGACTTTTAGAACGACCATTCTTGCATAAACTTTGACAACTTCTCCCGAATGCTGTGTATTAACACTTCGGAAGGTGAAACCAAGAACAAAAATATCCCATAAGCTTTCTAAGTCACATTTATTAACCATTAGCGTCTAGAACTGTGGCTGGAACATTACTGGTCGGGCCGGGAAAATCACACAACAAATGCAACATTTTATCGCTTGTCTCTTTTCCTCATTTCAACTTACCTGGCTGTCGCAGATGTGGGCTGTGTGCATCTAAAGTTGACTTTGTCATGCCCAGTCCGTTGTGTGGGTATCCTGCAAGGAATAAAGAAGATAATATGGATTAAACGAACTATGGAAACTGGGTCAACTGAGACGTTCAGAAAGCAGTGTTGTTCACTTTGAATGTAAACTGAAAGTATATTTTGTATGACCTTGAGCATGATTTCAAATGTAAAACTGCATTTTCCTGTTAAAGTCAATATCTCTTCCTTGAACAAGACTAGCAATCAAAATGAGAAGGTTCTATAAAACTCCTGACATAAAGCTCCGGTTTCCCCGTTGGAATGATTCGGTAATTCGATATAGAGTGGTGCGTCGATTTTTGTTTTCTTTTACGTCATTTCCGTTTTCAGATAATCTGTGTTGGCTGTGTGGAAATTGTTTTCCTTATTATATAGATCAGGAAAAATCTGGCATTGGTCGGAATTAAGGAAAAGAAACATAAAGAAGACAAACAACTGAATAGATTAAGAATGGTATTCTCATGGCGATTCTCGGATCTAATCGCTTTCGAGTTGCCATGGTCAGCAACGTCTCCTGCATCAAGAAGGAGTCCGAATATGGAGGAATCAACGGCACATCACATTCCCTGGAACAAAAACTACAACACCAACAACAGCAGCGACAACAACAATAACAACGTCGACACAATAGTATTAACAGGACACCTGTCGAGGTCCTTTTGTTCAGCCCTGCTTATTATTACATTCGCTTTTTTCTCTCCCTTTGTCTCCTCATCCTTTTGTTTGTTTCACTTGACAGATGGCGTATGCCTGTGCTCCTGTTTGGGTGTGTGTGCGTGTGTCCGTGTAGGAGTGTGTGTTCACATACGCGTATACATACATATGTATACATACACACACCACCACACACCACACACACATATATATATTATATATATATATATATAGATATATTATAATATACATATATAATGTATATATATATAAATATATAATAATAATATATTATATATGTATATATATAATAATAATACTTTATAAATATATATATATATATATATATATATATATATATTATATATATATATATATTATATATATATATATATATAATTATTATATTAAGATATATATTATATATTATATATATTATATTTATATAATATTTATAATTATATTATTATATATATTATATTTATATTATTTATTTATATTATTCACAAAGAGGCAGGCAGTTGCTAAAAACTCCATCAAACAATCGAAATCGGAGGAGAGGCATGTCGGAATCAAATGGCTTTATTATCATTGCCGACCTTTCTGGACGCCCATTTTCAAGGATGAAAGGACAAACACATTTACAAACATTAAAATGATTCAGACAAAAAAATGAAAATTGAAAATTAAAAAATTACGATGTCATAAAATGATTAAAACAGAATGAAAGGCACATCTATATTTCAAGAAGAAAGAAAGTTGAGTGGCAACGAAGGGCACTTTGGGGCTCCACGCAAACACTCAACGGGGGACCTACAGCTTATTGTGGGATCCGAACCAACAGTATAATCGAGAAATGAATTTCTATCACCAGAAATAAATTCCTCTGGTTCCACGTTGGCCGAGCCGAGAATCGAACTTCGGACCACCGGATTGGTAGCCGAGCGCGAAATCCACTCGTCCAACGAGGAACTCACTATTGTCCAGAAACGTCGGCAATCATAATAAAGCCTCCTAATTTCGACATGCCTGCCCTTCTCCCACTTCGTACATATATATATATATCTATATATATAATATATATATATATATATATTATATATGTATATATATATATATATATATATAATATATACATAATATTTATATATTCATTTATTAACAAGGGAGTGTCCATTTGAATGAATCTGTTTTCACAGTTTTGAAGTATATAAAATGACTATAGTAAATTCACATCAACCGTGTATTTGATGTCTAGGCCAGTCCCTTACGACGCTTCTGATTGGCTGTTGAGAAGCCAGTCACAGGGTTGGAAGCTCTCAGTCTGTCGAGAGAGTTCACATGGGTAGGATCTATGTTCCACCTCTCGCGAGGGATACTTTTGAAAGACTTATCCCTCAGGAGAGGTGGAACATAGATTCTACCCATGTGAACTCTTGAGAGAGACAGAGTTTCCAGCCCTGTGATTGGCTTATCAAGAGCCTATCAGGAGCGTCTTAAGGGACTGGCCTTGACATCAAATGCGCTGTTCATGTGTCTATTATAGCAACTGCATCACTGAAGACTTGTCCATATATATGTAAATACATGCATACATACATTCACACATACTTATATATACCCAAACACACATACACAAGCACAAGCATACATACACACACACACACGCACACGACACATATATATATATATATATATATATATATATATATATATATATATCTATACAAATATAGGTCATATCACATTTCCGTGATTCATATACATATATCGAGCTACAATGTCCTTTAATATCTAATTCGCTCTACCTCGGATTAATATATCTTCATATATGCTTAACCGAAGGGGAATTTTTTCTCGATAATAGACTTGCCTGGACCGGGGCGCGAACCCACGGAGCCTTTCAAATCCAGGAACGTCAGTGAAGCTTTACCTACTACACCACGCAAGAGGCTGTGGTGGTGTAGTAGGTAAAAGCTTCACTGACGTTCCTGGATTTGAAAGGCTCCGTGGGTTCGTGCCCCGGTCCAGGCAAGTCTATTATCGAGAAAAAATTCCCCTTCGGTTAAGCATTTATGAAAATATATTAATTCCGAGGTAGAGCGAATTAGATATTAAAGGACATTGTAGCTCGATATATATATATATATATATATATATATATATATATATATATATATATATATATATATGTTTATCTTTTACTTTATTATTACTTTTTTCGATAACGTCATTCAGATACAATGAATCGGATTTGGAGAGCAATCTTGCTGAAGGCGCTAAGTCGCGGTGCAACTAATCAAACGGATTATTAGCGAATAAAGTTGAATGAAATGTCAAATAGACTGGGAAAGTATTCGGACATTACAAGTAACCAAAAGGAAAATATTTGAGATGTCTTGTTTGTATTACTTAATTAATCGTGAACGAAATATAGTCACTTTAAGAAAAGGATGACGATCTTCTTGATATCTAAAACAAACTGTCTATTGTTTGATTTAATCTGATTGTGTATTATTTGCTGACTCAACCGTTACAGTTAAACCGAAAATAAACGACCCGAAAACCACAGAAGCCAGATACAGAATCATCTCGAGTTCATTAGAGTAAGAGCTGAACAATGGCACTGCATTGGCGCATAACCTTCTTTCTCTATACGATTGTCTGTTCGTCAGCAGTAGCTGTCTCTACCCTCTTATTCTGAGACTCCCCACCCCATTTTTACTTCCCCTTCTCCCCCTCCCCTTTTTTTTCGGCCGTTTTCCCCTCTCCATCTCTGTATTTATGCATGAATGCCCTTTTTGATCCGAGTTCGCACTTGGCACAGGCATCTCTCGCCCTCCCCCTCCCCCCACCCCCAACAACCATAAGCCTCCTCATCTTATGTCCTAAATGGCAGCCCCATTCTAATGGCACACTTCTACGGCTATCTGAGGGAAAACAAGATGTCAACCGGTGATTAAAAGGGATCTGTGAAGAAACGAGGAAAGAAGAAGAAGAAGAAGAAGAAGAAGAAGAATGAGAAGAAGAAAACGAGCTGTGGGCTATTTGTTGCAGCGCTACTTCGTCTCCATGGAATTAGTCACCTCGCAGATAAGGCAAAGATGCAACGATCCCTGATTTTCATAGAATACACCCCCTTCAGGCTTCTGGAAGCAGAACTTCACAGCGTGAATTCAGTAACAGAACACCTGAAGCTTATTTTGACAGGTTAAAATAACCTTTAGATTCGGCAGAAAATGCAACGCCATCATACGCATTACATCAACCATATTTAGAGTTACCTCTCTCTGTCGAATAATCTAAGTGAGGTCTTAGTTTATCAGAATCAGTTTCAGAGCCCAGCGTTATCTTTCATCTTTACATTTACTATTGCAATTAAGAAGTAACAAGAGAAGTGAATTGGGGTTTCAAATCCTTCAGTCCTGTTTTAGAAATAGGCTAAGCATTCATGTGCTGTAGTTTTGAAAGAGCCAAAACAATAGTCTCTCTAATGGCCATTGTCTTGTTGCCAGTTATTTTTTTTTTTTATGTTAGTTTCGTTTTCCTTTTGTTTTTTTCTTCAATGACCTTTGCCTTTTTGAAAGGAATGAGATGAAGAACATCTCGATAAAGAGAGGATCAGGGATGACGCCATTAACCATTGCTCGCGCTATTCTGCTGTCTGTTTGTATACCTATTTGCTCGTTTGGGAAGCCCTGGACATCGACCCAGCTCTCTAGGAATGTGACGCCTCTGTCCGACTAATGGCTCTTGATCAGTTACTACGTTTCAGTTGGTGCTTGTGTGTGTGTGTATGTGTGTGTATGTCTGTCTATCTTTTGATGCGTCTTTCTGTCTGGCAGTCTCTTGTTGCTTTCCTTCTGGTCCCCTCTTTCAGCGTTCATCAGCGCCCCATTTATCACTTTGCTTCTTTTCCACTTTTCTCTCGTCTCCCTCTAAGGCTTTCCCCTCTCCCTTCGCGCTCTACTTCCTGTTTACTCTCGTCTCCCCTCTTTGCTTCAGCTTTACCAGGGTTCTCTCACGCATCATTTTTTATTGGAGTTATCCCTTTATTTCCTTTCCAACAAGGGGGAGAAAATGGCAGATAATTCCATAGTCACTCTGGGTACAAGTTGTTGGCAGGTTTTAATCGCTGTCTCTCTTTCATGCTCTCTCATTCTCTCTTTCTCTCTCTCTCCCTACAGCCTATATATATATATATATATATATATATATATATATATATCTATATATATATTATATATATATATATATATATGTATATACTATATATATATATATATATATATATTTACAATGCTGGTCTGTTCAGTTGTCTTGTAATCATATCTGATATCTGATATTTGCGTTTAATTTTTTTGCACCCCAATTCTTTAAAGATAAGTCCTGAAAGAAAAAAAAGTTGCACCGACACTTTTCCGCAGCGGGCGCTTCTTCTACAATGACGTAACAAAGTAATTCCAACGTCGTCACGATGAATGGTTAAGTTGCAATGAAATTATGATGCAGTTTGTGAGTACAAATCAAATTTCGCTGAGGACGCCTCAGGACTTATTCTTTGGCGGCTCTTTCGGAGGCTTGTGGGCATATCTTGAGGATAATTCTGTGTCAGTACTATACGTACTCGACTATTTTATGTCAGAAATCTTGTCTTTGGCCATCGTTGACGAAAGCGCAACGAATGAAACCCATTAACCGCTTTCATTTGTTACGAGGCTAAATATGTTCGTCGATCTCTCTCCTCAAGGGCACTTTCATCGCCTGCTTCATCTCTTTCTTTCCTCGTCTCCATTCACCTCGTTTTATAGATATCATGTCATTTCGACTGACCTCCTTCTACCTGGATATTATGCACAGCGTTTAATCTAAGTCTTAACCTTTTGTGATATTCAGACCTCTGGCAAGAACGATTTCTTGACCATTAGCGAAGAACAGGCTGGCGATTTTAATGTGGCTGACTTTCTACTTTAATGTGAAATTTCCTTCAATAATCAACGTTATAAATAAGACGAAATAACTCACACAAACATACATACACACACATATATATATATATGTATATATGATATTCATATATATTCTTATGTATATATCAAGACACAGAACGTGAAAGCGAAATGAAGTTCGACATATATTATAGAGAAATTCGCCGCAACTCTGGCTTGTTCTCCTCTCCTGCCTGCTACCTCCAGCCTACCTCTGATTGCCAGCTCCCTCCTGCCTTTGCCTCTTTCCTCTGACAAATCCTAATGGTTAGTCTACGTAAGAGGTGTTCCCCTTTAAATCGCCCAGCCATTAACTTCATTTGGCAGAGGACGCCTACACAACTATGGCCATGCCAATGTCGATGATGGTGATGATGATGATGATGATGATGACGATAACGATGACGATGAGTCTTTTATCATCTTCAACTCTTTACTTCAATGTTGCGATAGATATACGCAGTCACGACCTCGGCATATTGTACGAATATCTAACCACACTAAAATGACTAGACGCAGCCATCACGCTGGTTGCGACCTTTTGTGATGTCTTTCTTTTGTTTTAAGCTTTGAACAAGTTTGTGCCTTTCTCTGTTTCACATAACCTTGCTTTATGAGATAAAATCTCTTTACATTCTCTCTAGTGACTCTCGGGTTAATGGGGTATTGACATTATTTCTCCCCCGTCTCTCATAGCACGGCAACTTGAAGAAGAAACAGTTTAATTAATGATATGAAATTCAGAAATTGAGAACTAACGGCTCAACAAATAGGTTGCCAAACGAAGGGAAAGGAAGGGTCCATTAACACCTCAGCTACTGAAACACTTATTCATATTAACGAAATCCCTAAAATGAGAGGGTTTTTTTCCACTTTACTATAAAACTTCAAGTAGCGTAATTATTATCGTTATTCCGTAAACTGTCACTTCTCTGATGACGAAGTGACTCGAAAAACCGCGTTCGTCTCCTCTCCAACCCCAGTTGTTGGGCAGTTTGAAGGAGAGAGAGAGAGAGAGAGAGAGAGAGAGAGAGAGAGAGAGAGAGAGAGAGAGAGAGAGGTGGGGGGAAGGGATTTTTTTTTTTCGTGGGGGCGGGAAAGGGGCGGTAGGTTCACATCCTGTAATTATTCATTTTACCTTCAAATTTAGGCTAACTAGACCATTTTCATGGCGAGATCAGATTTTGCGAGAAACAGTGTTGAAACACAGCGTTAATAACCCAGCTAAATTACGTCTGTGGCATAAACGTCGGATCCAGCGAGAATATACCACACAACGCTCAGCCACTCCATAAAATCACTGGAATAATTCGCTTCAAGCAAGCAGGGCCAACTTGCATATTAATTACGAAGCATTACTGCGCTCAGCTGCAGTAGTCTGGCACTTCGGATTTTTGCCAGAACTTGAGTGCCTCCTATTTGAGAGACAATCTGAGATGCAATTCAGGCGTCAACGTCTCTCATCGCAAGCAAATAGGAGATGCGCAAACACACACAAAAAAAAATCTCATTTTTTTGAGAATGAGCGGCTATAAATTCATGTAACTACTTTTGTCCAGGTATGGGGGCACTATGTTGAAGAACGGCGTCGAAAATGCGGAGAAAAGAACGCCCTATGAATTCAGTTGAAGCTCCGCTCAGCTCAACGGCCTGTTTACAAAACGCGCCGGCAGGCTGCTATCAGCGCACGTGCTTCATGCATAACACATACAGATAAATTAAGGATGCTAAAATTAGCTTTTTTTTCTGTCACTTTTCGAGAATATTCCGCCGGGTAATCTCGTTAATATGATGATCAGCTAACAGGTTCATTTCGAATTTCACAAAGTTTGTAGCCATTTTACAATCTAACGGATAAACAAGCGACGGGGTTATTAATGAAACTCAAATCCACAGCGGCAGACTTGCACACGTATGTCTATCTACCTACCTGTCTATCTAAACAGAAAAAAAGAAAATATATCTATATACATATATGTGCATACATATATTATACATGTATATATCCATAAATAAATATATAAATAAATAAATAAATAAATACGTATGCATGTATTGTATATACATATACAATACATGCATACGTACATATATTCATATATATATATATATATATGTATATGATATATATATATATATATATATATATATATATATATATAGATATATATATATATATATATATATATATATATATATATATATATATTATGTATGTATATATATATATATATATATATATATATATATATATATATATATATATAAATATATATATATTTATATATATATATAATATATATATAATATATATATCTATATATATATATATTTGCACCAAAATCCGTGTAATAAAGCGTATTTCAGCAGTCAGATTTCAAAACACATAAAACCTGACGGTCTGATAAACCGACCGTCAATTCTCAGAGCTTGAACAGCCCATAGGCTTTAAAATGGTAATAAGTCTGTAAACGAACATTTTCCCGCGTCTTAGACTCCTGAAATGAAGAACAAACAAAGCACATCCAATCTAAATCGGATTTAATAAGGCTCAAAGACTAAAGGCTTTAGTCTTAAAACATTTAAAGCGTCATTCTTCAGGTTAAAATCAGATATGTTACTATATTAGATAATTGGCGTTGCAAGACGTGGAACTTCCTGAACGGCAGAACGTAACTGTGTCGTTGATCAGCTTTAAGATATATCAGTCTCCCATTAATAATCAAAGATTATCTTATAAACATTCAAAAGAATATCAAGCGATTTTCAAGAAGTTAAAGTAAACTTTTTTATAAAGATTCTGTTTCTTATCTCTCTCTCTCTCTCTCTTACACCCAATGTAGCCTGGTGTCCGATGGCTGGAGCATCTTCGCGAGCGCCACCTCCAGGACCCAGTCAAGAGTGTCGACGCCATATTTCAACCAGTTATGTATGCGCCGCTGGACCTCTAACTACTTTGTTCCTTCTACTACTCGGCCTTTACAACCCCCACCCCCGTTTCCTCCCACAGAATTATTGCGATTCTCTCTCCCACTCTCTCTCTCGCTCTCTCACTCTCTTTCTCTCCAATTTTGTTTTGTTATTGTGCAGAGTAACTACTTGTGATGGCTCGAGTTGCTTTCCCCTTTCCAACGTCGACTTTAAATTTCTATTTTATTTAGAAAAATTTTTCCCCGAGGCTCTTTTTCAGCTTAATATCTCAATTTCCCGTATGGCGTCGTGGTCGCCCCCTCTCATGCGTCAAAATTTCACTGAAGCAAACTTTTTGCATTGACAACATTTTTCCATTTTCTGGTGTTCAGTCATTTCTCTCTTCCACACAACTTCCTTCAATCTTGTTATCATCCAATCTCTCCCCCTAAAAGTCCCTTCGCTCCTGACATTAATTTTATCTTTCCCCTGTTTTCATCCTGTTAACTCCTCTTTCTCATTTACGGCGACGCCATTCGTCATTTTTCTCGGAACGCGCAACCCGTACCTTCTGAAAATCGGTTTTGTCAACTCTCTCTCTCTTTCTCTTTCTTTCTCTCTCAAAACAAATGAAATCTGAGGAAACGAGAGGAACAATATCAGGGCCTAAGGCAAATACCTCTGGCAGCGGAGTAAGTAAACGCTTTGCCGTCTCTACACTTCTTCAACAGGAAGCCGCTCCATTTCTAGTCTCATAACCCGTGGTCACCATTTTAATTTTCGTGGAAATGTCTCCTCATGATCTTCATCGTCCTTCCTTACCTCCTTTTCCTCGTTCCGTTCGCCTCTCTTTACACCTCATTCCCCTCTCCCCCGATTCCCGATTCCCAATAAAAATTCACCTCCCCTCTCCCCTCTCAAACATCCCAGAGGCGCAAACATTTGTGCGGCGCAAAGGGCATTGGCTTTGAAATTGGATAACAGATTGTGTGGTATATCCACAAGTTCGCTTTGATGTCGGCCACTCCCGAAATCACCCGCCAATCTGGCCCCTCACGCTCTCCCAAGGCGCCGGTTCGAACTCTTTTTCCGACTCTCGACACTGAATTGGATTAAAGTGATTCCAAGGCTGTGTAGGTACGCTACCGATTTACAACGTATATGTATATATATATATATATATATATATATATATATATATATATATATATATATATATATATATATATTATATTATATGTCTCCGAAAATTTGTTTGGTAAGTTAATGACATTTTGGTGTATACAGCAACAATGTGTGCACATAATAATAATAAGAAGAAGATTAAGAAGAAGAAGAAGAGAAAGAAGAATAAGAACAAGAAAAAATCCCGAAGTATTTCGTGCATAAAAAGATATACTAAGTGAATATTAACTATTGAATTCCTAAGATCACAAACTTGTTAATGGGTTTTTCGGGCGAGGAGTTTGGACTTCTTCCTCTGAATGTGATAAATCGGAGAGTTTATCTACTATATTGCAACGAACTTCTTCCCAAAGTCTGACGAATGCGACGCTGCATAAAATTGCCCATACTGAAATTCCCAAAAACTTCGTAGTGGGAAACAAACTCAACAAAATGCTGCAGAAAATATTGAATCCATAAAACAACGAGTCATCAAATCAAACTGATATTCTAAGTGCAATAGAAAGATGAGTTGTTTAAAATTCTGCACACGGTTTCATCCTTCGGACAGATTTCAATTGGTGCGAATGTGTAGAGCTAAGCATTGAAGAATATCTACATCGCCATTGTTCTTAGCACGGGAAATATATGGGCCCAGACAAAGGCAAAAGATTTGAATAAAAAAAAAAAAATAAATGAAGAGTTAAAACCGGGAGAGGGAAAGCGTATAATATTTCATTCGTGAAAACCGAGAGTGGACCGCTACTCCTATATTAAAGCTGATATATGTATGTACGTACAATTCAGGTCTTAATTTTGGTATAGGATGTTCACTAAACATTAAATCGAAGTTGTCTCGTCATTAAAAGAGTCTTACAAAGACAGTTTGCACAAACAAAGACGGAATAAAATCTGTGTTGCAATGTTTAAGGGTCTCAGTAGACTGCTGAGTTTCCCCGCTATGTGAAAAGTTTGCTGAGAATGTTCATGACACATTTTACTGTATTTGAAAAACAAATAAAAGATACTCCTCGCAAGACGATTATTACTGTTTCCACTTTGCTTTTACAGTAAAGGTAATCGGTGCTATGCGACGTCACTCTCGAAAATTATATAATTTTAACAGTTCATTGCATTTTGAGTCGAAAAAAATTGTAAATGAAAAGGTTCTAGATTTCGGCATCTAAACCAAGTTCAACTCATGACTTAGCTTTGGTTAGGAAGGCCAATAACTTGAAATTTTGTCATGTATTCCCTTCAATATAAGTTGACATTAACGCTGGATCCCCCCCTCCCCCGCGCCACCCCAAAAAAAAAATTATAATAAATAAGAAAAAATGATAAATAAAATTGTGAAAACAAAATAAAATCCTGGTTGGGGGGTAGGGGGGGGGGGGGGGGGGTTGCCTGGCGGTTTGATGGGAAGGGTCGTACGAAGTGGAGTCGAAATGCATTAAGCAAAATCAATGGGAACATTATCAGAAAGCTAGTGCTCGCCAATAACAGTAAAATACTCTCTTTATTTCTCCTTTTATTTCCCTCTCGCCTGGATACAGCAGCAGTTTCGCGATTTAACTGGGCTCTCTGTCACCTTTGACGCCAATGGAAGGAGTACTACTAGCCTAACTACAATCCTTCCCTACCTGCAAAGTCTCCTAGTCGTTTCTATACAACTGACAGAAGGATTCAAAACA